>NW_026606393.1:0-380000 GCF_029834395.1 Sorex fumeus | reverse complement strand
TTCCTTCCTTCCTTCCTTCCTTCCTTCCTTCCTTCCTTCCTTCCTTCCTTCCTTCCTTCCTTCCTTCCCTCCCTCCCTCCCTTCCTCCCTTCCTCCCTCCCTCCCCTCAGGATACACTCCTGGCGGTGCTCGGGGGACCCTATGGGATGCCGGGGCTCGAACCCGTGCCGGCCGTGTGCAAGGCCAGCGCCCTCCCCGCCGTGCTGCCACCCGGTCTTGGGACAGAGCTTTGGAGGCCAGGCGTGGGCCCGGGGAGAAGCCGCCCCTTCTCTCGTCCCCGCACGCGTCGTGTTCCGCGTGGAGAGACGCGTTAAGTCCTACGTTTAAAATCTGTATCCGGAGCCTCCCAGAAGCAGTTATGAAATATTTTGTCTTACTGGCAACGGGACAGAAAATAATTGGGCATTAAATCACGGAAATGGGGCAGAGGGAGGCGCAAATCAAGGGAAATGGTGGGAAATTAGGTCTTAGTGGAGAGAAATGTTCTGGGGGCGCAGTGGCCGCGGCTTCAGGGGAGTTACGGGGCTGTAAATCTCCCTAACCCTCGCGGCCCGGCTGGGGCGGGCTTGTCTGCAGGCTGCAGACTGCGGCCCCCTGGGGTGGGGGCCGGGGGGCACTGCCTTGTCCCCCGTTATCAGAAACTGGGGGGAAGGGTCCCTGCACGGCGCCCGTTGGCAATTTCTGTTTTCTATTTTTTATTGGTATTTCTTTCGTTTGATGTTGGGGACTCACCTGGCAGTGCTCTGGGCTGACTCCTGGCTCTGTGCTCAGGGCTGACTCCTGGCGGTGCTCAGGGCTCACTCCTTCCTGACTCTGTCTCAGGGCTGACTTCCAGCTCTGTGCTCAGGGCTGACTCCCGGCTCTGTGCTCAGGGCTGACTCCCGGCTCTGTGCTCAGGGATGACTCCCAGCTCTGTGCTCAGGGCTGACTCCTGGCGGTGCTCAGGGCTCACTCCTTCCTGACTCTGTCTCAGGGCTGACTTCCAGCTCTGTGCTCAGGGCTCACTCCCGGCTCTGTGCTCAGGGCTGACTCCCGGCTCTGTGCTCAGGGATGACTCCCAGCTCTGTGCTCAGGGCTGACTCCTGGCTCTGTGCTCAGGGCTGACTCCTGGCTCTGTGCTCAGGGCTGACTCCTGGCGGTGCTCAGGGCTCACTCCTTCCTGACTCTGTCTCAGGGCTGACTCCCGGCTCTGTGCTCAGGGCTCACTCCCAGCTCTGTGCTGAGGGCTGACTCCTGGCTCTGTGCTCAGGGATGGCTCCCGGCTCTGTGCTCAGGGCTGACTCCTGGCGGTGCTCAGGGCTCACTCCTGGCTCTGTGCTCGGGGCTGACTCCCGGCTTTCTGCTCGGGGCTGATTCCCAGCTCTGTGCTCAGGGCTGACTCCCGGCTCTGTGCTCAGCGCTGACTCCTGGCGGTGCTCAGGGCTCACTCTTGGCTTTGTACTCAGGGCTCACTCTTGGCTTGTGCTCAGGGCTCACTCTTGGCTTGTGCTCAGGGCTGACTCCCGGCTCTTTGCTCAGGGCTAACTCCTGGCTCTGTGGTCAGGGCTCACTCCTGGCGGTGCTCAGGGGACCCTATAGGGTGCTGGGAATCGAACCTGCATGGGCCGCACTGGTATTTCTCTTCAAACCGTGCTGGGACATCAGGACTCTGCCTGCAGTGCTCAGGATTGGGGACAGAGTACAGAGCTCTGGGCACTCAGGAACGAGCTTAAACCCTTTGACTCACCTCCTGGCCCGTGGCTTAAACCTTCCCAGGACTCTGAGCTCCATGTGGGGGTCGGATCCCAGGGGCCCCCCCAGAGACCCCTCCCATCTCCTACCTCTGCAGAGGCCAAGGGTGCGTACGGGGCTGGGGGTGTAGGCACAGGGTCCCTCGCCCCCTCCTTAGGGGCTTCCCACCCCTGCTCACGTCACCTCACCCGGCTGTCAGGCCCCCGCTGACCCGCCGGCTGGAGACAGACAGGCTCTAAAGCATCAACTTAATAATAATAATAATAATAATAATAATAGTCATGATCACGATCATCCTGTTGTTCGTCGATTGCCTCGAGCAGGCCCCAGTAACGTCTCCTTCGTCCTCGCCCTGAGAATTTTTAAAAAGTGCCACATTCAAGGCTCTTTCAGGGTTAGGAGAATGAGACCCATCATTGTTACTGGTATTTGGCATATTGGGGACGCCGTGGGGAGTTTGCCAGACTCTGCCGTGTGGGCAGGTTACATTCGGTAGCCTGCCAGGTTGTCCAAACACATCCAAAATAGTTTTGTCCAAAATAGGAATGAAATGGTAAAGGTAAAGGCCCTCCCGTTGATCGTCGATTTGCTCGAGCGGGCCCAGTAACGTCTCCACTGGAGACTTTGTTGTTACTGTGTCTGGCATATCGAATACTCTCGGTAGCTTGCCGGGCTCTCCGAGAGGGGCGGAGGAATCGAACTCGGGTCGGCCATGTTGGCCGCGTGTAAGGCGAACGCCCTACCCGCTGTGCTATCGCTCAGATGTCGCACGGCCGCATTCCGGGAGCTGGGTTTTATAGTCTCTGGGTCTTGGCCGTTGATGGGATTACACAGCGCCAGGGGTCCAGTTGGTGGGTGTGACCCCTGCCTACTGGAATTTGGAGGATCTGGGTGGAGGATGCTCAGCCCCGATCCGAGCAGGCTTGGAGATCTCAGCCCCGGGACCCGCATGCCTTTGCTCCTCTGCCGGTACCTTCATGCGTGTGGAGAGTGGTCTCAGCATGGTGGTGGCTGGTTCTGGAGGTCTTCCGCTGCCGGAGCCCCTGGTAATAATAATAATAAACACCTTTTTAATTGCCTTTCTCTCTTCCCCCTGTCAACGAAAGCGAACTCGCAAGCCCGTTTCACACACAACAGCCCTTCATGCCACCCGCTCTCTCGTTAGCTGTGGCACCAGCTGTTAGCGAGCTTTGAGGATTAATCACAGATAATCATCGCCGCCCCCTCCCCCACCCCCAGCTCCAGATAGCCAGGAAACAGAAGCACTGTGGCTGAGGGTGGGAGTGGGAGTTGGGGGGTTGGGGTGTGCCCTGCATCTAGAGAGATGCCTTTGGAGCGTGCCCCGGGTCCTTGGCGCCTGGTTGGGGGCTTGGGGGTAGCCTGCGGTGGGTGGACTTGAGGTGTAGACAGGGGTGGGGGGGCTGGAGCGAGAGCATGGCGGGGAGGGCGTTGGCCTTGCACGCGGCCGACCCGGGTTCGATCCCCGGCATCCCATAGGGTCCCCTGAGCACTGCTAGGAGTGATCCCTGAGTGCAGAGCCGGGAGTCAGCCCTGAGCATCGCCAGGTGGGACCCAAAAAGCGAAAAAAAAAAAAAGACAGAGAGAGAAACAGGAAGTGGGTCCTGGAGTGAATAGCACAGCGGGGAGGGTGGCAGACCCGGGTTCAATCCCCGGCATCCCCTAGGGTCCCCCAAGCACTGCCAGGAGTGATCCCTGAGTGGAGAGCCGGGAGTCAGCCCTGAGCATCGCCGGGTGGGACCCCAAAAAGCAAAAATAAAAAATATACAGGGGCTGGAGCGATAGCACAGCGGGTAGGGCATTTGTCTTGCATGCAGCCGATCCGGGTTCGATTCCCAGCATCCCATATGGTCCCCTGAGCACTGCCAGGAGTAACTCCTGAGTGCATAAGCCAGGAGTAACTCCTGTGCATTGCCAGGTGTGACCCAACAAGCAAAATATATATATATATATATATATATATATATATATATACATATATCTGTCTTGGAAGCGTCATCTTCCCTTCCTCCTCTTCCTCTCCAGGCGTTTCCATTTCCGGTGTCCATCCCGGGGGAGAGGGCCACCCTGGTCCCCTCGGAGTCTATTGGTCCAGGATGCTGGGAATGTTGATTGACCGTAAGATACAAGAGAACGTTCTCCTGGGGCCGGCTCACCCCAGTTGACCTCAGCCGGCTCTGACCCATGACGCCCATGACCAAGGCCCCTCTCTTCCCGAATGTTCCAGTCTTCACCTGATTTCACTCTGTCTCTGATCAACTCCACTTGCTCCCCCAATCCCAGCTTGGAGTCTCTCCAGGGTCGTTGGTGTTGGGGAAAACACAGTGACAGCCCAGCTCGGCCCTCTCTTGGCTCATCCTCCAGTGACAGCTGACCCCGAGGGACAAACTGGACATAGCAAGGACCCCGTAGAGGAGAGACCAGAGCCAGCCCAGCAGTGGGCAGCGGGTGATGGCGGGGGGGTGAGGGATGAGGCTCGTCCCTGGGCGGACCCTGGAGGGGACAGAGCCCTGGGGAGGGTCCTCAGGGGGGCTTTAGACGTACCGGTCACTCTGCAAGCACCCGTGTGCCCAAGGTTGATTGATGGCGTGGGTGATTGGGGATGGAGTCGGGACTCAACTCTCCCAGGTTTAAAAAAATCAAATTGTGAAACACCATGAGGGACAGTTGTAGATTTACAATTTTTATTATTTTTATTTTTATTTTTTTGCTTTTTGGGTCACACCTGGCGATGCACAGGGGTTACTCCTGGTTCTGCACTCAGGAATCACCCCTGGCGGTGCTCAGGGGACCCTATGGGATGCTGGGAATCGAACCCAGGTTGGCCGCATGCAAGGCAAACGCCCTCCCCACTGTGCTATCGCTCCAGCCCCAGATTTACAAATTTTTGTGCTTGGGTTTCAATTATACGATGATTAAACACCCATCCCTCCACCAGTGCCATAAAAATTAAAAAAAAAAAGTACAGGTTCTCAGATGCAAAAAGAAAAAAGAAGTTGTGATGATTTGAAGATAAAGGGTAAGTATATGAAATGACAAGCAAAGAAAACAAGAACTTCTAGAAACAGCAAGACATGAATTTTCCCTGCCGACCTCCAGATTCAACACAGATTTGAGGACGGTTTGATTTTACCCTTTTAAGATTAATTTCAAATTTCAGATATCCATACCTCTGAAATAAATTTGTGCTATTTTATTTTATTTTATTTTATTATTTCATTTTTTAATTTTTAAAATGAATTTATTTTTTGGGGGTCCCACCTGGCGATGCTCAGGGCTGACTCCTGGCTCTCTCTGCACTGAGGAATCACTCCTGGCGGTGCTCGGGGGACCCTATGGGATGCTGGGACTCGAACCCGGGTCGGCCGCGTGCAAGGCCAATGCCCCACCCGCTGTGCTATCTCTCCAGGCCCAATTTGTGCTATTTTAAACTAAAAAAAAAAAAATCAAATTGTTTTACTTTCCTCCTTTGAAAAAAAAAAGGAATCACCGTGAGATGCACCCAGTGTACCTGCGAAGTTGTCGGTGACTGACGGGGTTTCAGTCATACAATGTTCCGACACCCGGCCCCTCACCGGCACATCCCCCACCACCAACGAGCCAAGTCTCCCCCGGGCCACCTCCCCTCACCCCTGCACCTCCAGGCTGCCTCGATGGCAGACGCCTCCCCCTCTCTCCCCCCCTCCCTCTCTCTTGAACCCGCTCTCACCCTCTCCCTCCCTCTCTCCCTCTCTCTCTCCCTCTCTTTCTCCTCTCTTTCTCCCTCTCTCTCTCCCTCTCTTCCTCCTCTTTCTCCCTCTCTCTCTCCTTCCCTCTCTCCCTCTGTCTCTCCCTCTGTCTCCCTCCCTCTGTCTCCCTCCCTCTCTCTCCCTCTCTTTCTCTCCCTCCCTCCCTCCCTTCCACTCTCTCCTTTTCTCTCTCTCCCTCTCTTCCATTCTCTCTCTCCCATTCTCTCTCTCCCTTTCTATCCCTCTCCCTCTCTCTCCTTCTCGCCTTCCTTCTTTCTCTCTCGTCCTCTCTGTCCCCTTTCTCTCTCTGTCTCTCTCTCCCTCTCTCCCATTCTCCCTCCTCTCTCTCCCCCTCTGTCTCTTTCTCCCTCTCTCTCTCCTACTTCTCCTTCTCTCTCCTGCCTTTCTTCTCCCCTCTCTCTCCTTCTCTCTTTCTTTCCCTCTCTCTCCTTGTCTTTCCCTCTTTCTCTCTTCCTCTCTCTGTCTCTCTCTCTCTCTCCCTCTCTCTCTCCTTCTCTCTCTCCCCTGTTGGGCGTTTTGTGTTTTGCACACAGACCCTGAGAGGCTGCCAGGCATATCCCTCCTTTCAGCACTCACTTCCTGGCCAGAGTGACCATCTCCAACTGCCACCGTCCCGTCCCGGTGGTCCCTTCTCTGTCCTGCCTGCCCTCCCGTCACGCCCACTTGTGGCAGCTTCCCGCCGTGCGTCAGTCTCCCGGGAGCCTCAGCCCTTGGTCTTCGTAGGAACAGGACACAGGAACGGAAAGGGGCTCCGATCAGAGTCACCAAAGGTGAAAAAACGCTACTCCAGAACCCCCCATTTTTTTTTTTTTGCTTTATGGGTCCTCAGGGCTGACTCCTGGCTCATGCACTCAGGAATCACTCCTGGTGGTGCTCAGGGGACCCTGTGGGATGCTGGGAATCGAACCCAGGTCGGCCGTGTGCAAGGCAAACGCCCCTCCCCCCCTGTGCGATTGCTCCAGCCCTTCCAGACCCTTCTTAAAAGATCTCATCCATCACGGAAACTTTTATTTATTTATTTATTCTTTTTGGCCACACCCGGCGATGCTCAGGGCTGACTCCTGGCTCTGCACTCAGGAATCACTCCTGGCGGTGCTCAGGGGACCCTAGGGGATGCTGGGAATCGAACCCGGGTCGGCCGTGTGCAAGGCCAATGCCCTTCCTGCTGTGCTATCAATCCACAATTCTTTTTTATTTATTTTTTTTTGGCTTTTTGGGTCACACCCAGCCATGCTCAGGGGTTCCTCTTGGCTCTGCACTCAGGAATCACTCCTGGCGGTGCTCAGGGGACCACACGGGATGCTGGGAATCGAACCCGGGTCGGCCGCGTGCAGTGCCAACGCTCTATCCGCTGTGTGCTATTTCTCCAGCCCCATCACGGAAACTTTTATTATCCGGCTCCCAGCATTATGTGGACAGAAATTATAAATTATGTCTTTCTCCCCCCCCAACACTGAGTTATTTCCGAAAAGTCGCTCTCTTCCTCCACTGCCTGAAAGCTGGTATTTCTTTTTTCTCTTATTCTTTATTTTTTTTTTCCCCTTTTCTTTTCTAGAGTCAGATAGGAGAAAGCCCCAAGGGCTGAGATTCCTGCTATTCACAGCGCAATTACCGTGACAAGTCTTTTTAATTGCCACATCTCTTCTTCCCAAACCCTCTTGGTTGGGTTTTTTTTTTCCCTTCCTGGTAATCTTGGGTTATTATCACACCGAGCTGCTAACCTGAGTCTTGACACTCTTCCTGGACACCTGTGTCAGAAATAATTAGGGTTGAAGAGAGCTGATTTTTTTGCCTTTCTGATTAGCGGCTCCTGGCGCTGGTTCATTGATCAGCGCGGGCGCGGTCATCCTGGGCCTCTAACCCCTGGTCTTGCAGCCTCTCGGCCTCGGAGGTGGCTGGGACTTGGTATCCAGTGCTCCTTTGCCTGCCCTTCTGTCTTGCTAATCAATTAATGATTCCTCAATCTTGATGAATCAATAATTGAGGTTAGTCGGGCTAACTGTGAATGTAAGTTTACTGGATATATATATATATATATATATATATATATATATATATATATATATTACTGTCCTGTTGTTCATCGATTTGCTCGAGCAGGCACCAGTAACGTCTCTATTGTGAGACTTGTTGTTACTGTGTTTGGCATATCGAATACGTCATGGGGAGCTTGCCAGGCTTTGCCATGTGGGCGAGATACTCTCGGTAGCTTGCCAGGCTCTCTGAGAGGGATGGAGGAATCGAACCTGGGTCAGCCAGGTCGGCCGCATGCAAGGCAAACACCCTCCCCGCTGTGCTATCGCTCCAGCCCCGGTTGGATATTTTTTGTTTTATTTTGGTTTTGGGGCCTCACCCAATGATGCTCAGGGCTGACTCCTGGCTCTGAGCTCAGGGATCACTCCTGGCGGGGCTTGGGGGGACCCTCTAGGATGCTGGGGTTCGAACCCCGGCAGCCATGTAACAGGAGAGCACCTTCTCCACTGTACAACCGCTCTGACCCTGGAAACTTGGAATTTCTGTCCAAATTGACGGGGTGCCGGCCTTGGGGATTCAGGGTTTCCACCCACTGCCCCTAATATCCCGGTCTTCTTTTTTTTTGTTTTTGTTTTTGTTTTTTTTGGGGGGGGGGCGCGGATCACACCTGGTGATGCTCAGGGCCGACTCCCGGCTCTGCACTCAGGGATCACTCCTGGCGGTGCTCAGGGGGACCCTATGGGATGCCAGGGATCGAACCCGGGTTGGCTGTGTGCCAGGCCAACGCCCTCCCTGCTGTACCATTGCTCTGGACCCTGGTTTTGTGTGTGTTTTTTTTTGTTTTTGTTTTTATTTTTTATTTTGGAGTCACACCCAGCGATGCTCAGGGCTGACTCCTGACTCAGGGATCACTCCTGGCGGTGCTCGGGGGACCCTATGGGATGCCGGGGATCGAACCCGGGTCGGCCGCGTGCAAGGCAAAGACCCTTCCCGTTATACTATCACTCCAACCCCTTCTTTGCTTTCTCAGCATCACAAGCTTTGTTGTCCTTCTCTTTGCTCCGATGTGTGTACCAACCGCCCATGCCAGGACCTGCCCCCCATCTTGGGAGGCTGCCTGGAGGCACTTTCATCACCCAGGTCTGTCCTGACACCCCCCCCCCCCCCACGTCCTCATTAACACTTGGGCCAACAGGCACCCCAGAAAGGAAATGAACCGGAAGCCGGCTTTGTTCCTTATTAGCAGCTTTAGGGCCGGGGGCTCTGTGCTCAGAGCTGGACGGTGGAAATGAGCCCAGGCCGGTTCTCTTCCGGCCACCAGCCGGACACGGGGACAGTGGGCTCTGCCCCCTGCACCTGGCTCCCGCTCGGACTTCATCCCGAGTGCTCCTCCCCGACTCCCTGTTCCCCCAGCAGGTCCCAGGACAGAGCAGGGCATTCTCAAGGTCATGGGGCCCTCGACTGGAGGCGCTGAGGGTCTGGGCAGAGGGAGACCCGGACTGGTGCCAGGTGGGACTCTGCTGCCCCCACACACACACCCTCACCAGGGTTGGAATAACAAAGTGCGCGCACCTGCACACACACACACACACACACACACACACACACACACACACACCCTCACCTGGATTGGTATAACAGAGCGCACACACACACACACACACACACACACACACACCCTGGATTGGAATAACAGAGCGCGCACACACACACACACACACACACACACACACACACACCCTTACCTGGATTGGAATAACAGCAGACACACACACATAAATACACACACACACCCTCCCCTGAATTGGAATAACAGCAGACACACACAAACACAAACCCTCCCCTGGACTGGAATAACAAAGCACACACATGCACACATACACACACACACCTTGTATTGGAATAACAGCACACACAGATACACACCCTCACCTGGATTGGAAAAACAGCACACACACATACATACACACACACACAAACACCCCCTCCCCTGAACTGGAATAACAGCAGACACACACACACACACACACACACCTTACCCTGGATTGGAATAACAAAGCAGACAGACAGACACACACACACCTGGATTGGAATAACAGCACACATACACACATACACACACACCCTCTCACCTGGATTGGAATAACAGCAGATACACACACACACACACACACACACACACACCTTCCCCTGGATTGGAATAACAAAGCACACACACGCGTGCACGCGCGCACACACACACACACACACACACACACACACACACACCCTCACCTGGATTGGAATAACAAAGCAGACAGACACACACACACCTGGATTGGAATAACAGCGCACACACACACACACACACACACACACACACAAACCCTCCCCTGGACTGGAGTGACACAGCAGCCAGCCGGGCTTTGCCTGCCTGTCATTCCTGTCCGGTTTGATTTCACTTAGTGCTCAGGAGTCCGGGGTGGCCGTGCGTGTGGGGAGCGGGTGGGGTGATGGGGGGGTCGCAGGCACTTCCGGCCACACTCAGTCGAGCAGTCTGCGAAGCTTCAATGCTCAGGTCCGCGAGGAGGGGGTGTGTGTGTGTGTGTGTGTGTGTGAGTGGGGGGGGGGTTCTGCCGGCCAGGGGCACCGGGGATCGAACCCGGGGCCACACGTGTGCAGGTCCCGAGCTCTGCCTCATCTTCCTCTGTTCTGTCGCTGCGTTCTTGGGGCTCCTTCCTGCATTCTGTCCCAGCCCCCCCATCTGCCTCTCTGTGGGGGGCTCAGGGCATGACCCTGGCCACGTCCCCTCCCCAGCCTCGATCTTTATTTTTTTGTGTTTTGGGTCCGACCCGGTGATGCTCAGGCGGTTCCTCCTGGCTCTGCACTCAGGGATCACTCCTGGCGGTGCTCGGGGGACCCTAGGGGATGCCAGGGATCGAACCCGGGTCGGCCGCGTGCCAGGCCAACGCCCTCCCCGCTGTACTATCGCTCCAGCCCCCAAGCCGGCCTCGATCTTGGGGCGCCTGACGTGGGGGGCTCCAGCTCCTGTGTCCTCCTACCTGACCCCACCTCTGTCAGGGTCACCCCATGCTCTGGCCTGCCCCTGCGGTCACCCTGAATTTGAATGTGGGGGTGCAGGGGCATGGCTTCAGCAGAAACTGGGGTGCAGGTTTCAGGGGGTGCTGGCGACTCCCAGGGGCCTCAGTTTTCTTGTGGGAGAAGCACAGGTTTATTCCAGGTCTCCTCATTTCCTTCCTGCGTCCCCCCCAGGCCAACTGGTTGGCCCCCCAAGTCTCAAATTCACACAGCTGTCACCTGCTCCCTCCTCCCACCCGGCCAGAACACCTGGGTACCCACGGGGGCCACCCAGGGGGCCACCTGGTCTGTCTCTTTGTAGACGCAGCCCTAGCGGGAGATGGGCAGGCCTTCTAGGGCACCCCCCCATCCCCAGCTCTGTAATTACTCATTTGGGGCTTCCTCGGGGGTTACAGACTCAAACAGTCGGGGCAGGAAGTCAGGCCATGGGTGGACGCCAATGGGAGACTGTGTTCCCCGAGAGTTCTGGGACCAGCCCTGGCCCACATGGACCCCAGACTGACGTTGGATGGAGATGCCAAATAAGCCGGCAGTGGCGTTGATGGGGATGGTGATGGGGACATGGTGGTGACAACGTCACCTGATGTCCAGGGGCCCCTGGGCAGCTCAGGTGAGGCGGGGAGGAGAGAGACGGTCACCTTCTCCCCATCCGCCTCTGCCCTCCAGGGGACCCAGGGCTACTGGGTTCTTGTCTCACCTTGCAGAAAGGAATTTCGGGCAGTGAAGTGAAACGGATTTATTTGGAGAGTTTTGAAGGGAAGGGGGGAGGAGAGAGAGAGAGAGAGAGAGAGAGAGAGAGGAGAGAGAGAGAGAGAGAGAGAGAGAGAGAAGGGACAGGGAGAGACGGAGGGGGGGAGAGAGAGAGAGGAGAGACAGGGAGGGAGAGACAGAGAAGGAGAGAGAGGGAGAGACGGAGAGGTTAGAAGGAGAGAGAGAAGAGAGATGGAGGGACAGGGAGAGAGGGAGAGAGAGAAAGAGAAGGAGAGAGAGGGAGGGAGAGGGAGAGAGACGAGAGACAGGGAGAGAAGGAGAGGGAGAGCGAGAGAAAGAGAGAGAGAAGGAGAGAGACAGGAGGGAGGGAGAGAGGCAGGGAGAGAGAAAGACAGAGAAGGAGAGAGAGAGGGAGGGAGAGGGAGAGAGACAAGGGACAGGGAGAGAAGGAGAGGAGGGGAGAGAGAGATAGAGAGAGATAGAGAGAGAGAAGGAGAGAGACAGGAGGGAGAGACAGGAGAGAGAGAGAGGGAGGGGAGAGAGGGAGAGAAAGAAAGAAAAGGAGAGAGAAGAGGGACAGGGAGAGGAGAGGTGGGTGGAGAGAGAGAGAGAGAGAGAGAGAGAGAGAGAGAGAGAGAGACAGAGAGAGAGACAGAGAGAGAGAGAACCTGGGCGGCGGAGAGACCCGACACACACCCCAGCATCAGACAGGAAAACGGAAAAGTCCCCATCCCAAGAGGGGAGATGCAGGGGACCCGTGTGCTCGGTTGGGTACCACATGTGCTCGGTCACGTGGGTGCAAGCAGCATTTGGGTTGAGCAGCATCTGTGCCCTCCCTTGGTCCCAAGGTGGCCTTTATAGACTTTCTCCCACCTGCCCCCACCTGGGGCTGCTACCCAGGTCAGAGTCCGTTGCTAGGGCGGTTGCCAGGGCGGCTGGGAGTGGGGATGGACTTCTCTGGAATTCCTTTCCTGGCCTTTTGTTCCTGTGGGAACTTCTCCCGGAGGGGGTCTGGGTCTGTTGCTAGCCCTGAGGGTCTTATCAGGACCTCAGTTCCTGTGCTCCCAAGGTGGGCCCTGGTGGCCTTTAGGGACCTCTTTAGGGACCTCCAGGGCCTCCCGTGTTAGGCTGATGTAAAGGGGGCCTAGTCTCAAGGTCCCACTTCCTGTGGGAAGCGTAAACTTCGGTTTGTTTTTTTCCTCTCTTTCTCTCTTTTTTTTTTTTTTGTTTGGCCTTTTGGGTCTCACCCGGCAATACTCAGGGCCGACTCCTGGCTCATGCACTCAGGAATTACCCCTGGTGGTGCTCGGGGGACCCTATGGGATGCTGGGAATCGAACCCGGGTCGCCCACGTGCAAGGCAAATGCCCTCCCCACTGTGCTGTCACTCCAGCCCCTAGTTTGCTTTTTATTTATGTATTTATTTTTGCTTTTTGGGTCCCACCTGGCGATGCTCAGGGCTGACTCCAGGCTCTGTACTCAGGAATCACTCCTGGTGGTGCTCGGGGGGACCCTATGGGATACTGGGAATCGAACCCGGGTCTGCCGTGTGCAAGGCAACCGACCAAAGGGTGTTGAAAGGATACTCTGTGTGGAAGAAATTCAGAGGTCCCTAAAGAGGTCCCTAAAGGCCACCAGGGCCCACCTTGGGAGCACAGGAAGAAATTCTTGTTTTTCATCCCCCGCTTCCTCCACACCCCCCCCCCCCCCCCCAGGCCTCAATCCCCTAGTTGACACACTGTCCTCAGTATTTATCAATCACTTCAAGTTCACACATTTAACTGCATTCTCTGGAGAGGTGGGCGGTGCAAATCACAGTCTGCTTTGTTGATCAGATGCTTAAGCTCTGGATGGCCGGGCGGGTGGTATGTGGAGGAGCCTGGCTTTGAACTTGAGTCCTGGAGAGATTACGGCATGTTCACTTATACCAGAGCTGGGCTACGCACCTCTTGTAGGTCTGACCCTTTAGTCACCTCGATGCCAGTGGGCCCCATGGGTGACTCATGTGAGACAGAGAGGAGAGAGACGGTCACTTTCTCCCCATCCACCTCTTCCCCCCCAGGACCCCAGGGTCACTGAGTTCTTGTCTCTCCTCGCAGAAAGGAATTTCAGGAGTAGAAGTGCAGTGAAATGAGTTTTTTTCTTTTTTTTTTTTCTTTTTGGGTAACACCCGGCAATGCACTGGGGTTCCTCCTGGCTCTGCACTCAGGAGTTACTCCTGGCGGTGCTCAGGAGACCCTATGGGACGCTGGGAATCGAACCCGGGTCGGCCGCGTGCAAGGCAAAAAACGCCCTACCCGCTGTGCTATCACTCCATCCCGAAATGACACAGTTTTTATTTGGAGGTTTTGAAGGGAAGGAGGGAGAGGGAGTGGGAGAGAGTGGGGAGTACCTGCGCTCAAGAGAGAACCCGGGCTTCTCCGAGGGAGGAGAGAGCCCTACACACACCCCAGCATCAGACAGGAAAGCATGAAAGTCCCCATCCCAAGAGTGGAGATGCGGGCGACCCGTGTGCCCGGTAGGGTACCACATGTGCTCGGCCACGTGGACGCAAGCAGCACCCGGACCGGGCCAGCATCTGAGCCCTCCCTTGGTCCAAGGTGGCCTTTATAGGGTCTCTCCAACCTGCCCCCACCTGGGGCTGCTACCTAGGTCAGAATCCGTTGCTAAGGAGGTTGCCAGGGGGGCTGGGAGTGGGGATGGGCTTCTCCGGGCTGAGTCACTAACGTTAGGGCATTCGAGGAATCTTCTTCATGGGGAGGGGTCCAATCTCCTCAGGCTCCCTTGCTGCTCAAGGTCTTATCAGGCCTTAGTTCCTGCTTTCCCTGTTTTCTGCAAGGTTGGCTTTTGTCATGGCCTGGTTGGGGGGCGGAGGGGGACTTCCCTGTCCTGCCTACATCAACCTTGCACCCCCATTTTCCAGTTCTGGAATCTTTTTTTTTTTTTTAAGAAATTCAGAGAAACATTTATTTATTTATTTTTTTCCTTTTGGGTCCCACCCGGCGATGCTCAGGGGTTCCTCCTGGCTCTGCACTCAGGAATCACTTCTGGCGGTGCTTGGGGAGAGGGGGAGGGGGACCGTATGGGATGCTGGGAATTGAACCCGGGTTGGCTGCGTGCCAGGCAAACGCCCTCCCTGCTGTGCTATCGCTCCAGCCCCCGAAGTTCTGGAATCTTTTTTTTTTTTTTTTTTTTTTTTGCTTTTTGGGTCACCCTGGCCATGCACAGGGGTTCCTCCTGGCTCTGCACTCAGGAGTTACTCCTGGCGGTGCTCAAGGGACCATATGGGATGCTGGGAATCGAACCTGGGTTGGCTGCGTGCCAGGCAAACACCCTCCCTGCCGTGCTATCGCTCCAGCCCCCGAAGTTCTGGAATCTTGAATCTGCTACTCGATCCTGCCTTTCATGGGAGCCAAGCGTCACGGAGGCGTAGGCTTGGCTTGTGTGGACTCCAGCCCACGAGTCAGAACACGCGTGTAGCATGCCGCCGAGGGCCGACCCTGCAGATCCAGGGCGGTGTGTGTGGGGGGGTGTGCACAGGTGAGGTCGCTCCTTCCCGCCCCAGATGTGGGAGATGTTGAAGGTCCAGATGTTCAAGTCCCAGTGGCGGAAGACCCAGAGGACAGAGGCCTACTGGGGGTTGGGGGGGGTTCTTTCTGCTCCTCTCTGCTCTCACTTCCTCTCGGGGGTCCTCAAGAAGCCCACCCTCCCTGCTTGAGTCCCAATCCAGCTTTTTCCCAGTATTTTTTTCCAGCTTTTTTTTTTTTTTTAGTTTTTTTTTCCAGAAACATCCATCTCATCCCATCCCCGAGTTCTCTTCCTCCGCCGTCTTCATTGCCTTCCCGGCTCGGGTCACGCGTCCCTTCTCTTTTCTTCTTGAGTGGAGCCCGAGTGGACGCCACCAAGTGCCCAGCAGACTTCCCCAGGTGGGAAGCAGGGCACCTCCCTTGGCATCAGGGCACACCTGTGTCCCTCCTGGCATGGTTGCCTCGTTACCTGTTGCCATGCTGCCAGAGGAGGCAGGAGGGGACCTCAGGCTGGGCTCCGGGATTCCCAGAGACCCTGCCCCTCCCCTCGGAGCCCTTGCCCATCCTGTGGGCACAGACCAGGCTTTTGGATGCCAAGGTCACGCCTGCATGGGCTCTGGGCAGAGAAAGGTCTAACCTGCGGCTGTCTGCTCGGACCCCGGCGCATTGTCGGCGCCTACTGGAATATCAGTTGCCTGGACGAGAGTGGGGAGGCGGCGGGGGGTTCTGGAGGGTGCCCACCCCTTGCCCCCAAACTGTCAATCACCAGCCTGTCTGTTGCAGCCCCGCGCTGGGGTGAGGCGTGCAGGAAGGCGGCCGGCCGCTAGGTGGTAGTGTGACCGTGCCCAGCGCGCGTCCTGCAGGTGGGCGCCCCTCGGGGTACCACCCAGGTGGGCTTCTTCCTCTTGGCCCCATCCCTGCCCTGCCTGGCTCCGGTTTCCATCTCTGACCCATGCAGGAGTCCTGAGAGATCCCACGAGCACACACACACACACACACACACACACACACACACACACACACACACACACACAGAGTCTGGGTCCCACCCTGCTTCTGTCCGCTCACTCTGCTGGCAGTTGGATTCTTAAAATAAAATAAACGAATGGAATTTTATTTTATTTTTTTATTATTTATAGTTTTTTTTTTTTTGGCTTTTTGGGTCACACCGGGCGATGCTCAGGGCTGACTCCTGGCTCTGCACTCAGGAATCGCTCCTGGCGGGGCTCTGGGCATGCCGGGGATCGAACCCAGGTCAGCCGCCTGCAAGGCAAACGCCCTCTTCACTGGACTATCACTCCAGCCTCAGCCATAGTTTGTTTCTTGTTCTTAATTTCCTTTTTTTTTAAAAAAAATTTATTGATTCACTGTGAGATGCAGTTACAAGCTTTCATGTTTGAGTTACAATCACACAATGATCAAACACCCATCCCTCCACCAGTGCACATTTCCCACCACCAATATCCCCGGGATACCCCCCCTTCCCTCCCCCTGCCTCCCCCCTGCCTCCATGGCAGACAATTTCCCCCAGACTCTCTCTCTACTTTGGGGCATTATGGTTTGCAATACAGATACTGAGAGGTCATCATGTTTGGTCCTTTATCTACTTTCTGCACACATCTCCCATCCCGACCGATTCCTCCAGCCATGGTTTATTCTGACCCCTCCCTCTCTCATCTTAATTTGGGGTTCCCCGAGCTTACCAGGCCTCTGTGGTGTCGTGCCTTTCATATTTCAAGGAGGTCATCTCTCAGCTTCTGGTCCTCAGAAGGAGCAACAAAGGAAGCCACCAGCAGACTTCATCTCATCTTTGGTCCTTAGACTGATAAGATGTGAGGTGGAAAAAAAAAAATAAGAGTTTCACTTTCCGAATCTCGAAGTCCTGGAATTTCTGAGCCTTCAATATTATCACAGTTCCGCTAGCCAACTGTCAGTTCCTTTAGAAGCTTCACTTTGCCTTGCAGTATCTCATCCAGCTCAGAACAGCCCAATTACACCACACTCATTGTCCGGGCAGTTTCTTTGCTTTCCCTTTCAAGCTCAACGATTTTCTGGTTTCCAATGTTCACCATTTCCCCGCCCCCCCCCACCTTAAGTGCTTCACTGCTGGGAGACAAGAAACTGCATGATTCCAGATCTCCTAAGAGTTTCCTCCTCATCTGTGTGAAAGTTTGTGACCAACAAAGTGAAAGTTTAGGCTTTCAGTTTGGCAGAAATTCACTCTCGACACCCATTTCTGTGCTAATCAGCTCTTGTTGCCAACATCCCGAATACTAAAAACGACTCCTCATGCTTGTGACTTGCAAGAACAAGTGCTTCTGGGAGCCCAGAGCGAGAGTCCAGTGGGGAGGACGTTTTCCTTGCACGTGGCTGACCTGGGTTCCATCCTTGGCATCCCATAGGGTTGCACTGAGCACTGCCAGGAGTGATTTTTTTTTTTGGCTTTTTAGATCACACTCAGCAATGCACAGGGTTTACTCCTGGCTCTGCACTCAGGAATCACCCCTGGCGGTGCTCGGGGGACCCTATGGGATGCTGGGAATCGAACCCGGGTTGGCTGCGTGCAAGGCAAACGCCCTCCCCGCTGTGCTATTGCTCCAGCCCCTAGGAGTCATTTTTGAGTGCAGAGTCAGGAGTCAGTCCTGAGCATTCAGGTAGGACCCAGAAAGGAGGAAAAGAAAAAAGAAAAAAAAACAAGCACTTTTGCTCATGTGTGCAAGGTTACTGGTATTTGTCGTGTGACCACTCAGGGCCAGATCCAACCAGTGACTGAGTTTAGGTCTCAACATTTATTTATTTATTAATTGATTCACTGTGAGGTACAGTTACAAAGCTTCCACGTTTGAGTTTCAGTCATACGGTCATCAAACACCCATCCCTCCACCAGTGCACATTTTCCACCACCAAAATCCTCGGTATCCCCCCACCCCGCACCTCCTATTCCACACCTCCCCTTGCCTGTAAGGCAGACAATTTGCACAATTCTCTCTCAATTCCTCCGCCCCTCTCAGAGAGCCCGGCAAGCTACCGAGAGTATCTCGCCCGCACGGCAAAGCCTGGCAAGCTACCCGTGACGTATTCATATGCCAAACGCACATTGACATATATATATATATATATATATATTCAATTTGCCAAACACAGTAACAACAAGTCTCACAATGGAGACGTTACTGGGCCCGCTCGAGCAAATCGATGAACAATGGGAGGGCCGTGACGACTCTCTCTCCTCTCTCTCTACTTTAGTTACCTTCGAGATTTCGAGACCAGACCCACCAACACTCACACCTGCCGAAAAGGCAATGCTAGGCAACGTGTTTTGTATTGTTTGTTAGGGATGCGATATAATGTCACGCGACCACAAGAGCGACCACACACTCTAGGGATTCTAAAATGTTAGCAATTAAGGTCTGAAGAGGTCGCTGCAGCAAGTTGCTTGGGCCGAGGTTTGTTTGTGTGTCTCTGGATCGTGGCCATGTGGGAGTTCAAGCAGAGGGTGGCTGGGTGTGGCCTCATCTCAGAGTCCCATGGAGGGTGGGGACGGAGAAGGGCCGACTCCTCTCCTGTCCCGTGAGGCCTGGTGTTTGGCACCACTGCCGCTCATAGGAGGTCCTGGCTTGAGCGGGATTGATTCCAGGCCAGGTTTTGGGGCCAGATCTTCTATTGAAACATGTGATTTCAGATCGGTTTGGAGGGTCTCCATAGCCTGACCAGATGTTTCCAAAGGGCCACATGGGGGCTTACTTTGAGAGCACTGATGCTTCCAAAGAGAGCAAAGTGAGTGGACATCGGGCCAGGTCTTCCTTGAAGCATCTGGACCTTTTTTTAAAATTTTTTTGCTTTTTGGGTCCCACCCGGCAGTGCACAGGGGTTTCCTTTTGGCTCTGCACTCAGGAATCACTCCTGGCAGTGCTTGGGGGGACCCTATGGGATGCTGGGACTTGAACCCGGGTCGGCTGTGTGCAAAACAAACGCCCTCCCGGCTGTGCTGTCACTCCAGCTCCCGAATCTGGACTTTCAAGCACTTGGGACCAACTCTAGGGCCAATGAGATGCCAGTGAGGTAGGGTTGTTCCAGGTCTTTCTGTACCGTGTTGAGTCGGTGCGTACCACCGGTGGCTCACACTCGAAATACAGCTTAATGAACGCACGGCGTTGATGATGGGTTTGGATGAAACGCTCCCACCCGCCCACTGCCCCCTTTCTGCCGGGATGTGATGGAGGGAGTTGATGGATTCCATTGATTCTCCCAACGGAAAGAAACCAGCACTCCCAGCTGTGCTGTTATCTGGGGGGAGACCGTTCATCTCGTTTCCATCCGAGGAACATTCTGGTGTCTTGGGGGTTAGCTGAGGCTGCACACCGATGCTTTGTCTTAATTGTTCCACAGTCGAAGAAAGACGGTTTTATTTATTTATTCATTCATTTATTTATTTTTGCTTTTTGGGTCACATCCAGTGATGCTCAGGGGTTCCTCCTGGCTCTGCACTCAGGAATTATTCCTGCGGGTGCTTGGGGGGACCCTGTGGGATGCCGGGGATCGAACTCGGGTCGGCCACGTGCAAGGCAAATATCCTACCCGCTGTGCTATCGCTCCAGCCCCAAAGCAAAAACTGTTTTAGACCACCGCATTCCTGCCTGTCTTGAGGGAAGCAACTTGTTCGTTCTCCTGAAGCCACTAGGAACTGCAATGCGGTTGTTTGTGGTTGTTAGAGGGATGAAGCGAGACAATGTGGAAAAGAAACGAAAACAGGCAGACTTTCTGAGCCAATGAAGCTCAGGACGACGACGGATGCTGGGGGCTGAGCACTGGATCCACAGTGGAAACACATTCAGTAGAACAGAACGAAAGCGTCATTTTCAGGGGCTGGAGCGATAGCACAGCGGGGAGGGCATTGGCCTTGGACGCAGCCGACCCGGGTTCGATCCCTAGCATCCCATAGGGTCCCCCGAGCACCGCCAGGAGTGATTCCTGAGTGCAGAGCCAAGAGTCAGCCCTGAGGTATCGCTGGTGTGGCCCAAAAAGACCAAAAAAGAGAGAGAGAGAGAGAGAGAGAGAGAGAGAGAGAAAGGAAGAAAGAAAGGAAAGAAAGAAAGAGAGGGAGGGAGGGAAGAAAGAACGAAAGAAAGAAAGATAGAGGGAGGAAAGAAAGAAAGAAAGAAAGGAAGGAAGAAAGAAAGAGAGAGAGGGAGGGAGGGAGGGAAAAAGAAAGAAAGGAAGGAAGGAAGGAAGGAGAGAGAAAGAGAAAGGGAGGGAGGGAAGAGAGAAAGAAAGAAAGAAAGAAAGAGGGAAGAAAGAAAGGAAGGAAGGAAGGAGAGATAAAGAAAGGCAGAGGGAGGGAGGGAAGGAAGAGAGAAAGAAAGAAAGAAAGAAAGAGAGAGAGAGAAAGAGGGACTGGAGCAATAGCACAGCGGGGAGGGCATTGGCCTGGCACATGGTCGACCCGGGTTCGATCCCTGGCATCGCATAGGGTCCCCTGAGCACCGCCAGGAGTGACTTCTGAGTGAAGAGCCAGGAGGAACCCCTGAGCATTGCCGGGTGGGACCCCCAAAAAACAACAAAAACAAGAAAGCTTCATTTTGAGAACGGCGGCAGATCAAATCCTACTGGCTTTCATGCGGACCAGCTCACGCTCCTGAACCGTCCATCCGAGTTCCTGGGGAATTTCCTTGTGTGCCGTCAACCCTCCTTCTTAATTGTGGCTTTTCTCAGGCTTCTACCAGTTTGTCCGTAAACAGTAATGAGACCAGTGAAGGATGGACGGGGCTGGGAGTAAACACACACTTAGAGAAAGAGACTTTTTTTTTTGAGGCTCTTCTTTGCTTTGCAAAAATCACGTCACCCAGGTATTACAGATTGTGTCCCCTTGGCCTTAAATAAATATATCTCCCCCTTCCTTGCCAGTCCCTGCGTGAACGCGTGGAAGAGAGTCAAGGAAAATTCATCACCATTTCTGGAAAAAACAGCCTGCCTTTAATAGCCTATGGACAGAAAATCAATAATCTTTCCTATGCATAGGAAGCATCATAAATTTTCACGCCATCGTCAGGGTTTATGGAGAGTTGTCAGGAGATCGGCGGAGAAGACAGCCACCGTGTCCCCAAGACTATCTGTCCTTCCTTCCCGCGAGGAGCTTCGACTGGGCTGCCTTAGGGGACCCGCGCATCCCTGGGGATCAGAAGTGACAGCCGTGGCGGTCATTACCAGAACATTCCAAGCCGCATCCTCACGAGGATGGCTCTGAGCTCAGTCTCAGTGGGTTCGAACCCAGGCTTTGGGGCTCAGTTACCTTAGGATGAGAGGACGGGGTCCCAGCGATTCCTTTGGTTACAGGGTCTGAGGCAATAGGCAATGGAAATAAGGTATTTTTAAATAATAAGGTATTTTTTTTGCAATTTTTATATAAGGTTTTTTTTTGAAATTTTTATATAAGGGTTTTTTTTTGCAATTTTTATATAAGGTATTTTTTTGCAATTTTTATACATTTTATTTTCATAAAAGTAGTTCACAGTAGTTCCTTACAGATAATATTCAGACACCAATCCCACTACCGAGCAACTTCCCGCCACAATAAGAGGAAAGTGTGTGAAGGTTGTATTTCATTCTGGAGCCATTGAAGCCCGAATAGAAGAGAATTACAAGCAAGAATGTTAAAATCTAAACAAACGTGTGCTATTTTGCGTAAGTAAGTGGGTTAAAGTTTAAGAGTTCCTGCGGCCACAAATGCAGCCGCACACTCCAGGACATTCTGCAGCTTTCTGTTCCAGGAGCTTTAGTTTACAGTCTCTGGGTCGTGGCCGTTGATGAGATTGCATGGCGCCAGGGGCAGTTTGTGGGTGTGACTGCCACGCTACTGGAAAACTGGGGAGAGGGGGGAGGAGGCCCAGTCCCGATCCGAGCAGGCTTGGAGGTCTCAGACCCGGTCCCGCATACCTGGGTTTTTCTGCTGGTTCCCTCTTGGGTGAGGCTTGTCCGAGCGTGTGGAGAGATAATAAGGTATTGACGACATCAGACTTTGGTGGGTATCGGCCAGCACCTGGAGTCACTACCGACGGAGCCCCTAATGCTGCCTGCCCTGGGTGGTGCCCCTGAAGTGATGGGCACTTTTACCTCCAGTGCAAGTGTGAGTGATAGAGTGAGTGTCTGAGAGTGAGTGAGTGCGAGTTTGAGTATGAGGGTCTGAGTGTGAGTGTGAGCATATCAGTGTGAGTGTGTATATGAGTGTGAGTGACAGTGTTGAGTGTCTGAGTGTGAGTCCAAGTGTGAGTGTGTGAGTGTGAGCGTGTCAGTGTGAGTGTGTCTGGGTGTGAGTGCGAGTGTCTGAGGGTGAGCATATCAGTGTGAGTGTGCGTGAGTGTGAGTATGAGTGTGAGTGACGGTGTGTCTGGGTGTGAATGTGAGTCTATCAGTGTGAGGGTGCATGAGTGTGAGTATGAGAGTGACAGTGTGTCTGAGTGCGAGTGTCTGAGTGTGAGCATATCAGTGTGAGTGTGTATAAGTGTGAGTATGAGTGTGAGTGTGGCTGCGAGTGTGAGTGTGAGGGTCTGAGTGTGAGTGTGAGCATACCAGTGTGTGAGTGTGAGTGCGAGTGTGAGTGTGAGGGTCTGAGTGTGAGTGTGAGCATACCAGTGTGTGTGTGAGTGTGAGTGTGAGTGCGAGTGTGAGTGTGGTGACTCCGTTTCAGTCCTGCCCCGGGCCGGGAGAAGGGCTTTGCCCCCACCCCCACTCTCTTTGGGGCGGGGGATTCCAGGCGCTCGTCCCTCCTCCTCTTCCTGGACGGTCTCAGCAGGGCCCGCTAATGAACCCATTAAGGACGAGATTATGATTGGAAGCTGTTTTCGGTCCCATTAAGGCCTTGCGACATGACAGTTGCGAGAATAAAAGTGAGTTAACTTTCCATTTTCTTTATGAGGGTGTTTATGGGAAGATGGAAGTGTTCATGGGGGGGGGGTGTCTGCTCACAGCAACGCCCTGCGGGGGCCCCTGGAGGCCTCTGGGCCTCCACCGAGCTACTTCCAACTCTCCTGTGGACACCCAAAGCAGCCCTGGAGGTGTGTGACCCACTTTGGGTGTGTTTCTCTTCCCCTGAAAAGTCGACCCCAGGGCTGGAGCAATAGCACAGCGGGGAGGGCATCTGGCTTGCACGCGGCTGACCCGGGTTCGATTCCCAGCATCCCATAGGGTCCCCTGAGCACCGCCAGGGGTGATTCCTGAGTGCAGAGCCAGGAGGAGCCCCTGAGCATCGTCAGGTGTGACCCAAAAAGCAAAATAAATAAGTAAATAAATAAATGAAAAATCGAACCCATTGGCTTGCTTGGGAGTCAGTTACTGGTGGCTATTTGGAATATGGAGGGACCAGGTAGGAGATTTGGGCTGGGGATGAGAGGAACCCGTGGGCCAGGGCCTCTGTAATTAGCCCAGGAAACGTTTTTAGGGTTATAAATAATTTTCAAGGGGGCTGGAGCGATAGCACAGTGGGGAGAGCGTTTGCCTTGCACGCAGCCGACCCGGGTTCGATCCTCGGCATCCCATAGGGTCCCCGGAGCACCGCCAGGAGCGATTCCTGAGTGCAGAGCCAGGAGGAACCCCTGAGCATCACTGGATATGGCCCAAAAAGAAAAAAAAATATAGAGAAGTGTAAGGACTAGATTAAAGGCTGTCCTGTTAGACTCAGTGAATGTTATTTTCCCTACAGCTATGCCTGTGGGTTTCTGGGTAGCCCTGGGGGTTCCCGCCATCCTCCAAGAGCTAAACTTTCCAGGTGGGTGGGACCAGCAGTGCCACAAGTAAGCCTGGGGCCCCCTGAGAATTTCTTGGAAGGGCAACCCCTGCCCCCCAGACCATTAGATTTAGTTGAAGCCTCTCTCTAAATTCTACTGGACCCCATAACCCACCCACACCCCGATTCCAAGCGTTAACTGCTCCCCTCAACTTCGTATTTATTCTCCTTCACTGTAGGGTTTTATACCTTGCTCGCACGCTCTATGTGTGTGTGTGTGTGTGTGTGTGTGTGTGTGTGTGTATGTGTGTGTGTGTATTATAATAGTATGGAGTGTTGTTGCAAGTGTCTTTGTTTTTTCTTTTTGGGTCCCACCCGGTGATGCTCAGGGCTGACTCCCAGCTCTGCACTCAGGGATCCCTCCTGGCGGTACTTGGGGGACCCTATGGGATGCCGGGGATCGAACCCGGGTCGGCCGCGTGCCAGGCCAACGCCCTTTCCGCCAATTGCTCATTTCCTCATTATTATTATTATTATTTTGCTTTTTGGGTCACACCCAGCAATGCTCAGGGCTGACTCCTGGCTCTGCACTCAGGGATCACTCCTGGTGGTGCTCGGGGGACCCTATGGGATGCCGGGGATCAAACCCGGGTCGGCCGCGTGCAAGGCAGACGCCCTCCCCGCTGTGCTATTGCTCCAGCCCCAACAAAGCAAGTGTCTAAACCCTTGTCCCCTTCCTCCAATCCAAGATCCTGTATTGGAGATTTGTCGAGGTTGAGTTTTCTTGGTTGTTCGGCTGTTTACCTCAGTCTCTCCACTGGCCTATCCACGAACTTCCAGGATATTTCCAATTCCCTGATTCTAGAGGACTGATGCTTATCCCAGACCCTTCTTAGACTTGATTACAAGAATTTCTTTAGACTAGGGTCTCCCCAACTTCAACTCAAAAAGAGAGATTCATTTTAGATCGCAGTTTGGTGAATGCTGGATTTTCCTTTACACACACACACACACACACACACACACACACACACACACGTTTCATGAAAAAATATTCCTCTTTGACTTGTACTGTAATAGAGATACCTGTTCTATCTTGTCCTAAAATATTTATTCTTTTGCCTAGTCAATTTTATTATTATTATTATTATTATTATTATGATTTACTTATTTTTTGTTTGGGAGTCACACCAGCAGTGCTCAGGGCTGACTCCTGGCTCTGCACTCAGGAATCACTTCTGGTGGTGCTCGGGGATCCTATGGGCTGCCGGGGAGCAAACCCGGTTGGGCCAGGTGCAAGGCAAATGCCCTCCCTGCTGTATAATCGCTCTGACCCCATTGCCCAGTCAATTAAAAAAAAAATTCTAGTTATGGCTTGATTCAGTCATTTTGTGATCTGGCCTTACTTTTTTTTTTAAGGTATCACTGTATCACTGTCATTACTGTCATCCCATTGATCGTCAAATTACTCGAGCAGGTGCCAGTAATGTCTCTATTTCTCCGAGCCCTGAGATTTTAGCAGCTTCCCCTTACTTGTCCTTCCCAACGCTGCTGTATTGGGGGCTCTTTCGGGGTCAGGGGAATGAGACCTGTTGTCCTTACTGTATTTGGCCTATCAAATGCACCCCGGGGAGCTTGCCAGGCTCTGCCCGTGTGGGCGGGATACTCTCGGGAGCTTGCCGGGCTCTTTGAGAGGCTTTTTATTAAATGAAGATACTTGTAAATTAAATAAAGGTAGCACTGTCCTCCCGTTGTTCATCAATTTGCTCGAGCAGGCACCGGTCACATCTCATGACAAATTGTGAGACTTGTTATTTTTCCCTTTTCTTAAATTAAAGAAACAAGTGGGATGGTGAGACCGGTTCGGTTCTGTCTTGTCCTAACATATGTATTCTTTTTGCCTAGATCAATTTTATTATTATCATAAGGAGAGATGGTGAGGGGGGCCAAGAAGTCAAATGCGTGGGTGGGTCAAACACCCAAGCACCCGCACCCCCAAGCCCAAGCTCCGGGTCTGATCACCCCAAAGCAGGCCCGCTGGGCAGTTCAGGAAGAAGTGGGGACGTCTGCACCACCCCGATGACACTTTGCATTGATTCTAGAAGCCGCTCTCTGCAAGAGGCGTGAGACCCCAACGCTGACCATGGATGGCCGGGGAGACCCCACCATGCCCCCCCACACCCAACACACACGACCCGAGACTGAATTCTTGGTTTCCACCAGAGGTGAGTCCCGCTCCGCGTGGAGTCCGTCTGTCCTTCTGTGCTGACCTGTGTCCGCTGTAAATGCTGGAAATGAAGCAGCATAACTGAAACTCAAACATGAAAGCTTGTAACTGCATCTCACGGAGATTCAACAATAATAATAATAAAAAAAATGAAACAAGGAATTTGGACTGGCTTGAGGGTCACGGCCCCAAGCAGGCACCAGCTCGGCTTGTTAAAAGCCATCGAGTAGCCACTAAGAGAGAACCTTCTAGCGGACATGTAATAGATCCACTCGCTAATGGGGAGTCCAGAGAGCCCCGGCGCCAGGCGGGAGGACTTAAAAGCTGTTAAAATGCTGCGGGCCTCCCGCGGAGACGCAGGGGTAGGGCGAGATGGGTAAGAATGATGAGAATGACAGAAAAGCGTCCAAGGAGCTAAGGGAGCGTCAGCAAGTTCTGCTCAGCACCACACGCCCTCTGACTCGGGGCGTTAGACCTTAATTTGGCTTCAAGAGGTCCCCATGAGCCCAGAAAAGTGCAGGAGACACCCCACCTAGCTACTTACCAGCCCCTCACAACTTTTTTCCTTTTGGGGTCACATTTGGCAATGCTCAGGGCTGACTCCTGGCTCTGCACTCAGGGATCACTCCTGGCGGTGCTCAGGGGACCCTATGGGATGCTGAGAATTGAACCCGGGTCAGCCTCATGCCAGGCCAATGCCCTCCCCGCTGTGCTATCTGTCCAGTCCCATGACTCTTCTTCTTATTATTGTTAATATTATTATTTTGGCATTTTGGGTCCCACCTGGTGATGCTCAGGGCTGACTCCCGGCTCTGCACTCAGGAATCACTCCTGGCGGTGCTCGGGGGACCCTTTGGGATGCTGGGGATCGAACCCGGGTCGGCTGCGTGCCAGGCCAACGCCCTCCCCGCTGTGCTATCACTCCAGCCCCACCCAACAACCTTTCCTTCCTTCCTTCCTTCCTTCCTTCCTTCCTTCCTTCCTTCCTTCCTTCCTTTCCTTCTTTTGCTTTTTGGTCACACCCGGTGATGCTCAGGGGTTCCTCCTGGCCCTGCACTCAGGAATCACTCCTGGCAGTGCTTGGGGGACCCTATGGGATGCCGGGGATCGAACCCGGGTTGACTGCGTGCAAGGTAAATGCCCTACCCGTTGTGCTATTGCTCTAGCCCCCTTTCTTGTTTTTTTTTTTAAATTTTTTTATTTTTATTAGTGAAACACCATGAGGTACAGTTGTAGACTTACAAATTTTTGTGCTTGGGTTTCAGTTATACAATGATCAAATACCCATCCCTCCACCAGTGCCCATTTCCCACCACCACGGATCTCAGTATCCCTCCCACCCTGCATCCCCCCATCCCACTCTGCCTCTGTGGCAGGGCATTCCCCTCTGTTCTCTCTCTCCTTTTGGGTGCTGTGGTTTGCAAAAGAGGCCTTGAGTGGCAATCCTGTTCGGTCTATAGTCTACTTTCAGCATGCTTCTCCCATCCTGGGAGGATCCTCCCAACACCCTTTATTTGGTGCTCCCTTCTCTATCCGACCTGCCTTTTCCCCTAGCATGTGTAGCTGGCCTCCAAGCCATACTTGTTTTTTTTTTTTTTTTTTAAATAGCTTGTGGGTACCGTAACCCTTTGGTCTTCAAGGAGCCAGAGGTTTTGTTTGAGGAACTTAACATTCTTTTCCTGTGTCTCTGAGATAGCAAAGGTTTTTTTTAATTTTTCATTTTTTTTCATTGCCTCGCTAAGATCCCAGGTAATTCATGTCAGGAGTCTGGAAAAGGCTCTTTGGAAACTAGGTTAATGAAAAAAAAAATACCCCAAAAATTCTTCACAAATCCCAGACAAAAGTTTGGGCAGGCGACCTTAATTATTCTCGCTGCCAGAAAAGTAAATTGGATTCAGCTGTTATAAATCAGTGAGTTTTGCCTGATGATGTTGTCGCCTGGCTAAAAAAAAAAAAACTTACACAAAGGCTAGCCCTGTGTTTACTCCTGTTTTTGTCTGTCTGTGATACTCAATTCTTCCCTCTGCCTCTGGATGGTATTATCAAAATCTGTAATAAATAATAAAGGCTCTTCATTGCCGTGAGAGATATTAAACATGCATATAAAGGAAGTATTTCCTGCTTCCACGCCTGGCTGTCCTCACTGGTGCCCCTTGGAGGAGGGTGGGCTGAGTTTCCCTTCCCACCCCGAGCAGAGCCCCGGCAGCTGAAGACCTCCAGAACCGGCCACAGCCATGCTGAGACCACTCTCCACACGTTCAGACAAGCCTCACGCATGAAGGAACCGGCAGAGGAACCCAGGTGTGTGGGACCCGGGGTGTAGATCTCTAAGCCTGCTCGGATTGGGACTGGGGCCTCCTCCACCCTGATCCCCCATCTTCCGGTATGTAGGCGTTACACCCACCAACTGCCCCCGGCACCGTGTAATCCCATCAACGGCCAAGACCCAGAGACTATAAAACCCAGCTCCTGGAAGACCTCTTATTATCTAGTTCTTATTCTGGAGAGGGCTAGAGCCATAGCACAGTGGTAGGGCGTTTGCCTTACATGCAGCCAGCCTGGCCGAGCTGGGTTCGATTCCTCTGCCCCTCTCGGAGAGCCCGGCCAGCTACCGAGAGTATCTCGCCTGGCAAGCTCCCCGTGATGTATTCGATATGCCAGACACAGTAACAAGAAGTCTCACAATGGAGACGTTACTGGGCCCGCTCGAGCAAATCGATGAACAATGGGGGACAGTGTTTGTTTTGTATTATTATTATTATTATTTGGCTTTTTGGGTCCCACCCAGTGACGCTCAGGACTGGCTCCTGGCTCTGCACTCAGCAATCAATCCTGGTTGTGCTCGGGGGACCCTATGGGATGCCGGGGGTCGAACCCGGGTCGGCCACGTGCAAGTCAAACGCCCTCCCCACTGTGCTATCGCTCCAGCCCCCTAAGGAGACCTATCTACCACTGACTCCCACCCCCAGCTATCCCATTCTCCATTCCGATTGGCTCCCTGTTCCACGGCTCTTCCCCACCCTCCCCCCCCATACACTCCTGCTGTTTCACTTCTAGAAATCAAGAAACAACATTTTGCAAGTTGATGCGACCTAAGATAATGTTGATTCTGGTGAGAGAATAAATAAAAGCTAGTTGAAGTTTGGTGTAATTAAAAACTCACATGTCTAGAGAATTTATTTGCATGAAATATGTGAGGTTGATTCAAAAGTCAAAGCGTGGGTTATCTGTTACCGATTTGTGAGCAAGAAAACTACTTCAAGATGTTAGCACTGTAGCACCGTCCTCCTGTTGTTTATCGATTTGCTCGAGCGGGCACCAGTAACGTCTCCATGGTGAGACTTGTTGTTACTGTGTTTGGCATATCGAATACGCCACAGGGAGCTTGCCAGGCTCTGCCATGCGGGCGGGATACCCTCGGTAGCTTGCTGGGCTTTCCAAGAGGGACGGAGGAATCGAACCCAGGTCAGCCGCGTGCAAGGCAAACGCCCTTCCCGCTGTGCTATTGCTCCAGGTTTTGTAATTCTCTCCCCATAAGTTATCTGAACACATTTAAGAACAAGTAAATGTAAGGAAAAATTGTAACTGAATTTTAAAAAAAATTAAAGTTTTTTTTGTAAGTGAGCTTTTCAATGATCACACTTTTCTGTTCTATTTAAAAAATAGCTGACAAAATATTTCTGGGAACTTAAAAACCCTAAAGTTCTATTGTTCTACTGAGATTGATTAAATGGTGAAGAGCCTTTAATGTCTGGGTCATTATCAAATAACATAAGATAGGGGAATACCAATTATAACTTTAAATTCGCTTCTTTCTCTCATAGACTAGCGAAAGACATGGGGTTTGTTAATTAATATGCTTTGTCCCACGTTGAAAAAATTACCTTGAGAATCTAGGAACTATATAAACTTGTCTGTTCACATAATACTGGTATAGTTGACTACCCATATTGCTTTTTTTTTCTTTTTGAGTCATACCCAGCGATGCACAGGAGTTACTCCTGGCTCTGCATTCAGGAATTGCTCCTGGCAATGTTCAGGGGACCATATGGGATGCTGGGAATCGAACCCGGGTCGGCCACGTGCAAGGAAAACGTTCTCTCTGCTGTGCTATCACTCCAGACTTTCATATTGCTTCTTAGTTTTCACTGGGAATTAAGGCCCCGAAAACCTGTATCAGTTCTAATATGTTAAAAATACTGGTTAAGAGAACCGGAAATCGGAAGGGCGCCAGGAAAGGAGAATGTATTTTTGGCAAAAAAAAATTTTTGAGGAATAGAGGCGTGTTTTTGGGGGGAAATGGTAATTTGTCTTCAAAACGCTGTTCCAGAATCTGAAAGGAAAAGAAAATCAGTGGGCTCAGGGGAAAAAAGTTGTGTTTCTAGAGAAGGAAAACTGGATTATAAAATGTCTCTTGACCAAGTTGGAAGAGGTTGGAATGGATTTATGTCCTTTTAGGACCTAATATCAAAAGTGTAAAATTGGAATTTGGATTTCTGTTTAAAGGACAAAGTTTATGAACTATTGGTCTACTCTTGTTAACAGAATTTGAAAGGAGTTTTTTTTTTTGAAACCTTTTGGCTAATAGTTTATTGTACCACATATTGTCATCAGATCTTTGTTTAAGAAAATCATTTTAACATTCAAAGTTTCATTTCCTACTACATAACCATCTGTCCTTACTTTAAAAAGCTTTTATTTTATTTAGACAGTGTCTTACGCTAGTTACATGTTGAAATATTTTCGTGTTTTGATAACTACCCCCTAAGCAAATGTTTTTTTCCCTTTTCCTCTCCTTATTAATGTAAAACTGAATAACATAATGTTTTGGGATATAGCAAATGACTCATTGTTTAGGAAAGTCTTAAATGATTAAGTGTGGTCGACATCTGTCATTTACTAGCCATTATTATAATTTTTTGGGGAGGGGTCACACTCAGTGATGCACAGGGGTTACTCCTGGCTCTGCACGCAGGAATCACTCCTGGTGGTGCTCGGGGGACCCTATGGGATGCTGGGAATCAAACCCGGGTCGGCTGCGTGCAAGGCTAATGCCCTACCCGCTGTGCTATTACTCCGGCCCCATTTTTTTTTTGACTGAAGACTATTCTATGATATATATATATATTTTTTTCTCTCATACAACAAATAGGCGAAACATTGGTAATTCTGTTTGTAGATACACCGAATCTTTTTGTTTATTTTTGGGCCACCTACTCAGGACTCACTCCTGGCTCTGTGCTCAAGAATCTCTCCTGGTAGTGTTGGGGGACCCTCTGTGGTTCGAGGGGTTGAACTGGGGTTGGCTGCATGCCAGGCAAGACCCCTGCCCACAGTACCATCTCTCTGGCCCCTACCAAGTCTATATTCATATGCCCACAAGTCCTTGGATCATTTCTATGTCTTGATGAGCCCGGCAAGCTCCCGAGAGTATCTCGCCCGAACGGCAAAGCCTGGCAAGCTCCCTGTGGCGTCTTCGAGATGCCAAACACAGTCACAACAAGCCTCACCATGGAGACGTTACTGGTGCCCCGCTCGAGCAAATCGATGAACAACGGGAGGACAGTGCTACAGTGCTCCCTTCTTGGTTAACTGTTCTCTCGGATGTGAATGTGGTAAGATTTTCTTCATTGATCTAGAGATTTGGTGTGTTTTGAAACGCTACTAAATTCATATATTTGAACTTCATTTCAGTCTTGAGTGTTTTTTCGTTTTTCTTTTATTTTTTAATGAAATCAAGGCACCCCCAAAGTTCCCCCGTGTCCCTCCTGATCCTGCTCCCTTTTGGTTCATCCTTTTCTCCAACCTTCTTTTCATTGTATTTTTTTTCCTACTGGCTTTTGAGCAATTACATCTTTAGGATATTGTTCCTTTCCTAGATGAACGCGTTGCAAATGTTCTAGCTGCATCTTCTGTTTGTGTGAATTCTGGTGCCTGGTGCAGGGGCACCGGTTCTTCTTTTTTCTTCTTCCTCCTCCTCCTCCTGCCTCCTCCTCCTCCTCCTCCTCTTCCTCCTCCACCTCCTCCTCCATCTCCTCCTCCTCCTCCTGCTCCTCTTCCTCCTCCTCCTCCTCCTTCTTCTTCTTCCTCTTCCTCTTCTTCTTCCTCCTCCTCCTCTTCCTCCTCCTCCTCCATCTCCTCCTCCTCTTCCTCCCCTTCCTCCTCCTTCTCCTCCTCCTCCTTCTTCCTCTTCTTCTTCTTCTTCTTCTTCTTCTTCCTCCTCATCCTCCTCTTCCTCCTCCACCTCCTCCTCCATCTCCTCCTCCTCCTCCTCTTCCTCCTCCTCCTCCTCCTTCTTCTTCCTCTTCCTCTTCTTCTTCCTCCTCCTCCTCTTCCTCCTCCTCCTCTTCCTCCTCCTCCTCCATCTCCTCCTCCTCTTCCTCCCCTTCCTCCTCCTTCTCCTCCTCCTCCTTCTTCCTCTTCTTCTTCTTCTTCTTCTTCCTCCTCCTCCTCCTCTTCCTCCTCCACCTCCTCCTCCATCTCCTCCTCCTCCTCCTCTTCCTCCTCCTCCTCCTCCTCTTCCTCCTCCTCCTCCATCTCCTCCTCCTCTTCCTCCCCTTCCTCCTCCTTCTCCTCCTCCTCCTTCTTCCTCTTCTTCTTCTTCTTCTTCTTCCTCCTCCTCCTCCTCTTCCTCCTCCACCTCCTCCTCCATCTCCTCCTCCTCCTCCTCTTCCTCCCCTTCCTCCTCCTTCTCCTCCTCCTCCTCCTCCTCCTTCTTCTTCTTCTTCTTCTTCTTCTTCTTCTTCTTCTTCTTCTTCTTCTTCTTCTTCTTCTTCCTCCTCCTTCTCCTCTTCCTCCTCCTCCTCCTCCTCCTTCTTCTTCCTTTTCCTCTTCCTCTTCTTCTTCTTCTTCTTCTTCTTCCTCTTCCTCCTTCACCTCCTCCTCCATCTCCTCCTCCTCCTTCTCTTCTCCTCCTTCTCTTCCTCTTCCTCCTCCTCCATCTTCTTCCTCTTCTTCCTCCTCCTCCTCTTCCTCCTCCTCCTCCATCTCCTCCTCTTCCTCCTCCTCCTCTTCCTCCCCTTCCTCCTCCTTCTCCTCCTCCTCCTCCTCCTCCTCTTTCTTCTTCTTCTTCTTCTTCTTCTTCTTCTTCTTCTTCTTCCTCCTCTTCCTCTTCCTCCTTTCTCCTCCTCCCTCCTCCCTCCTCCCTCTTGTGCCTCCTTCCTCCTCTTCTTCCTCCTCCTCCCATGGCGATGCTCATGGGTTCCTCCTGGCTCTACACTCAGGAATCACACCTGGTAGTGCTCAGGGGAGCCTATGGGATGCTGGGGATCGAACCCCGGTCGACCACGTACCAGGCCAACACCCTCCCTACTGTGTTATCGCTCCCACCCAGGAGGCCGTTTTCATTTCTTCCTTCGAGCAACTGAGTTCTCTGGTCGAATGATTCTCCATCTCGGTCTCCTCCCGTGGAGAGCCTAACCCCCCTTTTGTGAGTCCAGCTCAAGCTTCAAACTTGGGGTTGGGGGACTTTGAGGCCAGGGAGTCACAAGCCCCCCACTAAGTGGCAGAGTTCACCTGTGAGCTGGCAGGTCAGGCAGTGTAGAGATGAGGCAGTTCTGTCCTCCATGCACCCCAGACAGACAGACAGACAGACAGATGTGTGTCTGTCTGCCTCCTCTCTCACCTCATCTCTCTCGCTCTCCTGAAACTGGGGACCCCACAGGAATTGTTTCTGCACCTATAATGTGCTATGCCATAATTCACTGCATGATCAGCACAAATTTCATGGCAATGTTTTTTCGCACACCCCCCCCCAAAGTGGGACACGACCATTACATAAGCTTTAAAAAAATTGGGGCTAGAGCCATAGCCCAGCGGGGAGTGCGTTTGCCTTGCACGCGGCCAACCTGGGTTCAATCCCCGGCATCCCATAGGGTCCCCCGAGCACTGCCAGGAGTGATTCCCGAGTGCAGAGCCAGGAGTCAGCCTTGAGCATCGCCGGGTGTTGCCCCCAAACAGAAAACAAAATTCATTTAAAAAAAATTAAGACAAGGTGCCAGAGTGACGGCACAGTGGGGAGTGCGTTTGCCTTGCACGTGGCCAACCCGGGTTCGATCCCCGGCATCCCATAGGGTCCCCCGAGCACTGCCAGGAGTGATTCCTGAGTGCAGAGCCAGGAGTCAGCCCTGAGCATCGCCAGGTATGGCCCCAAAACACTGTCACTGTCACTGTCCTCCCGTTGTTCATCGATTTGCTCGAGCGGGCCCAGTAACGTCTCCATTGGAGACTTTGTTGTTACTGTGTCTGGCATATCGAATACGTCACGGGGAGCTTGCCAGGCTCTGCCATGCGGGCGAGAGACTCTCGGTAGCTGGCCGGGCTCTCCGAGAGGGGCGGAGGAATCGAACTCGGGTTGGCCATTTTGGCTGCATGCAAGGCGAATGCCCTACCACTGTGCTATCGCTCCAGCCCTGGCCCAAAAACAAATAAAAAAAAAAAACATAAAACAAAAAATAAATGAATGGGGCTGGAGCGATAGCACAGCGGGGAGGGCGTTTGCCTTGCACGCAGCCAACCCGGGTTCGATCCCCAGCATCCCATAGGGTCCCCCGAGCACTGCCAGGAGTGATTCCTGAGTGCATGAGCCAGGAGTCAGCCCTGAGCATCACTGAGTGGGACCCAAAAAGCAAAAAAAAAAATTTGTGAATGGAATGGATCATTCTGGGGTCACTGTGATCACCCCCCAGACATCCCAACATCTGCGCCCCACCCTGGGCACCCCACCTGGGGACAAGACTTCGGGCTGTGCGGAGAGGGAGGACGTCGGGGGTTGCAGTTCCCACGTGCCACCCAGTGGGCCGGCTCCCAGCAGAAGCCCAGTCTCGGGAGTGCAGCCCTGCGGCCCCTCTGGGAACCTCCTCTCATCTGCTTTTGCCTCTCACCCGGGCAAGGCTGTTTCCCCCGCAGATGCAGTGACCGTGAGAGAGATGGGGTGTCTTGGATAGGGGAGCGGGGGTCAGCCCCGCGAATGCCCATCACTGGACAGTTGCCCGGGCTCTAGGGTGGGGGTTGGGGTGAGGGGTGGGCGTGGCTGTGGGAACAAGTCAGCCCACACCTGCCAACATCCTGGGCAGATGCAGAGCCCAGAGCGACCCCCCAAACTTTGGCCGTTCCCTCCCCGCCCCCCACCACGGTGCCAGGGTGCCTGGGAAGGCGCTAATGAAGCGTGAAGCGGCCGTGTCAGCACCGCCCCGGGCACCCTGCCACCGCCAGCCAGCAGCGCCTTCCTGCCCATTTATTTATTTATATTCTCAATTAATGGAAATTTCGAGTCCCATTAGAGGAGGAGGCAGAGGTAATAAAGCACAGCAGGCGCTCGGCAGGTGGGACTGGGCGAGGGGGGTGGGGGGCACCGAGGCGGCTCTTCCAGCCCTGTGACAAGTGGCAGGGCTTGGACTGGGACGGAAAGCCCAGTGGTTAGTTCCTGGGGGGGGGGGGGGCGGAGGTGGGGAGACCCTTGTGTGCTTGGGATGGACACGGTCTCTCAGCATCCTGTTTTTGGGGGGTCACCCCCCGATGGTGCTCAGGGCTGACTCCTGGCTCTGCACTCAGGGATCACGCCTGGCGGTGCTCGGGGGACCCTATGGGATGCTGGGAATTGAACCCGGGTCGGCCGCGTGCAAGGCAAACGCCCTCCCTGCTGTGCTATCACTCTGCCCCCCGGCTCCTATTATTTTATTTTGGCTTGTGGGCCCCAGCTGGTGATGCTCAGGGCTGACTCCCGGCTCTGCACTCAGGGATCACTCCTGGTGGTACTCGGGGGATCCTAGGGGATGCTGGGAATCGAACCCGGGTCATCTGCGTGCAAGGCAAACGCCCTCCCCGCTGTGCTATCGCTCCAGTCCCTTAATTTTTTTTTATTTTATAAGGTAGTTCACAATATTTGGTTCCATTTAATATTCCAATACCAGTGCCACCACCAAGACACCTTCCGACCACCATCTATGGGATGTTTCCCACCCAAACCCCAATCCCTGTCCCAAAGCAGAGCTGAAATAATATCGTTTGTATCGTTTGTTATGAAAAACCACTGAAAATCCTCCGAAAGAGTATCCAGACAGGAAAGAGTGTGAAGATTGTTCTATTTTGGCAGAAACCACTAAGACAAGAAGGCATTTGCTGACGTGATAGGAGACGGGCTGGATTCCCGGGCTCGACCCGAGTCAGCCCCGTGCCAGGCCAGCGCCCTACCCACTGGGCTTCCTCTTCGGCCCCCACAAGTCAGTCGCAAAGTGCCACGTTGCTCTTCCAGCTCGGAAGCCTCCTTTTCCTGGAGGAAGCGAATTCTTCTTAATCTCGGTTCCTTCTGACCTTGCTGTGTCTTAATTATAGCTCTGGTCATGTCCTGCCCCGTCATTTCTCCAATAATTGCAATAATTATTCCATCAGCAGATCCTGTCGGTGCGACCTTCAGAATGAATCCCAGATGTGACCACGACCCCTCCCTCCCTCCCCACCACCTCTTCTGCCTGGGGCCGGCCCCCATGCTGGGCTGTGCCAAAGGCGGACCCGTGTGGTCTGCAGAAAGCCCGGGATGATCCTGAGTGCTTCCGGGGTGGGTTGGCTGGGGTTCTTTCTCCATAGCAACGGAACCCAGAGGTGGGGAGGTTGGACTCAGAGCTGAGGTGGAAACAGGCTCAACCCGGCTCTCCTGAGGAAGCCAGAATGTGGGGTTGAGAGGGAGGAGAGGAGGGAGGGTTGGCCAAAAGTGGGAATTACTTTATCTTTTTTTTGCTTTTTGGGTCCCACCCGGCGATGCTCAGGGGTTCCTCCTGGCTCTGCACTCAGGAATTACCCCTGACAGTGCTCAGGGGACCCTATGGGATGCTGGGAATCGAACCCGGGTCGGCCACGTGCAAGGCAAACGCCCTTCCCGCTGTGCTATTGCTCCAGCCCCCCCCATGAGTGTTTTTAAGGGGGTCTCCCAGGGTACTGGGGGCTCTAGCTGGGCCCCATCACTTGGGATGCAGTTCACAGCATTCTGAGGTCGGTTTTGGTTGGTTGGTTGGTTTTGCTTTGGGGTCCCACCTGGCGATGCTCAGGGCTGACTCCTGGCTCTGCACTCAGGAATCACTCCTGGCGGTGCTTGGAGGACACTATGGGATGCTGGGAATCGAACCCGGGTTGGCCGCATGCAAGGCCAACGCCCTCCCTGCTGTGCTATCGCTCCGGCCCCGCAAAACCACTTTCTTGTAATGAAAAATCTGGTCAGGCCAGAATGATGCTTGAAAACCGGAAGTGATCCCCTGGTCCCGTTTCTGTTCAGATTCGATGGTTTCGCCCCAAATAAAACCCTGTGAAGAAAGCTAACCGAGAAGGAACTAGCCCCCTTCGGCCCCGGACAGTTAACAGGTGTTCTAAAAGTGTGTCTGTTTCATATGCCAACGGCCCAGATAATTTTTTTTTATAGCCCTAGAAACTTCGTAATCTCTTAAATAGATTTTGAAATGCTCAAATTATGTCTGCCATTACGTCTAATGATGTCTTATGGATATTGGATGAGTATCATCATATGGGAGACTCGAGAATTCCTGGAGTAGAAAAATCTCCGAATTTTTTTTCACTCGTGAGATCCCTCCCTCCAGGGCGTTTCCTAGCCTAATGGGTACTGTGTTTCATTTGGGGCTAAGGGCAGCACATCCTGGGAAATCCCAATATTCTAGTTTTTTTTTTTTTTTGCTTTTTGGGTCACACCTGGCGATGCAGAGGGGTTCCTCCTGGCTCTGCACTCAGGAGTTACTCCTGGCTGTGCTCAGGGGACCCTATGGGATGCTGGGAATCGAACCCGGGTTGGCCGCGTGCAAGGCAAACGCCCTCCCCGCTGTGCTATCTCTCCAGCCCCTCTTCTAGTGTTTAATATCACACTGTCACACTGTCCTCCTGTTGTTCATCGATTTGCTCAAGAGGGCCCAGTAACGTCTCCATTGTGAGACTTGTTGTGACTGTGTTTGGCATCTCTAATACGCCACGGGGAGCTTGCCAGGCTTTGCCGTGCGGGCGAGATACTCTCGGGAGCTTGCCGGGCTCTCTGAGAGGGGAGGAGGAATCGAACCCGGCTCGGCCAGGCTGGCCGTGCGCAAGGCAAACGCCCTACCGCTGTGCTATCACAGCAATGGGCTAATGCCTTCCGGTTTTGAGATCGGGATATTAGCCTCTTTCACGGAGGCCCAGGACTTCCGGCTTTGTGCCACCGTGAACAAGTGACTTTCTCCTGGGTTCCAGGCATACAGTTGTGCATTTTCTCAGGCGGTGTCAGAGGTGGGTTCCCTTAAGCCCATTTAATTAATTAATTAATTTACTTTTTTGCTTTTTTTTTTTTTGGTTTGTTTTTGCTTTTTGGGTCACACTTGGCATTGCTCAGGGTTGACTCCTGGCTCTACACTCTGGAATCATTCCTTGCGATGGTCGAGGGACCCTATTGGATGCCAGGGATCAAACCCAGGTTGGCTGCATGCAAGGCCAACGCCCTCCCCGCTATACTATCACTCCTGCCCCTTTAAGCCCATTTTACAGAGGGAGAAACTGAGGTCTGGAAGGCGGACATTGGTTCTTGGTTACATAGGCTGGTTCACACCGCAGCCCGGCCACAGAGGAAGCAGCATCCTGAGAGGGTGCTGCTCAGGAGAAGTGGATCACAGAATCTTTCATTTATTTTTTGCTTTTTGGGTCACACCCGGAGATGCTCAGGGCTGACTCCTGGCTCTGCACTCAGGAATCACTCCTGGCGGTGCTCGGGGGACCCTATGGGATGCTGGGAATCGAACCCGGGTTGGCCGCATTCAAGGCAAACACCCTCCCCTCTGTGCTATCGCTCCAGCCCCTGGTCTTTTTTATTCTATTTAGCTTCTTGCCTGACTCCCCGGGGACCCGTTTCTGGTGGTGGTCTCTGGCCACTGGGCGTTTGAAGCACTGTGGCTGGCACCTAATTGAGAATTCCACGGTGGTCCCAGCACACGTGGTGTTTGCTTTGAGGCTGGTTTCCTGGCCCAGGATGGGGTTTTTATTCCCCAGACGAGACGGATTACATCCCGTCGAAGGCGGTCACCTCCAAGTGCAGGTTTTGATCCTTTTTCAGAGCTGTGTAGTATTCCAGGCTCCTTGTTAACAATCTGTTCTTTTAGGAGGCCACATGGGATGGTCATGGATCTGAAGACACGCTGGCGTTATGCCTCCTACTGGGGGTTCTTAACTCCCTAGAGCCCGTCTTCGGGGGTCTCTTCCAGCAAACAGGGACCCCCAACCCCCATGCAGGCTCCTTTACAAAGTGTTGGAGGGAGAAGTGTCACCTCGACCTCCCACGTGCTCAGAAGCGATGGAAATGGGGCTGGAGCGATAGCATAGTGGGGAGGGTGCTTGGGTCTTGACCCTCATGGTTTCGATGTCCACAGTTTCCTCACCCTGACACCACCCACTGGCCAAGACTGACCACTAATGCCCTGAGGTTACTGCCTGTCACCTCCTTTTTTCCACCCACCCCGCTTCTCAGTGTTCTTCCTGGAGTCCAGGGGCGAGGTTTGCTATCATTTAATATTTAATACCCTTGTCTTGTTTCTGCATATACCACAGATGAACGAGCTCATCCTGTATTTGTCCTCCGCCCTCTGACTTACTTCTCTTAACACCAGACCCTCCTGCTCCCCATGTCACCAACAAGTGCAGGATTTGATCCTTTTTCAGAGCTGTGTAGTATTCCATCACATACAGAGACCGCCATTTCTTTATCCGCTTCTCTGTCATCAGACATTTAAAGTGTTTCTGTTTCCTGGATACTGTCCTAAGCGTTGCAAGGGACCTAGGAATGCACATAATTTGTTTTCAATTTTTTTTTTTTTGCTTTTTTGGTGATACACAGTGATGCCCAGGTGTTATTCCTGGCTCTGCACTCGGGAATCACTCCTGGCAGTGCTAGGAGGACCCTATGGCATGCCGGGAATCGAACCTGGGTTGGTCACATGCAAAGCAAATGACCTCCCTGCTGTGCTATCGCTCAGCCTCCTCTGATGTTTTTCTTTTGTACGTGTGGGAGATGCTACGCTGTGAAACCTCTTCCTGCCTGGCCTCTTGCTCTGCACCCCAACTCCTGCCCGTGTGCGCTGGGGAGCAGGATCGGTCTGTTCCAAACGCCAGTCACTCGTGCATCCATGTCACACCACCCACGCTCCGAGGGGCAAGAGACAAGTGTTTGGACCACATTCAAGACCAACTTCAGGGGTTGGAGCAACAGCCTAGCAGGGAGGGCGTTGGCCTTGCACATGGCCGACCTGGGTTTGATCCCCGGCATCCCCTAGGGTCCCCCGAGCACCGCCAGGAGTGATTCCTGAGTGCAGAGCCAGGAGTCAGCCCTGAGCATCGCCGGGAGGGACCCAGAACGAAAAAAAAAGACCAACTTCAGGGCGGGACCCCCCCCAAAAAAAGATCAACTTCAGGGCAAAGTCCCAACCCAGCCAGCATCTTTGAACACAGCCCTCTCCACCGCCACCTCCTGAACATAGCTGTCACTGTCACTGTCCTCCCGTTGTTCATCAATTTGCTCGAGCAGACCCAGTAACGTCTCCATCATGAGACTTGTTACTGTGTTTGGCATATTGAATACGTCACGGGGAGCTTGCCAGGCTTTGCCGTACGGGCGAGATGCTCTCGGTAGCTTGCCGGGCTCTCCGAGAGGGGTGAAGGAATCGAACCCTGCTCGGCTGGGCCAGCTGCACGCAAGGCAAACTCCCTACTGCTGTGCTATCACTCCAGCCCTAACATAACTGTACCTCAAAATAAAAGTTTCCTGAAACGTGGCAGGGCTAAAGGACTAAGACGAACGTGGGCAAAGCACAGGGGCTGGAGCGATAGCACAGCCGGGAGGGCGTTCGCCTTGCACGTGGCCGACCCAGGTTCGATTCCCAGCATCCCATATGGTCCCCCGAGCACCGCCAGGAGTAATTCCTGAGTGCAGAGCCAGGAGTCACCCCTGAGGATCGCCGGGTGTGACCCAAAAAGCAAAAAAAAAAAAAAAAAAGAACGAGCACAGTGGGGAGGGCGTTTGCCTGGCACGCGGCCAACCCAGGTTCGATCCCCGGCATCCCATAGGGTCCCCTGAGCACCACCAGGAGTGATTCCTGAGCGCAGAGCCAGGAGGAAGCCCTGGATAATGCCAGGGGCCTCCCACCCCCCCCCCCAAAAAAAAAGGTTCAGGTATATTTTGTGCTGGGTCGGGTTGGGGTTGAGTTGGGGTGCTGATGGGGCGCTGTGGATTGTAGGAAAGAAAGCAAACCTCACTTAGAAAAAAGAGATTGGCCTGGTAAATCACGCTTGAAGAGCCTCTATTTGAGGTAGGGATTTCAGTGAAGCAAAGAGGATAAGAACTAAAGTTAACAAGCAGCTGGCCAACAAAAAAATTTAAATAAAAAAGGAAAAGAAAAATCCGTAAGCCTTTTAAAATTCCACCACCCCAACAGCTTAGTAAACGCTCAGACAAGGACTTTAAGCATCCCCCGTGGTGAGACGCAGCAATTTTTCACAAAGTTTCTTCTACGGAAATATTTTTATTTTGATCATTCCGCGAGCAATAGGAAATGAATTATCGAGGGCCTGCTACCGGGGCAAGCTTGAAGGGTGGCTGGGAAAATGGAGACGATGGAGGAGGCAAGGAGGGACAGTGATGGAGGGATTGGGATGGGGAGGTTTTGGGTGTCTGTAACAAACCATTACGAACGACTCTGTAAACAGGTGTTTCAGTGAAGGGGGCGGGGCTGGAGCGATAGCACAGCGGGGAGGGCATTTGCCTTGCACGCGGCCGACCCGGGTTCGATCCCCGGCATCCCAGAGGGTCCCCTGAGCACCGCCAGGAGTGATTCCTGAGTGCAGAGCCAGGAGTCGGCCCTGAGCATCGCTGGGTGGGACCCAAAAAGCAATCAATCAATCAATCAGTCAATAAAGAGTGATGAACCAGGGACCTGAGCAATAGCACAGCAGCAGGTAGGGCATTGGCTTGGCACACTGCTGACCCGGGTTCGATCCCCGACATCCCAGAGGATCCCCTGAGCACCGCCAGGAGTGATTCCTGAATGCAGAGGGAGGAGTCAACCCTGAGCATCGCTGGGTGGGACCCAAAAAGGAAAAAAAAAAGAAGTGTGTGTGTGTGTGTGTGTGTGTGTGTGTGTGTGTGTGAAATCCGCCACATAGCAAGGGTGCTTTATTGTCTTTAAAATAAAGCCAGGGGGCTGGAGAGATAGCACAGCGGGGAGGGCGTTTGCCTTGCACGTGGGCGACCCGGGTTCGATTCCCAGCATCCCATAGGGTCCCCCGAGCACCGCCAGGAGCGATTCCTTGAGTGCATGAGCCAGGAATCAGCCCTGAGCATCGCCGGGTGGGACCCAAAAAACAAACAAACAAATAAATAAATAAAATATAAAATAAATTAAAGCCAGGATGGGGCCAGAGAAATGGTCCAGCGAGCAGGGTCCTTGCTGTGTATGTGGCCAACCTGGTTCGATCTCAGGCATCCCACAGGGGCCGCTGAGCACTGCCAGGAGTGATTCAGAGAGCAGAGCCCTCTGGGTGTGGCCTCCAAACAAAAAAATAATTATAAAACAGTAACAACAACAGCAACAATAATAATAATGCCAGGATGGATGGGACAAGAGTGATAGTCCAATGGGTAGGTTGCTTGCCTTGTACGTGGCTGAGTCAATCCCTGTCACCCCAAAGGGTCTTCTGAGTGTAGAGCCAGGAGTGAGCCCCAGGCCCCTCTGGATTTGTGAGCACAGAGCCAGGAGTAAGCCCTGAGCACTGCTGGATACGTGAGCACAGAGGCAGGAGTGAGCCCTGAGTACAGCCAGGTGTGGCCCCCCAATAAAAGAAGGCCAGGATGCCATTTTATTTTCTGCCTCAGCGTCTTCTCCTCCCATCGTCCACGGGGGGGGGGAGGGGGGGGGTCAATGTTCTGCCTTTTGAGCTGGGGGTTCCTCCAAGAATCTCCCACACTGCTGGGCCCAGCTTAATGGGCCACAGTGTAAGAATCTTCCAGAGGAGCGAACAAAGTGAATTCTTTTTTTTCTTCTTCTTCTTTTCTTTTTTTGGGTCATGCTTGGGGGACCCTAGGGGATGCCGGGGTTCGAACCTGGGTTGGCCGTGTGCTAGGCAAACGCCCTCCCTGCTGTGCTATCGCTCCAGCCCCTATTATTTTATTTTGGCTTGGGGGTCCCACCCGGCGATGCTCAGGGCTGACTCCTGGCTCTGCACTCAGGGATCACTCCTGGCGGTGCTCGGGGGACCCTCTGGGATGCTGGGGATCGAACCTGGGTCGGCCATGTGCCAGGCCAATGCCCTCCCCGCTGGGCTATGGCTCTGGCCAAGCAAAGTGAATTCTATGACGGCCCCGTGACTCTATTGACACTCAAGTTAAGACACTGCAGGACCAGCGTCACGCTCGGAGGTCGAAGGGCAAGCAGCCGTCTGGGAATCTGGATTTCCGTGTGGGTTCAAGCTTCCGGGCGGGTGGCAGGAATCCGTTTCAGGAGATGAGAAGGTGTGAGGAGGAGGGAAGCCGGACCAGCCCTCACCTCTCACCCCTCACGGTTTCCTCTGTTACCCGCGTGTCAGCAAAGATGTGGCCAGAGTAGGATAAAAAAAAGAATTTTCTGGATGAGGGTCTAGTTACCCGATAGTCTCTTTGGGGCGGGGAGCACTGTGAATTGGTCTCTTAGTTTTTAGGAGAAAAATTATTTCCCCTGCTCCTCCTCCTCCTCCTCCTCCTCCCCCTCCTTCTCCTCTCCTTCCTCTTCCTCCCTCCTCTCCTCTCCCTCCTCCTCCTCCCCCCTCTCCCTCCTCCTCCCCTCCTCCTCTCCCTCCTCCTCCCCCTCCTCCTCCTCCCCCTCCTCCCCCTCCCCCTTCTCTCCCTCCTCCTCCCCTCCTCCTCTCCCTCCTCCCTCTCCCCTTCTCTCCCTCCCCCTCCTCCTCCTTCTCTCACTCCCCTCCTCCTCCTCCCCCTCCCCCTTCTCTCCCTCCTCCTCCCTCTCCCCCTTCTCTCCCTCCTCCTCCCCCTCCTCCCCTTCCTCCTCCCCCTTCTCTACCTCATCCTCCCCCTCCCCCTTCTCTCCCTCCTTCTCCTCTCCCTCCTCCTCCCTCTCCCTCTTCTCTCCCTCCTCCTCCCCCTCCTCCCCCTCCTCCTCCCCCTCCCCCTTCTCTCCCTCCTCCTCCCCCTCCCCCTTCTCTCCCTCCTCCTCCTCCTCCCCCTCCCCCTTCCCTTCTTCCCCCTCCTCCTCCCCCTCCTTCTCCTCTCCCTCCTCCTCCTCTCCCTCCTCCTCCCACTTCTCTTCTCTCCCTCCTCCTCCCCCTCCTTCTCCTCTCTCTCCTCCTCATCTCCCTCCTCCTCCTCCACCTCCTCCTACCCCTCCTCCTCTTCCTCCTCCTCTTCCTCCCCTGCAATGTCCCAACACCCATCCCATCACCAATGTCCCCAGTTTCCTTCCTGCCACCCCCCCTCCCAGCCTGCCTCGATGGCAGGCACTTTCCTTCTGTCTGTCTGTCTCTTTCTCTCTCTCTCCCCCTCCCCCCCACCCTTTTGTCGTTTGCAGTCCCGGTACTGAGAGATTATCATGGTTATCCCTTCACCTCCTTTCAGCATGCAGTTCCTGTCCAGTGATCATTTCCAGCTACCTTTGCCATAGTGGTCCTTTCTCTGTCCCAACTCCCCTCTCCTCCAGCACCTGAGACGGGCTTCCAACCATGAACCAACCCTCCTGGCCCGTGTTTCTACTATCCTTGGGGATTAGATATTTATTTATGTATTTTTTTTTTTTTTTGCTTTTTGGGTCCCACCCGGCGATGCTCAGGGCTGATTCCTGGCTCATGCGCTCAGGAATCACTCCTGGTGGTGCTCGGGGGGGACCCTATGGGATGCTGGGAATCGAACCCGGGTTGACCACGTGCAAGGCCAACACCCTCCCCGCTGTGCTATGGCTCCAGCCCTAGATATCTCATTTTTTTTTCTTAAATTTTTATTAGTGAAACACCATGAGGTACAGTTGTAGACTTACAAACTTTTTTGCTTGGGTTTCAGTTATACAATGATCGAGTACCCATCCCTCCACCGGTGCCCATTTCCCACCACCACCAATCCCAGTATCCCTCCCACCCACGCCCCCCCATCCCACCCTGCCTCTGTGGCAGGGCATTCCCTTTTGTTCTCTCTCTCCTTTTGGGTGTTGTGGTCTGCAAAAGAGGCATTTAGTGGCCATCATGTTCGGTCTAGAGTCTACTTTCAGCGTGCTTCTCCTGTCCTGGGAGGATCCTCCCAACACCCTTTATTTGGTGCTCCCTTCTCTAGATATCTCATTTTTAAAGGGAAGGAGCAGTGATGCTGTTGGTATTTAAATCTCTCGCCTCCTGGGTTTGCCCGTCTTCCTGCTTCCAAGGGCTGACTTTGATGAAAATGGTCTTTGGAAGGTCTGAGAACTCGTAACGAAGCATCCCGCCATCATGAGAGAAATTCTAATATTCAGTCTCAGAACCCAGAGCAGTTCGGCTTCTCAAGGATTTGGTCGCTCTCCCCGGAAGTCTAAAATTGGGCTTAAATAAGAAGAACACTACGTGATCTTTTCTTTTCTTTTTTTAAAAAGACTTTATTTCATTTTTTTTCGGGGGGGGGGTCACACCCAGCGATGCCCAGGGCTGACTCCTGGCTCTGCACTCAGGAATCCCTCCTGGTGATGCTCAGGGGACCCCATGGGATGCCGGGGATCGAACCCGGGTCCGCTGCGTGTCAGACCAACACCCTCCTTGCTATCCTATTGCTCCAGCCTCTAAATAAATCTTTTAAATTTCATCTCTTCTTGTTTGGTGCCCGATGGATGTGGGATTTGTTTTTTTTGGGGGGGGGGGCATGCCCAGTGATGCTCAGGGCCCGTTGTTGTCAGTGCTCAGGAGTGACAGCGAAAGTGCCTGGCTGGGGCGGGGCTGGGGGGCTTTCAACTAAGGCCTGGGGGGCTGCAAGATCCGAATCGTGTGGGCTTGTGTCTCTGTGTCTGATGCATTTAGGGGGGCCCCCCGGTGCTAAGTAGCTCATTTCCCTCACGGCTTATTCCTTTCGTGGTGATGGATGACCCAGTTCAGGCCACTTGTCACCCGCCGCTGACATTAGTGTGAACCCGAGATAACTCCGAGGGTGAATGTCTTGGTGCATTTCCCTGCGGACCTGGGGGAAAATTTCTTTTCAGCTAATTCACGAGAAACGGATTTGCCGGGTCACACAGACCCTGCCTGGGGCGTCTGTAAACGTGGCATGTCTGTTTGTTTTCCTGAGAACGCTCCGATTCCCACCAGCCAGGTAGAAGGAATTCCAGAGGTCTCTCTGTCCGGGACCTTGTACACCTCCTTGGGCTTATTCCTATTTTGTATTTAAAAAAAATTTTTTTTTGTGTGTGTGTGTGACTTTAATTGGTGCAGAGTGAAATATCAATGGTTTCATTTGCATTTTTCTAATTACAGATGAATTTTAACATCTCTTGATATGCATCTCAGGTTCAGCGTTTCCTCCTTAATGAATTGTCTGTACGAATTGCCATATTCTTTTTTTTCTCGAATGGAGATGTTCTCGCTGATAACTTGCAATTCTTCTATCAGCGAGGCTGTAATTTCCCACAGTTTTAAATATTGCAAATATTTGTCTCCTAACTTTTCGGTGTCATTCAACGTGCAGGAACATTAAGTTTCATTGGCAGAAAATGTATTGGATCATCTTAACCATTTATACTTTAGGCGTTTCATTTAGGCATTTATTTAAGTTCTTCACCATCGTAAGATAGCTTTTCTGACGTAGGAAGGATTTAGTAATATTTCAGTCCCTTTCTGCCAAAATGACTAAAAAAGTCTCATTCATTAATCAGTAAACTCCGACTCATCCATCTGTACTGTTTCTTTTTGTTTCTTTGGTTTTGGGCTCATACCCAGCGATGCTCAGAGTGTCCTGACACTGCACTCAGGAATGATTCCTGGAAGTTTTCAGGGGACCCTTAGGAGTGTTCGGAATTGAAATCTGAATTAGCCTCATGCAATACAAGCTACCCTACCACTGTACTATCGCTCTGGCCCTTGGAATATTTGTTTGTTTGTTTAAGTGTATTTTTAATTTTTTTTTTTTTGCTTTTTGTGTCACACCCAGGATGCTCAAGGGTTCCTCCTGGCTCTGCACTCAGGAATCACCCCTGGCGGTACTCGGGGGACCCTTGTGGGATGCCGGGGATCGAACCCGGGTCGGCCGTGTGCAAGGCAAACGCCCTCCCTGCTGTGCTAAGGCTCCAGCCTCCATCACCTTGTTTCTTATAGCCCATACTAAGTTAAATAGTAGTCATGTGATGGGGCTGGAGCGATAGCACAGCGGGTAGGGCGTTTGCCTTGCATGCAGCCAACCCGGGTTCGATTCCCAGCATCCCATAGGGTCCCCTGAGCACCGCCAGGAGTGATTCCTGAGTGCAGAGCCGGGAGTAATCCCTGTGCATAGCCGGGTGTGACCCAAAAAGAAAAAAAAAACAGTGGTCATGTGATATGATAGAATTACAGTGCTATTTACACATGCATCAGAACCTCTTATACCTCCTGCAGAATGACAGAATTTTTTTTTTTAACCGTGTGAATCTGGTAAATGGTTGGTGAGATTTTAGGATCTGCTGGGACACCACATCCCTTGAGCTCAATATACTCAGGGCAGATGCCCTTGAGGTTTGATTGTGTTAGGGGCTCTTGAACATTGAAATTTGTAAGTGAATCATCTCGAGAATTTTCTCACATTGTGTTTCCCTGGTTTCAGAAGCAAGATTACTTCTTTTGATTTTTTTTTTTTTTGGTCATAAACGGAGGAGGTCAGGTTAACCTCTTTCTCTTTTTTTTCAGAAACGATTTAAAATCAAAATTCATCACTCTCTGAGAATTTCATAAAACTCTGCCACAAACCATCTGGCTAGTTTTGGGGCAGGAGAGTCTCAATTTCGTTTCTAGCTTTAAATATTTTACAAATCTCTTGGGGCTGGAGCGATCAGTACAGCGGGGAAGGTGCTTCGCTTGCATGGGGTTGAACCTGGTTTGATCTTCAGCACTCCATAGGGCACCCCAGTCCCCTTCCCGCCCTTCTCCCCCAACACCTAGACACCCCCAAGCCCTGCCAGGAAGAATTCCTGAGTGCAGGGCCGGGAGTAACCCCTGAGTGTAGCTTGGTATGTCCCCAAACCCAAAATAAATAAATATAAATACAAAATTACAAATCTCTTGAAGCTTCCAGTTTGTTTGTTGTTGTTAGAATTTGGGCATGAAATATTTTTTCTTATTCAAATACATTAATTTAGTGCAATTTCCTCATTCTTTTTTTTTCTTTTTAGGTTACACCCAGCGATGCTCAGGGGTTCCTCCAGGCTCTGCACTCAGGAATTACTCCTGGCGGTGCTCAGGGGACCACACGGGATGCTGGGACTCGAACCCGGGTCAGCCGCGTGCGAGACAAACACCCTACCCGCTGTGCTATCTCTCCAGCCCAAATAAGTATTTTTTTCTTATTCAAATATATTTACTTAGCCCAATTTCCTCATTCTCTCTTTTCTTTTGATTTCCTTATAGTCTGGAGAGATCTTTACGTTTTGTTTTTGTTGGGAAAAAAAAATAAATCTTTTGAATTTATCGATCTTTTCAGATCCCTGCTGTGAGTTTCCTTATTTCACTGCTTGCTGCCCTTCCTGTTCAAGTTTCCTTTCTGTTTCTTGGATTTTTCTTTAAGGTTCTAGATCATTTTCTTCTAGCTCTTCTGGTCGATGAGAGCCCGGAGATTGGCCAGGTGAGGAATTAGCCCTCAAGCTTAGTGTTTAGACTGTTTATAAGTTCCCTTTCTCCTGTCAGTTGAACCAGCCTGTTTGGTTTTGGGGATTTTTTTTCTTTGTTTTTGCCTTTTTGGGTCACTCCTGGCAATGCTCAGGGCTGACTCCTGGCTCTGCACTCAGGAATCACTCCTGGCGGTGCTCGGGGGAACTTAGGGGATGCTGGGAATCGAACCCGGGTTGGCCACGTGCAAGGCCAACGCCCTCCCTGCTGTGCTATCGCTCCAGCCCCTGAAATAGCCTGTTTGGAAATGAAATGGCATTTTATTAGCTTTCCTTTGGTATCAGAGTTGTAATTTTGTTTTCTCGCTGTTGAAGGGCACGCTGATCATTCTTTTTTTTTTTTTTTTTTGCTTTTTGGGTCACACCCGGCGATGCTCAGGGGTTACTCCTGGCTCTGCACTTAGGAATCACTCCTGGCGGTGCTCAGGGGACCATATGGGATGCTGAGAATCGAACCCGGGTCGGCTGCGTGCAAGGCCAATGCCCTCCCCGCTGTGCTATTGCTCCAGCCCCCAGTGCTGCAATCTTTCATCCTTTACGATAAGCCCTGAAAGGTAGAGGGGACCATCTCAGTTCAGATAGGGAGAAAGTAGAGGTGCACCCCGTCCCCCCAAACAGCCCACGAAAACGCAGTGACGCTGTCTCTCTGTCTAGTCTGTGACACTTTCCTTCTGCTCTCGAACCTCAGCTGTTCCCAGGAGGGCAGACGCCCCCTCTAGCTGCGACTCCTCCCTTAGTCCTGTCCCACCCGCGTGAGGGGGCTCACTTGTCCTCACAGACCATCCACCTCTCGCGGGCCATCCTGAGTCAGCTTGCGGCCAGCCCGACTCCCAAGAGATGCAGGTTTTGTTTTCCGCCTAAGACATAATTGGTGCTCAGAGCTGGGAGGGTGGGTGGCGGAAGTCTGGGGGGTGTGCAGGAGGAGGGCTGTGGATGACTCGGGGAGCCCTCCATCCATCAGCATGGTCCAGGTGATGCCACGGGCACCCCAGGGTGGGGAGGGCTGGGTGCGGGGGGCATAGCGTCACATCAGGTCCCTCTTTCTCAGCATGGCTGCTGGCTTTCTGAAGGTCAACGCAAGAAGTGGGTATACATAGGGGTTGGAGCGATAGCACAGCGGGGAGGGCGTTGGCCTTGCACGCGGCTGACCCGGGTTCGATTCCCAGCATCCCATAGGGTCCCCCGAACACTGCACAGGAATGATTCCTGAGTGCAGATGCTCAGGAGTCAGCCCTGAGCATCACCAGGTGTGACCCAAAAAGCAAAAAAAAAAAAAAGGTGCATATTTAGGCTAGGGTCTCTGTTTCCAGGTCCCGTTGAGCCTGGAGTTCAAGGTCACAAAGTTCCGCATTACCTAGTCCGGTGGGGCTTCACTCACGCATGAGGCTCGGTCCTGAGTATCCAGAAAGTGGCCTGGAGCGTGGTGGCGGCTGGGACTTCTTCGTCAAAACCCCGAACAAACGGTTTGAGGCCCTTGTGTTCCAGGAGTGAGCAGATGCCATTGGGCTACACTAGCATGCGACAGGGACAAACGGAGATGTTACTGGCGCCCGCTTGAGCAGATCGATGATCAACAGGATGACAAGTGATACAAGTGATATAGGAGGAGGGACGGACAACTGAGCCTGGAACCCCACAGCTCCACATCCCGTTCCCCCCCCTCTTCCTGCTCCTGAACTTCCTCACGTGTCCTCCTGCCCACTCATCCCCGATATGCCCCAACCCCGAAGTCTGTCTGCCTACAACTCCCCGACACAGGTGGGCACACGACCAGAGGCCCTCGCTGTTAGTTCATCGTCTTCTGGGGGTCCCCAGGGCTGGCGCGGGCCACTAGCTTTCCCCCCAACCTCCAATCCTTCAGGGACCTGACGGTTTCACCTTGACCGACCTTGGAGGGTTTCTGTCGCTTGTAGCCACTTTTTCAGGGACTGTGTCGAGGGTGAGCTCACTTGGTGGTGGCCGTAATACCTTCTGTAATGCTCTTTATTTCTGTACTGGGGGCTGAGCTAGGGATCACACCCAGGACCTCACAAATGCAAGAGGAGCACCATGGAGAGTTTTTGCCAGTTTATTTTAGGGTAGAGGTGGAATTACCGTTCTCTGGCAGGATGCGGAGCCAGGCACTAGGGGTTGCATGAATTCCGTGACAGCCCGTGTCCAGGAGTGGGGTTCAAACTCCCGCTCGGCCCCTTGGGGCTCATCGGGGGATATTGATCCCTCTCAGCTGAGTTCTTGATCCTTCTCAGCTGAGCTCTTCACCCCAGCTGGAGGACACAGCCCTCCCCCGCCCCCACCCCCCCAAGTTCTAGAAATGGAACATTCATGATGATGAAGAAGGGCTGGTGATCGTCCCAGGAAGAATGAATAAACCTTCCATTGGAGCCTCTTCGATTATTATTATTTTATTTTTTTTTTGTCGAATGCCGTTTTGTCTGAGTTACATAAATTAATGAGCTGGTGCGCCTTGATAAAAGGACTTATTTTTAGTGCCTTAGCATTTAGAAGGATCTGTTATAATTTCATGCTTAAATAACACCAAATAAGGGCCTGTGTTTGTCTAGCATAATTGGAAAGAAGCAGAGGAAAAGGGAAATAGTTACTTCCAGACAAATGGCGTGGAAGTGGGGGCGGGGGTGGGTGAGATTTAAAGGCAGAGGAAGCCTCGCCCTCCCCACCCCCTCCCAGAGGAACGTCAAGGGTTTAATGATTACTTTGGACTGCATTTCCCACAGGCTAGAGACGACATCCTGCCTCATGCAAAGATCCCTCCCCGGTCAGGCTGGAGATGGGGGGTGCTGGAGGGGACGAGAGCTGGCGGGGCGCAGGGTTGGCACAGTCCCTCCGCCAACTCACCTCTGCGATTTGCTCCTTTGCTTGAACATCATCCATCTCCTGAGATCACAGTCACCTGACTGACCCAAGGCGGGGCGGAAAGTTGGCAGCTTTGAAGAAGGATGGGGGGAAAGTGGCCAAAGTAGTGGGGAAAAGGCGTTCCCTGACCTCTAGATCAGCCCCAGCTCAGACTGTGTGATGCTCATTTTTCCTTCCAGCCCTGGACCACTTTGGCCCCGCCGTGGCCCCGCCCCGCCGTGGCCCCGCCCCGCCGTGGCCCCGCCGTGGCCCCGCCCCACTGTGGCCTGCTCTCTCATTGGCCCTGCTCTCACATTGGCCCCGCCCTCTCATTGGCCCCTCCCTGCTGTGGCCCCGCCCCACTGTGGCCTGCTCTCTCATTGGCCCTGTTCTCACATTGGCCCTGCCCTCTCACTGGCCCCGCCCCGCCGTGGCCCCGCCCCGCCGTGGCCCCGCCCCACCGTGGCCTGCTCTCTCATTGGCCCTGCTCTCACATTGGCCCCGCCCTCTCATTGGCCCCTCCCTGCTGTGGCCCCGCCCCACTGTGGCCTGCTCTCTCATTGGCCCTGCTCTCACATTGGCCCTGCCCTCTCACTGGCCCTGCCCCTCCGTGGCCCCGCCCCGCCGTGGCCCCGCCCCACCGTGGCACCACCCCACTGTGGCCTGCTCTCTCATTGGCCCTGCTCTCACATTGGCCCCGCCCTCTCATTGGCCCCTCCCTGCTGTGGCCCCGCCCCACCGTGGCCGGCTCTCTCATTGGCCCCGCTCTCTCACTGGCCCCGCCCCTACGTGGCTCCGCCCTCTAACTGACCCCACCCCTCATTGGCCCCTCCCCACCGTGGCCCCACCCCATCGTGGCCGGCTCTCTCATTGGCCCCGCTCTCTCACTGGCCCCGCCCCTACGTGGCTCCGCCCTCTAACTGACCCCACCCTCTCATTGGCCCTGCCCACCATTGTGGCCCCGCCCACCGCTGTGGCCCCCGCCCCTCCGCTCCTGCCCGGCTGTGACCGCCCCGCCCCTTTTTTCTCCCAGGGTTAAATTTTTGCTCCCTCTGCATTTGCATTTCTGCTGACTGCAAGGATCAGTTTAATTTCATGGGTGTCATTTCCTTCAAGAAATCTCTCTCTGAGCAGCGGCCCATCGAATCCCCGATAAAACATATTTTCCTACGGTAATGATTTTATGGGCCCATAAGTCATGCATTTATTATGATCTCAGCCCCCCCGTTGCTGATTGCTGGAAAATGCAGAGTAATTAACACGCGAGCGGTAGCAGTTATTCCCACCTGGTCGCGTGTTCCTGCGTCGGCTGATGGGTTTGATTAAAGTAATGACTGAAGAGCGAAACCCGGCTGTAAAGTATTAGCATGATTAATGCTGGATCCTAAATAAGAAACAAACCTTAACAGGCAGGGGCTGAGAAATTAACACACACACACACACACGCACACACACATACACACACGCAGGCACACATGCACATCCTACCCCTCCTGCTTGGAGTTGTGCTGGGGTCTCATTAAATGCCTGTGTGCTCCTTCCCGTTAACTGGTTAACTGAGGCTGGGGTTTCCAGGCCGGGCTGGCTAGCAGGCCAGCTTCCTCTTGTACTGTGTCTTAAATGCTGTGGCTAATCCCTCTCCATCCCTCTTGGGTTGCCTTTATAGAACCTGAGACTTAGAGAGAGGCATGATTGTTTGTTTGTTTGTTTGTTTTCTCTTTGGGTCACACCCGGCAATGCACAGGGGTGCCTCCTGGCTCTGCACTCAGGAATCACTCCTGGTGGTGCTCGGGGGACCCTATGAGGTGCCGGGGATCGAACCCTGGTCGGCCGTGTGCAAAGCAAACGCCCTCCCCGCTGTGCTATCGCTCCAGCCCCTAGGTAGAGCCTTGAGACTCTAAACCCTTCATTGCACATCAGGGACTTCTATAAAAGTGACTCTGTGGCCCACCCTGGGAACCCCCCACTATGGCCTCCCTTAAGGGAACCAGGGAAACTGTGTGTGGTGCCATAAAGCATTTCCCTAGGACCACCCCAGCCAGGGCGCTGGGCTGGACATCCTTAATCGCCAACGTGACCCTGTAATTGAATCCTCAAAGCCTTCTGGATTTTGGCTCCCCCCCCCACAACCTCTTCCCTTTCCTTTTCAAGCTTGGGGGTGACTCTCAGGGGTTCAGACACATGAGCCAGACTGACCTGAGACTTGGCTTTGGAGGGATGCCCAGCTTGATTCCTCGGGAGACCGCCTTCTTGGGACCTCTGGGCTTTGTCTGGGCCAAGACAGAATCTTTTTTTGTTTGTTTGTTTGTTTTTTGCTTTTTGGGTCACACCCGGTGATGCTCAGGGCTGACTCCTGGCTCTGCACTCAGGAATGGCTCCTGCCGGTGCTTGGGGGACCCTAGGGGATGCCGGAGATCGAACCCGGGTCGGCCGCGTGCAAGGCAAACGCCCTCCGCGCTGTGCTATCGCTCCAGCCCTGCAAGACAGAATCTTGAGGGTGCTTGGCTCTGAGGGGGCCCGGACCCATGGCTGGAGCAAGCACGGGTCTCGGAGGGCACTGCACAGTGATGCTATCTTCCTTATCAGCACCCCGGAAACACACCATGTGGCCATGACAAGTTTCACGGCTGCCCACCTTGACGACACAACTCTGGGTGTCCCCTCAAAATCATGCTGTGTTCCCTGCACTCCCGAAGAGAGGGGCCGGGGGGATAATGCTGCTGTGGTTGCCTTGCTCTTGGTTGAGCTGGGTTCGATCCTGGGCCCCGCATGTGGGCCCCTGAGCACAGAGCCAGGAGTCAGCCCTGAGCACTGCCGTGTGAGCCTCCAAAACAAACCAAGAAAAGTTGGATCCCCGTTGACCCACTCTTCTTGACACTTTCTTATCCCCCCAACCCCCCCAAGGGGGAGGGGAGCTGTCAGATGTGGGGGTTCTTGCGTGCCAGGTTTTCAAGACTTAAGCAATGTCCCAGTCGTGATCTGAGGGACCAGATGTGAAGTCAACGGGTGGGCCTGGTCTTTGCAGTCACCACCCCTGCTGGCTTGCCAGTGTTAGCCTCTGGAGGGTGAACGCCATGGAATATTCCAGAATACTCCGGAATATTCTGGAACATTCTGGAATATTCTGGAATATTCCGGAATATTCTGGAAGGTCACTTTGTGATTTGGGGGCAAGGGGCCTCTGTGGGCCTGCAGGAGACAGCAAGGAGGGTCTCTTTGCTTTTCCTGAAGTCCCAGACGAAGCTGCCGTGAGCTGAGGTGTCTCATCGGGTGCTACGAAACAGCGTCATTAAAAAAAAATCCTCTTTATTTTCCTCTCCTCTTCCCTTCTTAATACCTTTAAAAAAAACCCTGATTTCATGGGGTTCCGGGGACAGAGGAGGGAGCAATAAACCCAGACTTTTCTGCCTTCACGGGTGCTCTCCTTCCTCCAGCAGGGCCGAGGGGATGGTTATTGGCACCTGGACACTGGCCAGGAAGATTAACGCCAACACGACCCCCCCCACCCCCACTACCACCAACCTGCCCTCTGAGCACACCCAAAAATGATCACACGGGGCGGGTAGAATTTATGTGTGCCGTGAGTCAGTCAGAGTGTCGGGGTAAATCAAGGCTGACGTTTTTAGCATCGGGGGAAAAAAAGCAATTGCGTTTTATGTCTACATTTTGCTCGGCTAATCAAGGTGCGGAAGAGACGGGCGGCCCCAGGAAACTTGGGCACTTGGGATTCTTTCGGTAGAATGTTAGCGTTTCCCCCCCAGAAAACGGGGTGTGGGTCTGCCAAAGCCCGGCTCCTTTTTTTTTTAAAAAAATTTTTTTTTCTTTTTTCCTTTTTGGCTACTTTCAGGGTCATACCTGGTGATGCTCAGGGCTGACTCCTGGCTCTGCACTCAGGAATCACTCCTGGCGGTGCTCGGGGGTCCCTAGGGGATGCCGGGGATCGAACCCGGGTTGACCGTGTGCCAGGCCAACGCCCTCCCCGCTGTGCTATGGCTCAGGCTCCAAATCCCAGTTTCTGAGCTGAGAAAGGAGAAGGGCCTCTTCTCAAGACGCTCCTGGCTTGTCTGGAGGGCGGCGTCTGGGAACTGCCAGCCTAGCCCAGGCTGTCTGGAAAGTGACGCTTCTGTCACCTTTGCTAGGAACTGCATCTTTCCAGGATGTCGTCATCTCTCTCCCCCTCCTCCCCCCAGAAAAAAAAAAATCCCAGGGCATCAAAGAACTGCTAGGAAGAAACTAGTTAGATGAATTTTTTTTTTTTTTTTGCTTTTTGGGTCACATCCGGCGATGCTCAGGGGTTCCTCCTGGCTCATGCACTCAGGAATCACTCCTGGCAGTGCTCAGGGGACCCTATGGGATGCTGGGGATCGAACCCGGGCCAGTCACGTGCAAGGCAAATTCCCTTTGTATTGGACTATTGCTCCACTTCTGAGATTCTTCTTCTTTTTTTTCTTCTCTCTTTTTGAGCCATACCCGGTGATGCTCAGGGCTGCCTCCTGGCTCTGCACTCAGGAATCACTCCTGGCGGTGCTCGGGGGACCCTATGGGGATGCCGGGATCGAACCCGGGTTGGCTGCGTACAAGGCAAACGCCCTCCCCGCTGTGCTATCGCTCCAGCCCCTAGTTAGATGCTTTGGACTAATCTGTTCCCTTCCGCACCGACTGCTTCTCGTCCTTCTAGAAGACCAGCAAAACCTCCAAGTCCGCGAGCTGCGCGGAGCACTGACCCCCTGGTATATATTGACACAGCCGAAGTGCCCTCGCTAGCTGGCGCCTGTCACAAGGGCCAAGAGAGAGACGAGCGTGTTCACTAGTCATATTTCTCCCTTGGCTTTCCACGTACGAGGCTCATTATTGGCTTATACCTGTGCCTGGCATCCGGCCGTGAGGCTGCGTTTGGACTTCAGAACTCTTCTCATTTTGCACCGGGGGCTGGTTTCAGCAGACCCCTTCTGAGCATGTCTGCTCCCGGACCCCCCTGTCCACCAGTTGGCCCTCTGGTTTATCTATTTATTCCAAGGTTCCCACCTAATTCTCAATTGATGCATTTTTTTTTTTTTGCTTTTTGGGTCACACCCAGCAATGCACAGGGGTTACTCCTGGCTCTGCGCTCAGGAATTACCCCTGGCGGTGCTCAGGGGACCCTATGGGATGCTGGGAATCGAACCCGGGTTGGCTGCGTGCAAGGCAAACGCCCTACCCGCTGTGCTGTTGCTCCAGCCCCAGTTGATGTCGTTTTTATCTGTACATCACTTGGGGGCCCTGTGACTATATGAGAAATGCGTCTTAATGGATTGGATAGGAGTAGTCAGGATACTTCTGTGTTTGCGTGTGTGTGTGTGTGTGTGTGCGTGCGTGTGTGTGTTTCTTTTTTTTTTCTTTTTTCTTTTTTTCTTTTTTTTTGGGGGTCATGCCTGGCGATGCACAGGGATTACTCCCAACTCTGCACTCAGGAATTATTCCTGGCGATGTTCGGGGGACCCTATGGGATGCCGGGGATCGAACCTGGGTTGGCTGAGTGACAGGCAAATGCCCTCCCCGCTGTGCTCTCACTCCAGCCCTGAGAGGCTAATTTTTTTTTTTTTTTTGGCTTTTTGGGTCACACCTGGCGATGCACCAGGGTTCCTCCTGGCTCTGCACTCAGGAATCACCCCTGGCAGTGCTCAGGGGACCATATGGGATGCTGGGAATCAAACCTGTGTTGGCCGCGTGCAAGGCAAACGCCCTAACCGCTGTGCCATCGCTCCAGCCCCGAGAGACTGATTTTTAACCCTTTAGATTCCCTTGCTCAGCACATGCATATTTATTAAAAAAAAAAAAAGGAGGCAGGGGAGAAGTAGTTGAAACCTCAATCCGTGCTTTCCCGCCCAGGACTCGGGGACCCCCCACGAAGATATTTTAAGGGAGAAGTGGGGACCTCCCGGCTTGGTTCGGTGAAGAGGCTTCAAAATGGATTTGCTGGTAATGAAACATCAAGACGCCAAGTTGGTGGTATCACACTAGCTCCACGAGGTACGCTGATGACAGCACACTGATTGTTCTTTAATGAATAAAGATCGGGAGAGTTGCTAATAAAGGTTGTCAATTAGCCAAAAACATTTAAAAAAAAAAAAAGAGACAGGGAGAGAGAATTAAGTGCAGGGCGTGGTGGGGGGGGAGTTGATGGCTCTGTCTGATATCAGCGTCACCCCCCTCCCCGGCTGAAACCAGGGTTTTGTCCCCGCTCTTTTTGGCTCCATCTACCGCTTGTCTTATTTGTGGGAGACGTTCGCAAAATATCTCTCCGAGCCCTCCAGAGATAATTGATGCAGAATTAATGGGAAGTATTATGCAATACCTGGTGCGTGATTAATATTCATCATCACAGCGATGGCAATAGTCTGGGCGCAGGTGACTTGAGGTCACAGTTGTCTTTCCTGAGTGTGCGTTGGTGGATGTTCCCTGTCCTGACCCCCTATCCTTGCTGTGTTCGCGTCCGTGGCCCCCCAGGACGGGGCGGGCCGTGAGCCCTGTGAGCTCTGCGTGTGTGTGCGTTGCATGTGTGCGTGTGTGTGCGTGCGTGCGTGTGTGTGCATGTGTGTGTGTGTGTGCACCTGGCCTGGTCCCCTCGGAATGGCCTGGTGGGCACTACAGATGGCAAAGCTCTTGGTTCAGGAGATTCGTTTGAAAGGGGTGTCAGCGCCCAATTGCACGCCCACGTTGGTTTGGGGTTTCTTTTATTTCATTTTCTTTTTTTGCTTTTTGGGTCACACCCGGTGATGCTCAGGGGTTCCTCCTGGCTCTGCACTCAAGCAATCACTCCTGGCAGTGCTCGGGGGACCCTATGGGATGCTGGGAACCCGGGTCGGCCGTGTGCAAGGCAAACGCCCTCCCCGCTGTGCTATCTATCGTTCCAGCCCTGGTTTCTTTTATTTTTGTGCCACTAATTAGACAAATATCTCCACCAAATCCCCTCCTTTCCCCCACAGAGAAAGGCCCAGGGGCTGCTGGAATTCTCAGATGGGAGAATCTGACTGTCCCCAAGCTGGGCTCATTCCATGAGAAATGGGGGTTCCCGGGATCACCCCCCAACACACACACATACACACACGCATACACACGCATGCTCTGGATGGACCTGCCTTAATGTTTCCTTTCTTTTTTGGCTTTTGGGTCAAACCCAGCGATGCTCAGGGCTGAACCCTGGTTTATGCTCTCAGGAATCACTCCTGGCTGGTGCTCGGGAGACCCTATGGGATGCTGGGAATCGAACCCGGGTCAGCCGCGTGCAAGGCAAACACCCCGCTGTGTTATCGCTCAGCCCCTGATCTATCTCATTTTTTCTGTGGAGGGGGTTAGTGATGCCCAGGGCTGACTCCTGGCTCTGCACTCAGGAATCACTCCTGGCGGTGCTCGGGGGACCCTAGGGGATGCCGGGGATCGAACCGGGGTCGACTGTGTGCAAGGCAAACGCCCTCCCTGCTGTGCTATGGCTCCAGCCCCCCAAATCAACTTTCTGGTGCTTTATTTTTCTCCTCTGAGTGTGCGCCTTTGTCTCTTTCTTTGCCCTGAATTCCTCAGCCCCTCTGCCCCCTGGGTGACAGAAGACGCCAGTTCGCAGCCAGACCCCCGTTCTCATCCCTGTCACCCGCTGCGCCTTGGTCTGGCTTGACCGGTGTCAGAGTCCACCAGGGAGCGACTCCCCGTGTGCTGTGGGTGAACCTGGCCCGTGGAACCCCAGGCCGGCGTTGGCCGGTCACGGAGGCAGGTCGGGGTGTGGGGGGCGCCCACATGTGGCCTGACCAGCTGCCCTCAGCCCCCTCGCGTTCTCCGAACCTCATTTGCCTTCCAGTGAGATGCCCATGCTCGTGTCGCTGCCAAAGCCGACACCCTCGTTTCTCATCACCCTGTTCTCCGGCCGTTGTGTTGGACACGTCCCACCAGTGGCTCAAACACGAACACGGCTTAATTAACACGCATTGCGGTGCAGGTGAATGCAAAGTCATTTTTTTTTTTTTTAAAGCTGAGGAGGTAAAAGATTCTTGGAGAAGGAGCCAGAAGAAGTGGAGGGTATGGGGGGAGGGGGACGGGCCTTTTCTAAGTGGGGAGTAAGGGGGTGCGCTTTGCTCTGTGGGGGAGACATTGATTGGGGATGGGGTGGGGGCAACGGTCTGATGAACGTGGCGGGTGGAGTGAAGCCAAGTCCCTCCAGGCCGCTGCCCCCAGGGTTCAGCAGGAGATTAAATATTTAACGTCCCTTCATAATGAGGTCCTTCGGGGCACTGCAGGCTTCCACCCTCCCAGTCATTTTTCTCTTCTGTTCTTCCAGCTCCCTGCGGGCACGTGGGGCCTTCTGGTGGGAAGGAAGGAAGGAAGGAAGGAAGGAAGGAAGGAAGGAAGGAAGGAAGGAAGGAAGGAAGGAGAGAAGGAAGGAAGGAAGGAAGGAAGGGAAGGAAGGAAGGAAGGAGAGAAGGGAGGAAGGGAGGAAGGAAGGCAGGTAGGGAGGGAGGGAGGGAGGGAGGGGGAGTAGGAGGGGGAAGGAAGGAAGGGAGAAAAGGAAGGAAGAAGGAAGGAAGGGAGAAAAGGAAGGAAGAAGGAAGGAAGGGAGAAAAGGAAGGAAGAAGGAAGGAAGGAAGGGAGAAAGGGAGGGAGGGAGGAACCAAGGAAGGAAGGAAGGAAGGAGGGAGGGAGGGAAGGAGGGAGGGAGGGAGGGAGGGGGAGTAGGAGGGGGAAGGGGGGAAGGAAGGAAGGAAAAAAGGACGGGAAGGAGGGGAAGGAAGGAAGGAAGGAAGGGAGGGAGAGAGGAAGGGAGGGAGGAAGAAAGGAAGGAAGGGAAGGAAGGAGAGCGAGAAGGAAGGAAGGAGTGAAGGAAGGAAGAAGGGAGGAAGGGAGGGAGGGAGGAAGGAAAAAGGAAGGAGTGAAGGAAGGAAGGTAGAAGGGAGGGAGGGGAGAAAGAAAGAAGGAAGAAGGGAGGGAGGAAGAAAGGTAGGAAAGAGGGAAGGAGGAAGGAAGGAAGGAAGGAAGGAGGAAGGAAGACGGAAGAAAGGAGTGAAGGAAGGGAGGAAGGAGGGAGGAAAGGAAGGAAGGGAGGGAAGGAAGGGAAGGAAGGAAGGAGAGAAAGAGGGAAGGAAGGAAGAAAGGAAGGAAGGAGTGAAGGAAGGAAGAAGGGAGGAAGGAGGAAGGGAGAGGAAGGAGGAGGAAGGAGAGAGGGAGGAAGGGAAGAAGAAAGGAAGGAAGGAAGGAAGAAGGAAGGAAGGAATGAAGGAAGGAAGAAAGGAGTGAAGGAAGGAAGGTAGGAGGGAGGGAGGGAAGAAAGAAAGGAGGAATAAGGGAGGGAGGAAGGAAAGAAGGAGGAAGAGAGGGAGGAAGGAAGGAAGGAGGGAGGGACAGAGTGAGGGAGGGAGGAAAGAAGAAAAAAGAAAGAAAAGAAGGAAAGAGGGAGGGAGGGTGAGGAAGGAAGGAAGGAAGGAAGGAAGGAAGGAAGGAAGGAAGGAAGGAAGAAGCTATCTTGGTTCCCAGCAGAATCTTCCAGAGTGTTTCTGGCGTTAGCATGTGTGGGTGGAGCTGGTGTGTTCTATCTGCACGGCCATCAACTGGACCTGGGTCGGGGGGTTCTCTGGAGGCAGGAGCTGAGGGATAGGTCATAACGCCGCTCCCGGGGCCTGTGGAGTGACCGTCGCTGTCCCTGTCTCCCTGATCAGGGCAGTGTCGGCTCTGACCTGCCCAGAGGTAACGCGCCAGCCACCTCGGCCCAGGACTCCACATGATCTATCCATCAGCTTGACTTCTTGAAAGTCAGCCCCTGGCTCGGAGACTCCTGGCATGGCTCCAAGGCTCTGACTACCTTTTGCAAATCAGCCCTGGAAGTAGGTTTGAGCAAGGACGGAGGCTGGGGGTAGAGTTCAGAGGCCTGGCAGCCTCCTGGCATGTCGGGAAACTGGGTTTGACGCCGACCCCTCTTGGTTCCCTAGAGCAGACCTGGGAGTAAAGCACTGCTGGGTGTGACCCCAAATCAGACCTACAGAAAGATAAAATATGGGGGCCGGAGCGATAGCACAGCGGGGAAGGCATTGGCCTGGCACGCGGCTGACCCGGGTTCGATTCCCAGCATCCCCAAGGGTCCCCCGAGCACTGCCAGGAGTGATTCCTGAGTGCAGAGCCAGGAGTCAGCCCTGAGCATTGCCGGGTGGGACCCAAAAAGAAAAAAGAAATAAGGAATGGTTTTCCAGTATGAAACTAATATCCAAGGCCAGGGAAAAGGGGCCAGGAGGACTGGTCAGTGGCTGGGAATGGCCACAAGGGCGTGGGGGAGGGTAGTTAGGATAGCGGAGGGTCTGGTATGACATTGGCTGGGAATGGTCTCTCGGGACAAGAACTTTGAGTTGAAATAAAGGGATAGACACGATAACGTTTCAGCATCTGTATTGCAAAGCGTAAGGCTCAAAAGAGGAGGGAGGGAGGGAGAGAGAGGGAGGGAAGGAGAGAGAGAAGGAGGGAAGGAGAGAGGGAGAGAGAGATTAAGAGAGAGAGGGAGAGAGAGGAAGGGAAGGAGAGAGAGGGAGGGAAGGAGAGAGAAGGAGAGAGAAGGTGAGAGGGAGGGAGAAAAGGAGTGAAGGAGAGAGGAGAGAGAAAAAGAGGAGAGAGAGGAAGGGAAGGAGAGGGAGGAAGAGAAGAGAAAAAGTGAGGGAGAGGGAGAGAGGGAGAAAGAGTGAAGGAGAGGAAAGAGAAAGAGAGGAGAGAGAAGAAGGAAGGGAGGAAAGAAGGAAAGAGGGAGAGAGGGAGGGGGAGGAAGGAAGGAAGGAAGGAAGGAAGGAAGGAAGGAAGGAAGGAAAGAAGGAAAGAGGGAGGGGAGGGGGAGGAAGGAAGGAAGGAAGGAAAGAAGGAAAGAAGGAAAGAAGGAAAGAGGGAGGGAGGGGGAGGAAGGAAGGAAGGAAGGAAAGAAGGAAAGAGGGAGAGAGGGAGGGGGAGGAAGGAAGGAAGGAAGGAAAGAAGGAAAGAGGGAGAGAGGGAGGGGGGAAGGAAGGAAGGAAGGAAGGAAGGAAGGAAGGAAAGAAGGAAAGAGGGAGGGAGGGGGAGGAAGGAAGGAAGGAAGGAGAGAGAAGGAAGGAAGGAAAGGAAGAAGCTATCTTGGTTCCCAGCAGAGAGAGGGAGGGAAGGAGGAGAAAAACGAGGGAGAGGGAGAGAAGGAAGGAGAGAGGGAAAAAATGAGAGGAGAGAGAAAGAGAAAGGAGAGAGAAGAAATGCTTGCCATAGAGGCAGATGGGGGTGGGGGGTGATTTAGGGGCGTAAGGGAACCCGGGAAATTTCACTGGTGGAAGGACAGATGTTGGATCACTGTATGACTGAAGCCCAATCACGAACAGCTTTGTAAGGGTCTATCTCATGGTGATTCAGTTAAAAACAACAACTACATGGAAAGTATCATGTTAAGCGAAATGAGTCAGAAAGAAAGGGATAGACGTAGAAAGATTCATTCATCTGGGGGACATAAAGTAACAAAATGGGAGATTAACACCCAAGAGTGGCCGAGATTAGTACCAGGAATTTTGCTCCATGGCTTGGAGGCCAGCCACACATGCTAGGGGGAAAGCGAGCTCAGATAGAGAAGGGAGCACCAAATAAAGGGTGCTGGGAGGATCCTCCCAGGATGGGAGAAGCATGCTGAAAGCAGGCTACGGACTGAAAATGATTGCCACTCAATGCCTCTTTTGCAGACCACAACACCCAAAAGGAGAGAGAGAACAAAAGGGAATGCCCTGCCACAGAGGCAGGGTGGGATGGGGGATGGGGGATGGGAGGGATACTGGGACCTGTGGTGGTGGGAAATGGGCACTGGTGCAGGGATGGGTACTCGATCATTGTATAACTGAAAACCAAGCACAAAAATTTGTAAGTCTACAACTGTACCTCTTGGTTTGTCACTAATAAAAATTAAAAATTAATTAATTTAAAAAATTAAACAACAACAACAACAAAACCCATCATTTTTTAGGGCCAGAGCATTAGTCCGTCCAGGAGGGTAGGGGAGGGTGCTGGTCTTGCCCGTGGCCAGCCCGACTTTATTTTTATTTATTTAATTTTTGCTTTTTGGGTCCCACCCGGCGATGCTCAGGGCTGACTCCTGGCTCTGCACTCAGGAATCACTCCTGGTGGTGCTTGGGGGACCCTATGGGATGTTGGGGATCGAACCCGGGTTTGCAGTGTCTCCATCACCCACTTTCCTGGTGAGTTCTCTGTGAGCACCCCAGGGGACGGAGAGGCACCGGATTTGGGTCTCTCAGGGTCCCCCACAGGGACCCAGGCCCAGAAGGTGGTAAAGACACACCTTTATTTAATTATTTTTTTCACCCTGCGATGCTCAGGGCTGACTCCTGGCTCTGCACTCAGGAATCACTCCTGGCGGTGCTCGGGGGACCCCATGGGATGCCGGGGATCGAACCCGGGTTGGCCGCGTGCCAGGCCAACGCCATCCCCGCTGTGCTCTCGCTCCAGCCCCACCCAGCCCGACTTTAATCCCAGGCGTCCCACAGTGTCCCCCGGGGTGCTGCCAGGAGTGAGCCCTGAGATGGCCAGGTGTGGACCCCAAACCTGACCCCACCCCACCCCACCACTGAGAGCCAGCAGATCTGGGGGCCGGAGCGACCGTGTCGCGGGCCAGCTCCATCCTGGCCCTGCGTTTGGTCCCAGGCCTGGCCAGGAGGGAGCTCCGAGCTCAGGTCATGCTGCTTGGCGTGGCCCGGCTTGGTGTCCCCCCTCTGCTGGCTTGGCCGGATTCCGATGGCCCTGTCCCCAGCTAAGTCCCCGGCCCCCGGAGTGAGGGGCTCGGGTCTCAGGCTCCTCTGGACTGTGTCACTGGGGAGCAGTGGTTAGTGCAGGGCCGCCTGCTGTCGAACTAAGGAGACGTGTGGGGTCATGGGCTCTAGGGGAGAGACGGAGGCTCCGTGTCCAGTGCTCTGCAGGGGTGGGGCTGGCTGTGGGGGTCCTGTGGCCCTTTGCTATGTGCTCCCGGGAAACCGGCATCGGGAACATTTATTTTTGTCACATTAGGGCCTTTGAAATCCATTTTTTATTATCGTGCATGAGAAGGCTGTTTCCTGCATCAAGGAGCGAGCACGGGGGGGGGGGGGGGGGAGGCGAGAGGGGGGTGCAATAAACCGGAAGGGGCGACAGGAACGGCCGATTCTGCAGGAGTGATGGAGCTCAGGGCTGGCTCAGACTCTGGAATCAGGGAGCAGCGAGACTGGGGCTTCTCTGTCGCCCGGGGGTCTCTGCGCGTCATCGTCGTCCTCCTCCCCCTCCTCCCTCTCTTCCTTCCTCCCCTTCTCCCCCCTCCTCTTCCTTCTCTTTTCTTCCTCCTCCTCTTCCTCTTCTTCCTCCTCTTCCTTCTCCTCCTCACTTCTTTCTCCTCCTCCTCCTCTCCCTCCTCCTCTCCCTCTTCTTTCTCCTCCTCCTATTCCTCTTCCTCCCCTTCTCTTCCTCCTGCCTCCTCTTCCTCCTCCTTTTCCTCCTTCTCCTCTTCTTCCTCCTCCTCCCCTCCTCTTCCTCCTCTTCCTTCTCTTCCTCTCTTCTCTTTCTCCTCCTCCTCCTCTTCCTCCTCTTCCTCTTCTCTCTCTCCTCTTCCTCTTCCTCCCCTTCTCTTCCTCCTCCCTCCTCTTCTTCCTCCTCCTCTTCCTCCTTCTTCCCTTGTCTTCCTCCTTGTCTTCCTCCTCTTCCCCATCCTCCTACTCTTCTTCCTCTGCCTCCTCCTCCTCTTCCTCCTCCTCTTTCTCCTCTTCTTCCTCCCTCTCTTCCTCCTCCTCTTTCTCCTCTTCTTCCTTCCTCTCTTCCTCCTCCTCCTCCCCTTCTCTTCCTCCTCTTCTTCCTCCTCTTCCTTCTCCTCACTTCTTTCTCCTCTCCTCCTCTTCTTCTTCCTCCCCTTCTCCTCCTCCTCCCTCCTCTTCCTCCTCCTCTTTCTCCTTCTCCTTTTCTTCCTCCTCCTCTTCCTTCTCCTCCTTGTCCTCTTTTCTTTCTCCTCTTCCTCATCCTCCTCCTTTTCTTCCTCTGCCTCCTCCCCCTCTTCCTCCTCCACCTCCTCCTCTTCCTCCTCTTCCTTCTCCTCTTCTCTTTCTCCTCCTCCTCTTCCTCCTTTCCTCTTCTCTTTTTCCTTCTCCTCTTCCTCCTCTTTCTTCTCTTCCTTCTCACTTCTTTCTCCTCTCCTCTTCCTCTTCCTCCCCTTCTCTTCCTCCTCCTCTTCTTCCTCCTCCTCTTCCTCCTCCTCCTCTTCCTCCTCTTCTCTTTCTCTTCCTCCTCCTCCTCTTCCCCCTCCTCCTCCCTCCCTTGGAATTCATCACACCGTGAATAAAAGTGAAACACGGGTGCGAGCGTCCGCCAGGCCATGCAGGTGCTGCCGCCTGGCTCCCGTGGCCGCGAGCTGGGAGTTTTGCCAGCAGTGGTCAGCTTGTCTCTGCTCAGACCTTTCTGGAGCAGAGCAATGTGCAGAGAGCAGGAGCCAAGAGAGGAAAGCAAAGCAAAAAGCATTTATGAGGTTCCTCCCCCCAAGAGGCCGACGCACAAGGCTGATGGGGCGAGGGCCTGGGTTCAATCCCCGGCATCCCATAGGGTCCCCCAAGCACCACCAGGAGTGAGTCCTGAGTGCAGAACCAGGAGTCAACCCTGAGCATCGCCGGGTGGGACCCAAAAAGCAAAAAAAAAAAAAAAAAAAAAAAAAAAGAGCAAATAAAAAAAAAGAAAATGAAACAAACTTGAAATTGAGCTTCCACAGAACCCAGCAATACCACTCCCAGAATTACACGCCAAGGACCCAAAACCACACTGGAGAAAATTCATCTCCACTCCCATGCTCACTGCAGCGTTAATCACAGTAGCCAGACTCTGGAAAGAACCCAAGTGCCCGAGAACAGATAGGCAAATCAAGAAACTCTGGTACATCTACACAGTGGAATACTATACAGCTGTGATAAAAATGAAGTCAGGAAGTTGGCTCATACTTTGAGAGGAGTGGATAATATCGCGTGAGGGAAGCTGCGTTTTGGTGATACAAACAGTGGCCAAGGCCCATTGGCCTTGAAATTAGTCAGAGCTGCTTATGCAGAGGAGAAATGGCTGGAACTTGTGACCAAAGCTAGTGACTGGGGCTGGGTTTCCCCGCTTTGGGATCCACTAAAGAGTCAGAGGTGTCCTTGTGGGATGTAGCAGTGGCCACACATTAGAGACTAAAGCACCCCGGGACAATGACACCCCTCAAGAGACAACTCGTGATGTTTCTCTCCGCTGGGGCAAGATGTTTCCGGCTGTGGGATAGGAATCGGAGAGGTAGGGGATGCTCACGTCCCAGTGCTCACCCGAGATAGAGTGAGGAACTGGGCAGGCGGTGGGGGGGAGACAGGGGTTCGAGGAAAGAGCTGGGGAGACGGGCAGAGTTTCTCCTGGTCTGAGCTGAGGTATGATGGGGTGAGGGTACGGAACCCCTCCAACGCTCCCCCCAGACAAGGGACGCTTTCCGCCAGCGCAGGAGTGGAAAAGCTTAGATGAGGGGGTGCCCCAGTGGGAGTCATCGTTGGGCATTAGTCTGGGGCGAGGCGCCCTCATGGTCCTGCCTAGCGCAGCTCGAAAGCGTGGTTGGAACACAGAGCCCCGGTTTCCAAGAAAATTAACGGCGAGACAGAACAAGAACGGGGAGGCTATTAATAGCAGCCCAGGAATAGCCAGCCGGCCCTGGGTGTGACGATGAAACTCACAGCCTGGTCCCCAGCGCAGCATCACTGGGCTTGCAAAAAAGCAGGGAAATAGATGATCCAGCAACCTGGGGGTAACTGCATCAGAACCGGGCTCGGAAGTGGCAGAGATGACACAGGAACCGCCGGCTGCTTAGCTGAAGAGGCAGCGTGGGAAGGACCATTGGGGACCCGAGGCAGGACAGCGGCTAGGGCTGTCCGAAGATAATCCACTTAGATTTTTGTGCAACTGCAGAGACCATATTTGACACGAGCAGATTTCCCCTTTTTTTTTCCCTTCAGGTGCTGGCTTTGAGACCGGGAGGCGTTTCCCGTTGCCTGTTTCTGGAAAGTTCAGCGTCACCCTCCTATTTGGGCTTCTGTGTCGGTGGGTCTCTTCTCCCCAGTGTGGGCACGGAGCAGTTGGACTGGGATGCGCTTTGGTGCCTTGTTCTTCATGTTCTCTGAGCATCTGTCGGTCCCCAGAACTAGAGCTTCGCGCATCCAAATTCTGGACAAAGTTGAATTTTGGTACCTTTACTTTCATTTAAAAAATTTCACTCAGGAGCAAATCTCGAAACCCAGTGGCTTTTGGCAGAAATCCCTCCAGATTTAAGTGTTAAAATTTCGGAATTTCAAAATCACATGGCCCTACTGCAGCCACGCGGCATCACATGTTATTCATAACCAGCAGTCGAACACAAATTGTCTACTGTTGCCTTTTCAGCAGATCTGAGTGTTGGGGTAAAATCTCAAATAATAATGGTGGGTCTGGTGTTGAAATAGTGAATGTGATCAAAGTAGAGAGAGAGTAATGTAGAAATCATCTGCCCCACAGGCAGGGGGAGGGTGTGGGATGGGAGTACACTGGGGTTTTGGGTGGTGGAGAATGGGCACTGGTGAAGGGACGGGTGTTTCATCGTATGACCGAGACTTAGACCCGAAAGCTTTGTAACTGCTCTCACGGTGATTCCATAAATAAAATTATAAAAAATGAAAAAAAAAAGTAAGGTGGAGTTCATGCACAATTCAGTCAGCTAATCAGTGGCTGAATTAATAGCAGTACTCCTACAAAATTTTTTCCCATTTATTTATTTATTTATTTATTTATTTATTGCTTTCTGGGTGTCACCTGATGCACAGGGGTTACTCCTGGCTCATGCACTCAGTAATTACTCCTGGCGGTGCTCAGGGAACCCTATGGAATGCTGGGAATCGAACCCGGGTCAGCTGTGTGCGAGAAAAATGACCTCCCCGCGGTGCTATCTCTCAACCCCTGATCTATCTCATTTCTTTTTATTTTGGAGGGGGTTAGTGATGCTCAGGGTTACTCCTAGCTCTGCACTCAGGAATCACTCCTGGAAGTGCTCAGGGAACCCTATGGGATGCTGGGGATCAAACCCTGATCTGCCGTGTGCATGGCCAACACCCAACGTCCTGTGCTATTGCTTCAGCCCTTCAAGCATCCTTTTCTAGAATAAGTCATTCCAGCAGGGGACAGCTGATGGGAAACGGGGATGAACCTGTCCCAGGGAATGTGCTCTAGGGTATGAGGCCAGAAAACACAGCATTACAGTACCTTTCCCTTGAACAAGAAAATGATTATTGGGGCTGGAGCGATAGTACAGCAGGTAGGGCGTTTGCCTTGCACGCGGCCGACCAGGGTTCGATCCCCAGCATCCCATAGGGTCCCCCAGCACCGCCAGGAGTAATTCCTGAGTGCAGAGCCAGGAGGAACCCCTGTGCATTGCCGGGTATGACCCAAAAAGAAAAAAAGAAAATGATTATTTAGAACAAAAGTGACCATGTGTGCTGGAGATTGTAACGAGACTGCCAAGGTCCTGGAAGGGGAAGTGAACCCCCAAGACTTTTAGTTTCTTGTATACCTGTACAAAGGAGCAGGAGTGAGCTGGTAAGTTGGAGGTGTTGGCCACTTAGACCTCTTAGCGCCCACCAAAATATGACGTCCAGGGAAAGGGAATCATCGTTGGCCAAGCCTGAAATCGGGGTGAGGGTCTATATACCCACGCAGGACACAGCTTAACCAGTCATCTGCTTAATGTTGAGTACAAAAACCTTGAGAATGAGGGTCGGAGCCATAGCACAGCGGGGAGGGCGTTTCCCTTGCACGTGACCGACTTGGGTTCGATCCCCAGCATGCCATAGGGTCCCCCTGAGCAGCGCCAGGAGTGATTCTTGAGTCCAGAGCTAGGAGTGACCCCTGTGCATCGCCAGGTGTGACCCAAAAAAGCAAAAAAATGAAAAACAAAAAATATAGAGAGAGGATTTATTCTGTAACTGCTAGGTAAACGATCCGGATTGCATCTGGATCGTGGCTGAATTTACGTGGCCTCAGTTACAACGTGGGGTGGTTTCCTGTTCTCCATCCCCAGAAGAAAAGGTTTTTATTCCACCATGGTTCAGATGAGCCCAGCAGAAATCCAGTCCAGCAGTTTTTTTTTTCTTTGAGGGGGTGAGGGACCAAAGCTCAGAGAGAAGTACAGTGTCCACCAGAGCCAGGCAGTCTGCTGGACGCCTCCTGGCCTCTCCTCGTGTCCTTTCTCACATCACATACACGGAAATCCAAGCCCAGGTGACATGATCATGGATCCCTCCAGCCCTCTCACGCCTCCATTCTCCACGGTGCCAGTGAACAAGAACGACAGGTGGGTCCCCCTCGGATGTGTCTCCTCGGATCAGCCCAGGACAGTCATTTGATTCACTGTATCACTGCCATCCTGTTGTTCATCGATTTGCTCAAGAGGGCGCCAGTAACGTCTCCCTTCGTCCCAGCCCTGAGATTTTTAGCGGCCTCTCCTTACTTGTCCTTCCCAACGCTGCCGTATTGGAGGCTCTTTCCGGGTCAGGGGAATGAGACCCGTTCTGGTGACTGTTTTTGGCATCTCGAACACCCCCCGGGGAGCTTGACAGGCTCTGCCGAGTCCTTTGATTATGGGGCTGAAAGTCAGAGTAAGGGGAACAGCATGAGGGCCTCTGGGAACAGCACCCGCTAATTTACATCGTCCGCACCCAGGCAGCCTTCCTGCTTTTCTGCCTTCACCTTCTTTTTGAATTCTCATCAAGGACCCGGGCGCCCCTAAACTTCGGGTGACACGAACCAACCCACTCCACGACAATCCACCTTCGGGGATTTAATCAGCGTAATAAGTATAGTGCCGAGGGAAGAAGTATTAAAATCTATAACTGGCCAAGATCTGGGACAGCGGAACCCGCGCTCTAATGAAAACACAGTGAAATCCAATTGCTCAAGACAAGAAGATTGGAACTCGCCGGCGCCTGACAAGGGGGATTTACAGAGGGTCTCTCCAGAGCCTCAGCACAGAGAAGAGCCTGACTGGGGCAGGGAGAGGGGACAAGGGGGAAGGTCGGGGCATGCAGACCCCGGAGGAGGAAGAGATGGAATTTCAGATAGGGCGGCCAAGAAGCAAGTCCCATTCCTGTAAGCAAAGGCGGAGAGAGACGTTGGGAACAAGTTAAACAGAAGCAGGGGGGCTGGAGCGATAGCACAGCGGGGAGGGTGTTTGCCTTGCAGGTGGCCGACCCGGGTTCGATTCCCAGCATCCCATAGGGTCCCCCCAAGCACTGCCAGGAGTGATTCCTGAGTGCAGAGCCAGGAGTCAGCCCTGAGCATTGCTGGGTGTGACCCCTCCCCCACAAAAATTTAACAGAAGCAGGCAGGGGAAGCTGGGAGACTGACTGCCAGCGATGCTCAGGGTTGACTCCCGGCTCTGCACTCAGGAATTACCCCTGGCGGTGCTCAGAGGACCCTATGGGATGCTGGGGATCGAACCCGGGTCGGCCGCATGCAAGGCAAACGCCCTCCCCGCTGTGCTATTGCTCTAACCCAGGCCTCCTGCTTCTGAATGCCACCTTTCACGCCCCCAGCTCCCCATGCCATGAAGGCTGGGAGCACCTGAGTTCAGCCCTAGGTGCCAGCAGCCTTTTGGGCCAGCTCTGAGTGATAGCACAGCGGGTAGGGTGTTTGCCTTGCATGCGGCTAACCTGGGTTCGATTCCTCCACCCCTCTCAGAGAGCCCGGCAAGCTACCAAGAGTATCCCGCCTGCACGGCAGAGCCTGGCAAGCTCCCCGTGGCGTCTTCGAGATGCCAAACACAGTAGTAACAAGCCTCACAATGGAGATGTTACTGGTGCCCGCTCGAGCAAATCGATGAACAACGGGAGGACTGTGACCGTGATATAATACATTGTATAATATATTAATAATATGGGCTGGAACGATAGCACAGTGGGTAGGGCGTTCGCCTTGTACGCAGCCAACATGACCGACCCGAGTTCGATTCCTCCGCCCCTCTCAGAGAGCCCGGCAAGCTACCGAGAGTATCTCGCCTGCACGGCAAAGCCTGGCAAGGCAAGCTCCCCGTGACATATTCGATATGCCAAACACAGTAACAAGTTTCACAATGGTACTGGGCCCGCTCGAGCAAATCGATGAACAATGGGAGGACAGTGATAGTGACAGTGATTATTTATTAATAATATTATTATAATCAATAATATTAATAATATAATCTATTCATAATGTAATATAACTAAATACAGCGCTGGCATTCACGAGTCCCAGTTCACGAGTCCCAATTCCCCAGGCCGAGCGAGACAAATCGAATTTCTCGTGCGTGTTTTCTGATAATAATCATGATTGTCAGCCAGGCACTGCTGTGATTTACGATCGTATTAATAGTTCTGGGCCCCACATCCCAAGCACCCATACTTCTCCAGCTTCTTATCCTTAGGAGCCTCTGCTCCGGTCCCAGCCCAGGGCTGAGGGTTCTGGGGGAGCGGAGAGGGATGGGGGTGGATAGGGGGATTGGGTGGGGGAGAGGGCAGGACTTGAGGTCAGCAAACAGAGCTCTGCCAGTTTGCAAGACTTGTCAAGGTGACGAGGTCCTGTCCCTGGCGCGATGCTCCCTGGCGTGGCACTGTGTTCTGGCCAGTGTAAGGGCGGAACTGACACCATGACAGGTGGCGAAATCAGCAAACTCAGCTAGGCCTCAGTTTCTGTTAAGGAACTAAGAGAGTTTCAGTTTCCCTGCAATGAACCAAGGTGCAACTGGCCAACCTGAACCCACCTGGGGAAGTTCCTGGACCCAACAAGTGGGTTCCATCCATCAATTCTCACAATGCCCCAGAAGTTGCCTTTTGTTAACCCTAAAAGAAGGAGTAACTAGGTAACCAGAAACTGCTTGTGGAAACTATTGTTTAATTATTGTCTGACCACTGTTACCCCTAGACGCTTGCAGAAACACCTTTGTTTGGTAGATGTAGCATTGTAGCACTGTCCTCCCATTGTTCATCAATTTGCTCAAGCGGGCACCAGTAACGTCTCCATGGTGAGACTTGTTACTGTTTTTGGCATTGCGAATACACACAGGGAGCTTGCCAGGCTCTGCTGTGTGGGCGGGATACTCTCAGTAGCTTGCCGGGTCCTCCGAGAAGGATGGAGGAATCGAACCTGGGTCGGCCACGTGCAAGGCAAATGCCCTACCTGCTGTGCTCTAGCCCCTGTTTGGTCGTTAAGTAAGATTTCTTTCTGGAACAATAAAGCATGTACTGCTGATGTCATCAAACCCCATATGAACTGCCTGCTGCCTGAAGTCAGGGTCGCTATCCAGAGACCACTCTGCGGGTGAGATAGTTGACCCCAGTAGACTGGAATAAAACTCCTTCTGCTTTGGCATTATCAAATTCGTGTCTCTGTCTGTCTTGCAGCTTGGGAACCCTTAGTCTCGGGCTTAATACCAGCCTGGTGGCTTTCTCACTGTGTCATCATCGAGGTGGGCATCCCTGCCCATCTGAACTCAGAGTTCAGAGCCCAGAGCATCCCTGCTGGTGCAGGAAGGGCCTGTCTCACTGGCCCCACTCACCTGGGGTCATCTTTTGACGGGCTTGGACCTAGTCCTGGGTGCGAGGGGGAAGAAGCCTCAAATGCAGGTCACTGCCCGGCCGTCCGAGATGGTTTCTCAGCCCGAGTCCCTCACTTTCTGTGGCCGAGCGGACGCAATTTGTCATGCTCATCTCCAGGAAAATAACAACACCGGTGTATATTGATTTATAGATTTTGTTCCTCATTCATTCAGTGGCTGCTTATTAAGAACCCGTGCGATATGGCACCCTGGATAGAGCTGGCGGTGTTGGGGGGGAGGGAGGATGTTGAAAGGGGCTGGAGGGGAAGGTGTGTGTGTGTGTGTGTGTGTGTGTTTGTGTGTGTGTGTGTGGACAGATGTGAGAACTGAGCCTCAGTCTTTGGGTACCAATGGCCCCAGGATGCTCACGGTGGCAGGGAATGTTCTAGAAAGCGATCTGGGACCCGAGAGATAGGACCGAGGTTGCCTTCCACACGGGCCACCGTGTGTGCAAAGTTTGTTCCCCGACACCACACAGGGTACCCCCAAGTCCCATCGGAGGTGACCCCAGAGTGCAGCGCGAGGAGGACGCCCCAAGAACCACTTTTTGTGGCTCACCCCCCAAAAAAGTGATTCGCCGTGTTCTTGGGAATGCCTCTGGCTGGCTTTCCTTTTCTAACGCATTGAGGACCCCCAAGTTCTCCTCCTGCCTCTTTAAATGCCCCGCCCCTGAGCCCCCCTGCAAGACTCTCCCCAACACTGACCTTGAACCCACAAATGCACGACATCGAGGGCTCTGACTATCTGTCATCCTTCTGTTGCTAATTATGAAATGAAAGCATTTCCTGTTCAAAGGAATCTCAGGCTTCAGCAAATGGAGATAATAAGATACTTTTTTTGTGCATTAAAAAAATGCTACAGATCCATTTGTTTGCCAGACAGTTGAAATTAAGACACACGCCATATCTGGTGCAGTAGGGCGTTTGCCTTGCAAGCCACCGGCCCGGCTGAGCCGGGTTCTATTCCTCTGCCCCTCTCGGAGAGCCTGGCAAGGTACCGAGAGTATCCCGCCTGCACGGAAGAGCCTGGCAAGTTCCCCGTGGTGTGTTCGAGATGCCAAACACAGTCACAACAAGTCTCACCATGGAGATGTGACTGGGCCCGCTCGAGCAAATTGATGAACAATGGGAGGTCAGTGCTGCAATGCAGTGCTACATACCACTAATATTCCAAGAGTAGCGTACCTCATTTGATGGGATTGAAGAAGGAGGAGGAGGAGGAGGAGGAAGAGGAGGAGGAAGAGGAGGAAGAAGAAGAAGAAGATGATGAAGAAGGAGGAGGAGGAAGAGGAAGAAGAAAAGGAGGAGGGGGAGGAAAGAGGAAGAAGAAGAAGGAGGAGGAGGATGAGGAGGAGGAGGAAGAAGAAGAAGAAGAAGAAGATGATGATGATGATGAAGAAGGAGGAGGGGGAGGAAAGAGGAAGAAGAAGAAGGAGGAAGAGGAGGAGGAGGAGGAAGAAGAAGAAGAAGAAGGAGGAGGAGGAGGAGGAGGAAGAAGAAGAGGAGGAGAAGAGGAATAGGAAGAAGAAAAGGAGGAGGAGGAAAGAGGAAGAGGAAGAAGAAGAATAAGGAGGAGGAGGAAGAGGAGAAGGAGGAGGAAGAAGAAAGAAGAAGAAGAAGAAGAAGAAGAAGAAGAAGAAGAAGAAGAAGAAGAAGAAGAAGGAGGAGGAGGAGGAGGAGGAGGAGGAAGAAGAAGAAGAGGAGGAGAAGAAGAGGAAGAAGAGGAGAAGAAGAGGAAGAAGAAAAGGAGGAGGAGGAGGAAGAAGAAGAGGAAGAGAAGGAGAGGAAGAAGAAAAGGAGGAGGAGGAGGAGGAAGAAGAAGAGGAGGAGAAGAAGAGGAAGAAGAAAAGGAGGAGGAGGAGGAAAGAGGAAGAGGAAGAAGAAGAATAAGGAGGAGGAGGAGGAAGTGGAGGAGGAGGAGGAAGAAGAAAGAAGAGAAGAAGGAAGAAGAAGAAAAAGAAGAAGAAGAAGAAGAAGAAGAAGAAGAAGAAGAAGAAGAAGAAGAAGAAGAAGAAGAAGAAGAAGAAGAGGAGGAGGAGGAGGAGGAGGAGAAAGAGAAGAAGAAGAAGAAGAAGAAGAAGAAGAAGAAGAAGAAGAAGAAGAAGAAGAAGAAGAAGAAGAAGAAGAAGAAGAAGAAGAAGAAGACCACCAATCTTAAGAGGGAAATGTATTTTTACAGGTATGGCTGGAGCGATAGCACAGCGATAGGGCCCTTGCCTTGCACGTGGCCAACCTGGCCGACCCCAGTTCGATTCCTCCGTTTCTCTCGGAGAGCCCGGCAAACTACCGAGAGTATCCCGCCCGCCACAGCAGAGCCTGGCAAGCTCCCCGTGATGTATTTGAGATGCCAAACACAGTCACAACAAGTGTCACAAGGGAGACGTTACTGGGCCCGTTTGAGCAAATCAATGAACAACGGGAGGACAGTGCTACAGTGTCATATCTGGTAGTGGGGGGCGGGTGTGGGGGCATTTTGGGGGCCCATGAAAAGATAATAGAATTCTCCCCTTGGTGCATCAGAACCTCTTGGAAACCAGGAAGGGGAAAGAGAAACAGCCACCCCAGAGGCATGGGCCAAAGCTGGCCGAGACGGGGTTTACGACGGGCAGCGAGTTTGCGGACCCATCGGAGAAGGCTCGGGAAGGCCGGGGACGGTTCCCAGCTGATGTGACACGCCACCGTGATAGACACGCTATTGTGCCGCATGGTAATGAGGCTGGATTTGCATAAGGCTGTAATTAGTATTACTTTGAGCTCGCCCAAGTTTCAGTTCTTCTTCTCACTTCTGAAGTTTCGTGGTAACTATAATTATTGTCAGAGACGTCAGTTTCCCCTCTGCAGCTGCTTGTTTTCGTTTGCTGACACACACACACACACACACACACACACACACACGCATGTATCTGTAGGGAGCGGATACATAGACTTGTCCTCCCTCCCTTCCTCTCACCCCATTCACTCTGCTCCCTCTTCTCTTGCAAAGCTGATGCTCCCCTCTTCACCCCTACCGCCTCTCTTCCTCACCCGGAGTGGACCGGAAGTTTCTTGAAGGTTCTGGAACTTTCCGGCTCCTTCTGTCCTGGGGTCAAACAGAGAGCCCTGTTGAGTGGAAGCGAGAGACCGTGGGAGCTTGTCGGAGGGACAGCAAGTGACAGGACTCACAGCCAGGTGAGGGCAGTTCAGGGTAAGGGACAGAGGAACTTGTCTGCGTGGGGCGAGAGAAGCTTCTAGAAGGCCAGGCAAGAGGCCAGGGCTCAGGCCTTTCTTTGGGAGCACTTGGCCCTGGGACCACAGGGCAGGAAACTAGCGCCCCCTGCAGGGTGCAGCCCCAACTGACCCCCAGGGTCCGGGCTGACAGTCCTGAGTGCCCCCTGCCCTTATCTGCCTCCTTCCCCTCAGCTCTGCAGTTCTCTTCCTGTGTGGGGGGTGTCGGGGTGTCACAGGGGCCCTGGACTCTTTGTGGGGGCCTCACCGGCTTCAGTGCCACAGAGGGGGAGGCTGGTGGGGACCCCGGCCCTGAGGTGGTGGGGATATCTTCAGGCTGTTGTTCTGAATCTTTTCTTTATTTATTTTGCTTTTTGGGTCACACCCGGCGATGCTCAGGGGTTACTCCTGGCTCATGCACTCAGGAACTGCTCCTGGCGGTGCTCGGGGGACCCTATGGGATGCTGGGACTCGAACCCCAGTTGGCTGCGTGCAAGGCAAATGCCCTACCCGCTGTGCTATTGCTCCGGCCCTCTTAATTTTTTTATTATTATTTTTAATTTTCCGTGCATGTTCCGGCCCCAGGATTTCCAGGAAGCGCCTGGGTTTCACCCAGCCCGTGTTCTAACACCACCCGCATCCCTCCCACCCTGTCTCCAGGTGCCACTCACCCCTTTTACAATTCAGTTCACGGGCCTATTGCCCCTTTTTCTTTTCTTTTTTTTTCTTGCATTTTGGGTCACACCTGGCAACGCACAGAGGTTCCTCCTGGTTCATACACTCAGGAATCAGTCCTGGCGGTGCTCGGGGGACCATATGGGATGCTGGGAATCGAACCCGGGTCGGCCGTGTGCAAGGCAAAAGCCCTACCCACTGGACTATCACTCCAGGAGGGCCTATTGTCCTTGCTTGATTGCTGCCCCCTTCCTCTATTTCTCTCTAGCCCACCCACCAATGGGGGTGTCCACCTTCCCCTCCCCACCATATTTCGGGTGTTTCCATCCCGACCCCCAATCCCTGCCCCAAAGCAGATCCGAAATAATATAACGTTTCCCTCTAAGGTTGGTTGCCTCCTCCTTCGAACCCCATCAAATGCGGTGCGGTACTCTTGGAGTACGGGGAGGGTGTGTCCTATGAAGTGTCATGTGGCCACAAATGCGGCCACACGGTCCAGGTAAAGATTTGCTTGTGGGTGAGGCTCGCCCTGAGTGTGTGGAGAACAGCTGTGAGCCTGGTGGTAGTTGAGTTCTGGAGGTTTTCAGTTGCCAGGGCTGGGTCCCTTGGGGCAGGGAGGGCTCTCACTGACCCCCCTCTGGGATGCCCCGAGTGAAACAGCCTGGCTGGGGGTCCGGCGGCATGATTATGGCGAGCGCCATGAGGGCTCTTTGTTTTTTCTTTTTTTTTTAATTTTAATTTTTATTAGTGAAACACCATGAGGTACAGTTGTACACCTACAAACTTTCGTGTGTGGGTTTCAGCCATACATTGATGGAGTACTCATCCGTCCACCAGTGCCCATTTTCCACCACCAATGATCCCAGTATCCCTCCCCTCCTCCCCATCTTCCCCCCACCATCCCGCCTCTGTGGCAGGGCATTTCGTTTTGTTCTCTCTCTCCTTCTGGGTGTTGTGCTTTGCAATAGAGGTATTGAGTGGCCATTGTGTTCAGTCCAGAGTCTATTTTCAGCACGCATCTTGCATCCCGGGCGAGCTGTTCATGAGGGCTCTTTTTTCCCCGTCCCTCTGCCCTGATTCCATCAAGCCAGATAGGAACAGCAGCCGGAGAGCTGACCACTGCCCTTCCCTCCCCCCACCACGAACCTGAGACCTCCTGGTCTTGCACCTTCTATGGGTTGGAGACAATGGCAGGTGAGCAGGATTGGGAGTGGGGGGAAGAGAGTGCCCCCAACCCGGCCCCTGAGAAGAGTGTACACACCTCTGCTCCCCAAAGCCCCCCACCCCCTTCTGTACAGTGAAGGCGGGTCCTGGAGGGCGCTGTATGCAATGGGCTTCCCACCCTGGTTCCTCCTTGGTCCGGAGACAACCCCCGACGCACCCCATGTGCCACCCTCTCTGGTCCCTCTGAGTCCATGACAGGTGGCCAAGGGGGATGCAGGAATCACCTCTTCCTCGGGGGACGGCCCTCTGGGGCCTCTGCAAACACCCTGAGTGGCCAGCCATGCTGTCAATCAAAGGCCCTGCACTTAATACTTGCTAACAGCTCTGCATCTGGGAATAGCCCAGGATGCATTGCACAGCAGGTAGGGCGTTTTTGCCTTGCATGGCAAAGATGCTGAAGGTCTTTGCAAAAAAGGCCAGTCCGAAGGTCCCCTCCACTTCCTCTTGGGGGGTAAGAGGCTCGGTAAACCCACGCACACTCCGCCCTCCCTCCCTGGGACATCTGAGCCGAGAATCTCCTCCCAGTCCCGTGCTTTTATAGGCCTCATTCCTATGGTAACAGTTTCACGGCTCGCCGTTCAGAACGGAATCAAACTGTGCCCAAGAGAATCCCATCACGGCAAACCCCCAGAGACACAGGAGGCAGCGATTTATTTCGAGACGGTTCTCGAGAATCCCCAGGGCACTCGGGGACCCAAGTACGACTGTGGCAGCCAGTGTTCCTGCCCATGGTCTGCAGAGACAGACGCTGTCCAAATGCAAACGGGACATACCCTCGATGGGGTCCCTCTGACCCGGCCGGGGGCACCAGGCGGCTGGGCTGGACCGTCACAGCCACTCACGACTGGACCAAACAGCATCCATGGAAGAAGGATGAGAAGCAAGAATAATCTTCCCAGGGAAAAGGCTGGGGGAGACCAAGAAGGTGCAGGACATGGGGGGCCAAGGAGAGTCACCCACCTTCTAATCCTTCTCCGAATCCAGACGCATACATAGCACAGCAGGTAGGGCGTTTGCCTTGCACGCAGCCGACCCGGGTTCGATTCCTCCATCCCTCTCGAAGAGCCCGGCAAGCTACTGAAAGTATCCCGCCCGCATGGCAGAGCCTGGCAAGCTCCCCGTGGCATATTCGATATGCCCAAAACAGTAACAACAAGTCTCACAATTTGTTGTGAATGTTACTGGTGCCCACTCAACCAAATTGGTGAATAACGGGAGGACAGTGCTACAGTTCATGGCTTGGGGGCCCGAGGAATAGCACAGTGGGGAGGGCGTTTGCCTGGCATGCAGCTGACGTGGGTTCGATCCCCGGCATCCCATAGGGTCCCCCAAGCACAGCCAGGAGTGATTCCTGAGCGCAGAGCCAGGAGTAACTCCTGAGCATCGCTGGGTGTGACCCAAAAAGCAAAAATAATAATGGGTAGGGCATTTGCCTTGCATGCAGCCAACCCGGCCTACCTGGGTTCGATTCCTCCACCCCTCTCGGAGAGCCCGGCAAGCTACCGAGAGTATCTCACCCTCACGGCAAAGCCTGGCAAGCTCCCCATGACATATTGGTTATGCCAAACACAGTAACAACAAGTCTCACAATGGAGACGTTACTGGGCTCACTCAAGCAAATCGATGAACAACGGGAGGACAGTGACAGTGACAATGAAAATACAAATTGTTTTATTCGTAGAATAATACTCTAACTTTCTTCATGGTTTGCATAGTTTTTGGAGTTCTTATTTCTCCCAGTAAGATGTCAATGAACGAGGTTCTCATACGTTCCAGCTGGTTGTTTGAGTAAGATATCATTGGAATTGTAGATTTTTTTTTTTTGGCTGAGAACTGACATATTTCAGCTCCCAATCCCATGGATCTTTTTAAATCGCACCCTCTAAACTGGGACCCTCTTTCACCCATTGGCAAACGAGCTTTTTGGTCTCTTTCTTGGAAAAATCCTCTTTTCTTCTGGTGATGTTCCTTAAGACCTCCAGGACTAAATTAGAACACATTAGTGCGGATGATGCTTTTTGTCCTTTCCTTTCAGTTTTAATCCATCTGAAATCCTCCCCCCCATGTATACTGATGCTATCGGGTTTGGCAGTATCTTAAAAAAAGTTAAGGGATTTGCCTAAGAGTCTTGGTTGGATAACACTTAAAAAAAAAGAAGAAGAAGAATGTCACCATAAACTAGAGGCATCGAATGCATCCTTGTACTATTTTTGTATCAGCCAAGAGGATCCTATTTTTATCCTTAAATCTTGAAGGGTCGGGAATTATATTGATAGATTGATTTGTTTGGAAACTATTTCAGGTCTGGGATTACTGAGGCATAATCACAATTTTTTTAAAAAAAAGGCAAAATTAAACATGGAAAAGCACAGAGCACAGTGTGTGTGTCTCCTCCTTCCTGTCTACCACTTAATTGATTCACCTTCTATTAACTTTGACCCTGTCTCCACTCTCAGACTACTGGATAGTGAAAAGTGAATCCCAGATATCCTATTATTTCATCCAAAATAAAAAGTTTCAGCATACACTCCTCACACCGTCTATAAGCCTGCGTAATTACCATGTCATTATGAAGCATTTATGTTCAATCACTTTGCTGGGATTTTATTTAGATTTTATTCATCTGCATTTACTACCAGGTGGGTCTATAATTTTACTCTCTTTATTATTTTTTTTCTAGATGAGACGTAGAATGGTTACCCCCTGTAATTAGCATGGTGGGATTTGCCTTTGCTTTGGAAGGCATAATTTGGGTCAGAATAAAACCATAGGATGTGGCCAGAATTCACCTCCAGAACAATCTGTACCACGTTTCTTTTAATTGAATCACCGTGAGAATGTACCACATTTTTTTTTGAAAGAGAGGTTTTCTACTTATATATTTTTTAAAAATTTTTATTAGTGAAACACCATGAGGTACAGTTGTTCATTGTGTAACTGAAATCTACTTACATTTTTACCTCTTAAAAATGTTAAGTGGAGGGGCTGGACCGATAGCACAGCGGGCAGGGCGTCTGCCTTGCACGCAGCCAACATGACCGACACAGGTTCGATTCCCAGCACCCCATATGGTCCCCCGAGCACCGCCAGGAGCAATTCCTGAGTGCCTGAGCCAAGAGTAACCCCCAAGCATCGCCGGGTGTGACCCAAAAACCAAAAAAAAAATGTTAAGTGGAGCGACAGCACAGCTGGGAGGGCATTTGCCTTGCACGCAGCTGACCTGGGTTCAATTCCCAACATCCCATATGGTCCTCCGAGCACCGCCAGGGGTAACCCCTGAGCATCGCTGGGTGTGACCCAAAAAACAAAAGAGCAAAAAAAAAAAAAGAAAGTTAAGTTGCCTTCTTCATCTCCTCTATTTCTTCTTGTAGTGATTTTGCACTTGGCATTTTCTGTTTCTTTGTGGTCTCTAAGTTTATCAGTATGGAGTCGGTTGCATTTATTGGTTTGATAACCACCCCTCCCCATTATATATATATATATATATATATATATATATATGTATGTATATACATGCTCGAGCGGGCCCAGTAACGTCTCCATTGGAGACTTTGTTGTTACTGTGTCTGGCATATCGAATACTCTCGGTAGCTTGCCGGGCTCTCCGAGAGGGGTGGAGGAATCGAACTCGGGTCGGCCATGTTGGTTGCATGCAAGGCAGACGCCCTACCAGCTGTGCTATCGTATCCCTTTTGCTTTTGTATTTTCGCCACACCGGAAGTGCTCAGGGCTTACTCCTGTTATTCAATCCAAAGAGAAAGATTTAAAGAGGGCAGGAGATCTGGTGCCATTCATGTGCCTTGCATGTGGCCGGCCCTGGTTCCATTCCCAGCACCTCAGAAGAGGGGTCCCCAAGACACTGCCAGGGGAGAGTCAGGAGTCAGCCCTGAGCATTGCCGGACATGGCCAAAATACAAACACAAAAGGGAAACACAGGAGAGGGGAAGGTAAAGGTAAAGGTAAAGGCCCTCCCGTTGATCGTCGATTTGCTCGAGCGGGCCCAGTAACGTCTCCATTGGAGACTTTGTTGTTACTGTGTCTGGCATATCGAATACTCCCGGTAGCTTGCCGGGCTCTCCGAGAGGGACGGAGGAATCGAACCCAGGTCGACCACGTGCAGGACAAACGCCCTACCGCTGTGCTATCGCTCCAGCCCAAAAATTAATTAAGGCCCCTCCCATTGATCATCGAGTTGCTCGAGCGGGCCCAGGAACGTCTCCATTGGAGACTTTGTTGTTACTGTGTCTGGCATATCGAATACTCTCGGTAGCTTGCCGGGCTCTCCGAGATGAGAGGGGAAAATATCCAACAAATAAGTCAACCGATTCAGTCCACCAAAGAGGACGTCCCCTACTGCTGCAGGGGGGGTTCTTGGGTTTCCCGAGTCCTTATCTCACACACTTGACATGAGTTCAATTCCCGGCATCCCACATAGTCCCCTGAGCCCTGCCAGGAGTGATCCCTGAGTACAGAGCCAGGAGTCAGCCCTGAGCATCGCTGGGTGTAGTCCCCAAATGAAAACAAACGAACAAGCAACCTACCCCGCTGCCAAACAAAACCCAAATATTGAACCCAGCTGTGCAGTGACCCTTGTGGGCAGCTCGTTCTTTGAATCCGCATCTTCGTGTCCTTTGGATAGATACCCAGGAGCAGAAGTACTGGGTCAGTTTTCCGTCCCACCAGCCAGAGGGGTGGGTTTCTATTTCTGCCTTCATGCCTGACACTCGCTGTCTCTGGCCGGGTTTGTCACCAGCTCTTCTCACACGTGTGAGGTGGGAGTTTATTGTGCTGTTAATTTGCATTTCCCTGATAAGTGATAATGAGCGTTTCTCCAAGTCTCTCTCTCTCTCTCTCTCTCTCTCTCTCCCTCTCCCTCTCTCTCTCTCTCTCTCTCTCTCTCTGTTTACCTCTTCTTCCCATCTTTTTTACAGGATTGTCTTTTGGGGGTGGCTCGTGAGGGCTTTATCGATCTCAAATTGTGTGCCAGACGTGTGTTGTGTGAATTAATTTCCTCCCTCTCATTTGATGTTGTTCTCTCTTGCTCTGCTGATGACCGTCAGCCTGACATGATTGCACTTGTCTGTCTACTTTTTGCTTTCCTTATGGATGGAGTCAAATGTCTGGAGATAGCCCCAGAGTCAATATTTGGAGGTGTCTGCCTAGGTTTTTGGTATTTTAGGATCTAGATTATAACATCCAGGTCTTTATTGAGTTCACTTCAGTTCTTGGCCTGAGTCGGTGCTACGGTTTTTATTTTTTAAGAGAAGCAGCATTTTTCAGGAGACTTTTCTTTCTCCTTTTTTTTTTTTCTCTTGACTCCTTTTTAAAACATTTATTTATATTTATTTATTTTGGGGCCACACCTGGCGATGCTCAGGGCTGACTCCTGGCTCTGCACTCAGGAATTACTCCTGGCAGTGCTCGGGGGACCCTAGGGGATGCCGGGGATCGAACCCGGGTCGGCCGTGTGCAAGGCAAACGCCCTCCCCGCTGTGCTATCGCTCCAGCCCAACCATCCCATTTTTAATGGGGGTCTCGGATGCTCTCTCCCATCTGCGGGTACATTGCTCTCTGCATTCTTGCTGGCTGCTGTTACTCCCTTAACCTGGCCCTGCAGTGCTCGCTTTCAATCCTCTCACCCCTGGGGTTGAGTCTCAGAGTAAATCTTTATTGTCGTGGTGATTTATTGCCAACTGTGCTTTCTTCTGTGTCTGGAAGGTCTAATCTCCAAGTCTTTAATCCACTTGGAGTTTTTGTGTTTTGTGTTAAATGGTGAGTTTCTTGTGTATTTTCCTTTCTGTGTGTGTGCGTGTGTGTGTGTGTGTGTGTGTGTGTGTGTATGTGTACTTGGCAATCCAGTTTGCCAACCAACATAATTTACTGAGGTTTTCTTTTCCTTTCTTTTCTTTTTTCTTTTCTTTCCTCTTCTCTTCTCTTCTCTTCTCTTCTCTTCTCTTCTTGTCACACCTGGCGATGGTCAGGGCTGACTCCTGGCTCTGCACTCAGGGATCACTCCTGGAGGTGCTCAGGGGACCCTATGGGATGCTGGGGATCGAACCCGGGTCAGCCACATGCAAGGCAAATGCCCTACCTGCTGTGCTATCACTCCAGCCCCGTGGTTTTCTTTTTCCATTGTGTGATTTTGTTTTGTTTTGTTTTTTGGGTCACATCCAGCGATGCACAGGGGTTACTCCTGGTCTTTGCACTCAGGAATTACTCCTGGCGGTGCTCGGGGGACCCTATGGGATGCTGGGAATCGAACCCGGGTCAGCCGCATGCAAGGCAAACGCCCTACCTGCTGTACTATCGCTCCAGCCCATTGTGTGATTTTTTTTTGCTTTTTGGGTCCCACCCGGCGATGCTCAGGGGTTCCTCCTGTCTCAGGCACTCAGGAATCACTCCTGGCGGTGCTCGGGGGACCCTATGGGATGCTGGGAATCGAACCTGTGTTGGCCATGTTGGCTGCGTGCAAGGCAAACACCCTCCCCGCTGTGCTATCGCTCCAGCCCCCATTGTGTGATGTTTTATCTCTATTACAGCGCAAATGTCCATAGTTGCTTGCATCTGGCTTCTGGTCTTTCATTCCCTGCTCTTTTGGTCCAAGTTCTTGTATTTTAATCCCCACGGACCCTGTGACGATTGTGTTGTATTACCATTTGAAATCAGGCAGTACGATTTTTCGTTTTTCCTTCTTTCTCCCAGAATTGCTTTGGCTCTTTAGAATTTGTGGTCCCAGGACAAATCTTAGAATGGTTCTGTTTTCTTGGAAAAAAAAATGTATTTTGATAGCGAATGTGTTGAATCCACCGAGCCACTTGGTGAGACAGTGATATTAGTAATTATTCTCCCAAGGAACCGGGGATGTCTTTTCATTTCTGTGAGCTTGTTTCTTTCCGTCATCTGACTTCAGTTTACCGCCTTTCTTGGGTTTAGTTTTCGGTATTGGAAGTCACATTGTTTTCTTGATTTTTCTCTGTCATCCACTCAGTTTTGTGCCTAGAAATTGTTGAATTTTCAACGTGCCAACAACAAGCTGGAGGTGATGCATTTCTTGATTAGAAATCCATCTAAAAGGTCTCAGTGATAGTACGGCAAGTAGGGCCCTTGCCTTGCATTCGGCCAACCTGAGTTTGGGCCCCGGCTCCCATATGGCCCTCCAGGCCCACCAGGAGTCAGCCCTGAGCACTGAGATAGGAGTCATCCCTGAGCACAGAGCCGGGAGGAAGCCCTGAGAGCAGAGCCGGGAGTGAGCCCTGAGAGTAGAGCCGGGAGTCAGCCCTGAGCACTGAGATAGGAGTCAGCCCTGAGCACAGAGCTGGGAGTGAGCCCTGACCACAGAGCTGGGAGTCAGCCCTGAGCACATAGCCAGGAGTCAGCCCTGAGCACAGAGCCGGGAGTGAGCCCTGACCACAGAGCCGGGAGTCAGCCCTGAGCACTGACATAGGAGTCATCCCTGAGCACAGAGCTGGGAGTGAGCTCTGAGCACAGAGCCGGGAGTCAACCCTGAGCACTGAGATAGGAGTCAGCCCTGAGCACAGAGCCGGGAGTCAGCCCTGAGCACAGATCTGGGAGTCAGCCCTGAGCACAGAGCCAGGAGTCATCCCTGAGCACAGAGCCGGGAGTCAGCCCTGAGCACTGAGCTGGGAGTCAGCTCTGAGCACTACTGGGTGTGCCCCCCCTATAAAAAAAGTTTTTTTTAAAAAATAATCCAAGCAAACAAAGTTGAGGGTTTAGCACAATGTCTTGGCTTGGCTTTGAAAAACAAAAAAAAAACCCAGGAAAGGAATTTTGCTCCGAGGCAAATCCTCTCTCTGCCTTGCCTGTGTGAGGCTTGAACACAGACACTGCCAAAAAAAAAAAAATTTTTTTTAAACAAAAAAATGCAAGAAAAGCGAAAAAGGGGAGGGGAAAGATGAAACAAGACTGGAAACTGTTGATAGTTATTGAAGGAGAAGGGCAGGTTCATTGGGATTCATTATGTGACGCTTCTCCCCTTTGGTTGGGGAACTTCAGAAGTGGAGACCGTTGCTCGTTGCTTTCGAATTTCTCCTGGAAGAAAAGACACAACAGTGGGGCCGCCACAACCCCGCCGCCCGCCTTTGCACAGTTTTTTTTTTTTTAATTTTAATGAATCACCGTGAGATGCAGTTACAGACTTACAAACTTTCGTGCTTACATTTCAGTCATACAGTGATCGAGTACCATCCCTCCACCAGTGCCCATTCTCCATCACCAATGGTCCCAGTATCCCTCCTGCCACCCCCACCTCATCCCCCGCCTTTGTGGCAAACACATTCTCTCTCTCTCTCTCTCTCTCTCTCTCTCTCTCTCTCTCTCTCTCTCTCTCTCCCTTTGGATGTTGTGGTTTGCAACACAGGTACTAAGCGGCCATCATGTTTGGTCCATAGTCTACTTTCAGCACGCATCTCCCATCCCGAGCGAGCCCTCCAAGCATCCTTCACTTAGTGCTCCCTTCTCCATCCCAGCTGCCTTTTCCCCCAGCCCGTGAGGCCGACTTCCAAGCCGTGGAGCCATCCTCCTGGCCCTTATCTCTACCTGGCCCTTAGGTGTTCGTCTCCTATTAGGTTACTTTAAAGATATTCCACACAGGAGTGCAGTCCTTCTATGTCTGTCCCTCTCTTTCTCTGACTCATTTCCCTCAGCAGGATACTTTTCATGACCGTCCACTTGTGTGCAAATTTCATGATTTCATCTTTTCTAACAGCTGCATAGTACTCCATTGTGTAGACATACCAAAGTTTCTTTAACCAGTCATCTGTTCGGGTTTGTTTTTTTTTTTTTCTTCCAGATTCTGGCTATTGTGAACAGTGCTGCAATATACATACACGTGCAGATATTATTTCTACTGTACTTACCCCCCCCCACCCATTTTTTTAAAGATGATGATTGGGAGAGGCATCAGTCCCGTTGAGGCCAGAGACGGCCAGGGGTCAGGAGGCCGGGCTTGGCGGGGATGCAGAGCACTGGCAGGGAGCACTCAATGAGCAGAGCCAGAGTTGAATCCAAAGAAACAGCCCCTGGGGGAGAATTCCAGAGTCCCTGGTCACCTCACCGGGGATCACAATTCCACTGAGAAGTGAACAGGGGGGCCCAAAAATCAAAAAGCATTTGGGGAAGAGGAAAAATCAACTTTCTGTTAATTGGCTAATATTCCAACAGGACTCCATTTTTGCTGGGATGTGTTACGTTGTACATACATGTATCTGGACCAGAGTGCGGAATTCTGAGGTTTGGAGAAGACAGTGAAAATCTGGGCCATAGCGATAGCACTGTGGGGAGGGTGTTTTCCTTGCACGTGGCCGACCCGGGTTCGATCCCCGGCATCCCCTAGGGTCCCCTGAGCACCGCCAGGAGTGATCCCTGAGTGCAGAGCCAGGAGGGACCCCTGAGCATCGCCGGGTGTGACCCAAAAGCAAAACCAACCAACCAACCAACCAAAACCAACCTCAGAAGGCCATGAACTGCACCCCAAGTGATGGTGCCCAGCTAGAGGCCCCAGTGCCCTGGAAGACCCCCTTAAAAACACTCATTGGTGGGGCTGGAACTATCGCTCAGTGGGGAGGGTGTTTTCCTCGCACATGGCCGATCTGGGTTCGATCCCCAGCATCCCATGGGGTCCCCCGAGCACCGCCAGGAGTGATTCCTGAGTGCAGAGCCAGGAGTGAGCCCTGAGCATCGCCGGGTGGGACCCCCAAACAAAAAACAAAATTCTAGAAAAAAGAATTAAAACGAGGGGCTGGAGCTATAGCACAGGGGGGAGGGCATTTCTCTTGCACACGGCCGACCTGGGTTCGATCCCTGGCATCCCCTAGGGTCCCCTGAGCACCGCCAGGAGTGATTCCTGAGTGCAGAGCCAGGAGTCAGCCCTGAGCATCACCAGTTGCAACCCTCCCACACAAAACAGCCGAATAACTGAGTCTTTCTCGAAGGGGGCTTGGGGGCACGCCAGCCCGCCCCCCTCTGCCCTAGACACTGCAGCATCGACTCATTCTTCGCCTGACACCCAGAGCTTTGTGCCTGGCCCCCAGCCCCAGGACTGCCTGGTCCCCCTCCTCCTCCTCCCGGGCCCAGCACCCGTCACCCTCCCCCCTCTTTCCCAAGCCCCCTTCCCCTCCCCCCCCCAAGCAACAGGCCCGTTCCTGGCGCCCTCCCCGTCTGCTGCAGGCCTGCTGGGTTGCTCAGGAGAAGTGTTTCATTTCTTCCCTTCGGAAGCCTCGGCAGGCGAAGGGAAGCGGAAACTGTGACTTTTCCCCGCCATCTGCTGTGTTGGATTGAGCATCCGTGCAGGAAGGTGGCGGGGAGGGGTGGGGGTGCATCTGTCTGCCATGCCCCAGAGACCCCCACCCTTGGGGGCAGGGGGGATGAGCCACAGAGGGGTCCTCTCCTGCACCACTGGGGGTTCATAGGGAAATGAGGCCTGGCCTTGAACTGCATTCCCCCAGAGAGCAGCGCCCAAAGCTGCCCCCCCTCCACGTGGCCCCCTTTGTGATGTTCATGGCTGGGCGCTTCCCCCCAACACCTGCACGGGGGGCCTGGCAGGGTCCCTGATGATGAGAGGCTTAATGATCTCAGAGCCTGCCAGCCCCAGGCCACCACATCCAAAGCCTTTGGCTCTGCCGCCTCCGGGCAGCCTGCCTTGGTTGCATGGCGGGTGGCCAGACTTGGGGGGAGGTGGGTGGCAGGGGCCAGCCCCCAGTCTGTGCTACAGAGCCACAGTCAACGTGGAGTTAAAAACCGCAGTTGGCCAAGGAAGGGCCTGGTCAGCTGCCTGCCATGCGGCCAAGCGAGCACGTCCCAGGGAGACTGGGCAGATGGTGGTGGTGGGGGGGCTTAGCTTGCTCGCTCCAAGGGCCCCCCTGGGAAGGAGAGGGCCGAGGTGGCCAGGCAGTGGCCAGGCCTCCCTCGCCATCAGCCACCCCTAAGCAGCACCCCCCAGGGGAGTCCGCGGGCCTGGGGTCTGGTGCTTGCGTCCGTGACCTGCCCAGGATCAGGGCCCCCCCTCTCTGCACAGGCTGAGCTGAGGTCCCACCATGGTCCGGGAGAGACGGTGGGCGCTGTGCTGGGGGGGAACACTGAGGGACAGAGCCCGGAGTCCACCCCTTGCGTTTCCTGTTAGCTCAGGCCTCTTTTTTTTTTTTTTTTTGCTTTTTGGGTCACACCCGGCGATGCTCAGAGATTCCTCCCGGCTCAGCATTCAGGAATTATTCCTGGTGGTGCTCAGGGATATGGGATGCTGGGAATCGAACCTAGGTCAGCCGCGTGCAAGGCAAACGCCCTATCCACACTGCTATCACTCCAGCCCTCCCCCCTTTATTTTTTTGCTTTTTGAGTCACACCCGGTGATGCAGAGGGGTTCCTCCTGGCTCTGCACTCAGGAATTACTCCTGGCGGTGCTCACGGGATCCTGTGGGATGCTGGGATTCGAACCCGGGTCAGCTGCGTGCAAGGCAAATGCCTTACCCGCTGTGCTATTGCTCCAGCCCCTATGGATGGACCAGATATTGATCAAGGTGCTGAACTGGGTGATGGACCAGATATTATTTTATTATTGTTATTATTATTATTATTATTATTATTATTTTGCTTTTTGGGTCCCACCCGGCGATGCTCAGGGCTGACTCCCGGCTCTGCGCTCAGGAGTTACTCCTGGTGGTGCTCAGGATACCCTATGGGATGCTGGGAATCGAACCCGGGTCGACTGCGTGCAAGGCCAACGCCCTCCCCGCTGGGCTATCGCTCCAGCCCTAGCTCAGGCCTCTTGAGGGTGCCTGCGGGCGTCCAGGGAGAAGCGGCCTCCAAGCACTCAGAGCTCTGGCTCACGGGCGCTGATGGGACCCTGTGAGTGGTGACGGCCTGGCTCTCCCTCAGCGTCTTGCTGCTGCTCCCCTGGCTGCGGTCAGGGGTGTGTGTGTGTGTGTGTGCATCTGTGTGTGCACGCATGTGCGTGTGCATGTGTGTATGTGCGTGAGTGCAAACGTGTCTGTGTGTGCGTTTGTGCATCTGTGTGTGCATGTCTGTGCATGTGTGTGTCTGTCCATGCATACGTGTGTGCACACGTGTGTGCATTTGCATATCTGTGTGTGCATGTGTGTGCATGTATGTGCGTGTGCACGTGTGTGCGTGCGTGTGCATGTGTGTATGCATGTGCATGTCTGTGTGTGTGCACGCAAATGTGCCTGTGTGTGCATTTGTGCATCTGTGTGTGCATGTGTGTCTGTCCATGCATATGTGTGTGCACGCGTGTGTGCATTTGCATATTTGTGTGTGCACGTGTGTGCATGTATGTGCGTGTGCATGTGTGTTTGTGCGTGTGCATGTATTTGCATGTTTGTGCACATGTGTGTGCCTTTGCATATCTGTGTGCATGCGTGTGCATGTTTGCACGTGTGTGCATGTCTTGCTGCTGTTCCCCTGGCTGTGGTCAGGTGTGTGTGTGCATCTGTGTGTGCACGCATGTGTGTATGCATGTGTGTGTATGTGTGTGCATGTCTGTGCATGTCTATGTGTGTGCACGCATATATGCATGCGAATGCGTTTGTGCGTCTGTGTGTGCATGCCTATCTATGTGCATGTTTGCGTGGGCGTGCATGTGTGTGTCTGTCCACGTATGTGTGTGTGCACGCGTGTGTTCCTCTGCGTATCTGTGTGTGCATGCGTGTGCATGTTGGCATGTGTGTGCATGTGAGTGCCTGTCTATACACGTGTATGTGTGTGCATATGTGCATGGGTGTGTTTGCACATCTCTGTGTGTCCATGCATGTGCGTGTGCGTGTGTGCCTGCATGTGTGTTTGTATGTGTGTATGTGCGTGTGCGTGTGTGCATGTGTGTGCCTTCGTGTATCTGTGTGCATGCGTGTGCATGTTTGCACGTGTGCATGTCTTGCTGCTGTTCCCCTCGCTGCAGTCAGGTGTGTGTGTGTGCACATCTGTGTGTGCATGCATGTGCATGTGTGTGCGTGTGCATATCTGTGCATGACTATGTGTGTGCACGCGTGTGTGCATGTGTGTGTTTGTGTGTCTGTGTGTGCATGCCTATCTAGGTGCATGTTTGCATGGGTGTGCATGTTTGCATGTGTGCATGTGTGTGTCTGTCCATGCATGTGTGTGCACGCATGTGTGCATGTGTGTGCCTTTGCGTATCTGTGTGCATGCGTGTGCATGTTTGCACGTGTGTGCATGTCTTGCTGCTGTTCCCCTGGCTGTGGTCAGGTGTGTGTGTGCATCTGTGTGTGCACGCATGTGTGTGTGCACGTGTGTGCGTGTGCATGTCTGTGCATGACTATGTGTGTGCACGCGTATGTGCATGTAGATGCGTTTGTGCGTCTGTGTGTGCATGCCTATCTATGTGCATGTTTGCGTGGGCGTGCATGTGTGTGTCTGTCCACGCATGTGTGTGTGCACGCGTGTGTTCCTCTGCGTATCTGTGTGTGCATGCGTGTGCATGTTGGCATGTGTGTGCATGTGAGTGCCTGTCTATACACGCGTATGTGTGTGCATATGTGCATGGGTGTGTTTGCGCATCTGTGTGTGTCCATGCATGTGCGTGTGCGTGTGTGCCTGCATGTGTGTTTGTATGCCTGTATGTGCGTGTGTGTGCGTCTCCCCACGGGCTTCCCTGGCCCTCTCTCCTGCCTCCCGGTGCCCGTAAGCTCCGAGCTCTGGCATCTGCACGGGTGCGAGAGGAACTTGCTCCTTGGGGTCTCTGGGGTGGGGGGTGGGGGTCCCGACCCCCGGGGTGGCCTGTCTGCCGGCCCGACTCTCTCCACCGCTCACCTGTGCCTTTGATGGACCCCGAGGATGCAGATGGGAACAGACCCGGGGGGTGGGGAGGAGGGACAGAGGGACAGGACGCGGGGGCCAGGCGGGCGTAGGCCTGGACGCGTGCAGACTGGTTCCCCTGCATCAGCCGGGAAGTCGCGCTTGTGGCCGGGGAACCGGGCAGTTTCTTCCAGCTTCCACCAACTGGGGCATCTCCCCCCACTCCCCACTCTGCGTCCCCCGCCAACCCCTCTGCGCTCCGCTCTCTGGAAACAGGGGGACCACCTGGTCCCTGAGCATCTGGAGAAGCCGGCGGGAGCCCTGCGCATGCGTGCGTGTGCTTGGGGGTGGGTGGAGGAGGGGGGTGGGCACCTTCAGGGCAAGGGCCCAGCTGGGACCAGAACAGAGAGCCGGGGTCCGGGGTGTCCCCCGCGCCCCCCCCTCTTCCCGCCGGGGGACCTGCCCTGCCACGTGGCCACATTAGGGGGGGGAGTTTCCCGCAAGAAGCCGGGAGCCCCCACCTGCGCCCCCGCCCCCCCCCCTGACTGCAGGCAGTGCCAGGGTGCCCGCGCCGAAGGCTGGCACGCCCGACTGCCAGCCCAGGTGGCACCTCCCGGGCTCCCCATGATGCCCAGATGCATCATTTGAGGGTGCGTCTAGCTAGCCTCCCTCCCGCCCTCGAAGTGGGTCTGGTGAAGGGGGGAGGGGGAAAAGGGGAGGGGTCCTGCCTTCTGCCAGTTTGAGCAGCTTTCAGGGCCTCAGTGCCCGCGTCTCCCCCCATCACTGGCCAGCCGGGCATCATTCTGCCCCGGCAGTGGGAGGAGGAGAAGGAGGAGGAGGTGGAGGAGGAGGAGGAGGAGGAGATGGAGGAGGAGGAGGAGGAGGAGAATATGGAGGAGGAGGAGGAGGAGGAGGAGATGGAGGAGGAGGAGGAGATGGAGGAGGAGGAAGAGGAGATGGAGGAAGAGGAGGAGATGGAGGAAGAGGAGATGGAGGAGAGGAGGAGGAGGAGGAGGAGGAGATGGAGGAGGAGGAGGAGGAGGAGATGGAGGAGGAGGAGGAGGAGATGGAGGAGGAGGAGGAGGAGATTGAGGAAGAGGAGGAGATGGAGGAAGAGGAGGAGATGGAGGAAGAGGAGGAGGAGGAGGAGATGGAGGAGGAGGAGGAGGAGATGGAGGAGGAGGAGGAGGAGAGGAGGAGGAGGAGGAGGAGGAGATGGAGGAGGAGGAGGAGGAGATGGAGGAAGAGGAGGAGGAGGAGATGGAGGAGGAGGAGATGGAGGAGGAGGAGAGGAGGAGGAGGAGATGGAGGAGGAGGAGATGGAGGAGAGGAGGAGGAGAGGAGGAGGAGGAGAGGAGGAGGAGGAGGAGAGGAGGAGGAGGAGGAGAGGAGGAGGAGGAGATGGAGGAGGAGGAGATGGAGGAGGAGGAGGAGGAGGAGGAGGAGAGGAGGAGGAGGAGGAGGAGAGGAGGAGGAGGAGGAGAGAAGGAGGAGGAGGAGAGGAGGAGGAGGAGAGGAGGAGGAGAGGAGGAGGAGGAGATGGAGGAGGAGGAGGAGGAGAGAAGGAGGAGGAGGAGGAGGAGGAGGAAGAGGAGAGGAGGAGGAGGAGATGGAGGAGGAGGAGGAGGAGGAGGAGAGGAGGAGGAGGAGAGGAGGAGGAGGAGGAGATGGAGGAGGAGGAGGAGGAGGAGAGGAGGAGGAGAGGAGGAGGAGGAGCAGATGGAGGAGGAGGAGGAGGAGGATATGGAGGAGGAGGAGGAGGAGATGGAGGAAGAGGAGGAGATGGAGGAGGAGGAAGAGGAGATGGAGGAAGAGGAGGAGATGGAGGAAGAGGAGATGGAGGAGAGGAGGAGGAGGAGATGGAGGAGGAGGAGGAGGAGATGGAGGAAGAGGAGGAGATGGAGGAAGAGGAGATGGAGGAGAGGAGGAGGAGGAGGAGATGGAGGAGGAGGAGGAGGAGGAGATGGAGGAGGAGGAGGAGGAGGAGATGGAGGAGGAGGAGATTGAGGAAGAGGAGGAGATGGAGGAAGAGGAGGAGGAGGAGATGGAGGAGGAGGAGATGGAGGAGGAGGAGAGGAGGAGGAGGAGATGGAGGAGGAGGAGATGGAGGAGAGGAGGAGGAGAGGAGGAGGAGGAGAGGAGGAGGAGGAGGAGAGGAGGAGGAGGAGGAGAGGAGGAGGAGGAGATGGAGGAGGAGGAGATGGAGGAGGAGGAGGAGGAGGAGAGGAGGAGGAGGAGGAGGAGAGGAGGAGGAGGAGGAGAGAAGGAGGAGGAGGAGAGGAGGAGGAGGAGGAGAGGAGGAGGAGGAGAGGAGGAGGAGAGGAGGAGGAGGAGATGGAGGAGGAGGAGGAGAGAAGGAGGAGGAGGAGGAGGAGGAGGAGGAAGAGGAGAGGAGGAGGAGGAGGAGATGGAGGAGGAGAGGAGGAGGAGGAGAGGAGGAGGAGGAGAGGAGGAGGAGGAGGAGATGGAGGAGGAGGAGGAGGAGGAGAGAGGAGGAGAGGAGGAGGAGGAGCAGATGGAGGAGGAGGAGGAGGAGGATATGGAGGAGGAGGAGGAGGAGATGGAGAGAGGAGGAGATGGAGGAGGAGGAAGAGGAGATGGAGGAAGAGGAGGAGATGGAGGAAGAGGAGATGGAGGAGAGGAGGAGGAGGAGGAGATGGAGGAGGAGGAGGAGGAGGAGATGGAGGAAGAGGAGGAGATGGAGGAGAGGAGGAGATGGAGGAGGAGGAGATGGAGGAGGAGGAGGAGGAGGAGATGGAGGAGGAGGAGGAGGAGGAGATGGAGGGAGGAGGAGGAGGAGATGGAGGAAGAGGAGGAGATGGAGGGGAGGAGGAGGATGGAGGAGAGGAGGAGGAGGAGGAGGAGGAGGAGGAGGAGGTGGAGGAGGAGGAGGAGGGGTGGAGGAGGAGGAGGAGGAGGATGGAGAGGAGGAGGAGGAGATGGAGGAGAGGAGGAGGAGGAGGAGGAGAGGAGGAGGAGGAGATGGAGGAGGAGGAGGAGGAGGAGGAGAGGAGGAGGAGGTGGAGGAGAGGAGGAGGAGGAGGAGGAGGAGAGGAGGAGGAGGAGGAGGTGAGGTGGAGGAGGAGGAGGAGGAGGAGGGAGGAGGAGGAGGAGGAGGAGGAGGAGGAGGAGGAGGAGGAGGAGGTGGAGGAGGAGAGGAGGAGGAGGTGAGGAGGAGGTGGGAGGAGGAGGAGGAGGAGAGGAGGAGGAGGAGGAGGAGGAGGAGTGGAGGAGGAGGAGGAGGAGGAGGAGGAGAGGAGGAGGAGGAGGAGGAGGAGGAGAGGATGAGGAGGAGGAGAGGAGGAGAGAGGAGGATGGAGGAGGTGGAGGAGGAGGAGGAGGAGAGGAGGAGGAGGAGAGGTGGAGAGGAGGAGGAGATGGAGGAGGAGGTGGAGGAGGAGGAGGTGGAGGAGGAGGAGATGGAGGAGGAGGAGGAGGAGGAGGAGAGGAGGACGAGGAGGAGATGGAGGAGGAGGAGATGGAGGAGGAGGAGGAGGAGATGGAGGAGGAGGAGATGGAGGAGGAGGAGGAGGAGGAGGAGAGGAGGAGGAGGAGGAGATGGAGGAGGAGGAGATGGAGGAGGAGGAGGAGGAGAGGAGGAGGAGGAGGAGAGGAGGAGGAGGAGGAGAGAAGGAGGAGGAGGAGAGGAGGAGGAGGAGGAGGAGAGGAGGAGGAGGAGGAGGAGAGGAGGAGGAGGAGAGGAGGAAGAGAGGAGGAGGAGGAGGAGATGGAGGAGGAGGAGGAGGAGAGGAGGAGGAGGAGGAGGAGGAGAAGGAGGAGGAGGAGGAGGAGGAGGAGAGAAGGAGGAGGAGGAGGAGGAGGAGAAGGAGGAGGAGGAGGAGGAGGAGGAGAGAAGGAGGAAGAGGAGGAGGAGGAGGAGGAGGGAGAGGAGGAGGAGGAGGAGGAAGAGGAGGAGGAGGAGGAGGAGGAAGAGGAGGAGGAGGAGGAGAAGGAGGAGGAGGAGGAGGAGGAGGAGAGGAGGAGGGCTGGAATCCCATCCAGCAGCTCCTTCCCGGTCTGTCCGCTCCAGGTGTTCCCATCAGCCTGGGGTGGGGGGTCCCAAGAGCCAAGTCCAGGTGTCTGGAAGGTGCCGAGAGACCCCAGTTCATTTACATGCGCGGGGGGGGGGGGGGTGCGGGCTGCCAAGATAAACAGCGTCCCCGGCTTGCTTCCGGAGTATCACTCCTTCCTAGCCCTCTGCCTCTGGGTGACTGTCTCCTAGTCCCCTTCCCACCACCCCGGGACCCCCAGAGCCCTCCCAGTTTGTGGGACTAGATGGCAGGGGGAGGAGGGAGGGCTTCGTGAGGGTGCAAAGGCCTGGGGTCCGTTCCCAGAGAAGATGCACAAGGACCCCCCTTTTTTCTTTTTGGGTCCCACCTGGTGATACTTAGGGGTTCCTCCTGGCTCTGCACTCAGGAATCACTCCTGCTGGTGCTCAGGGGACCCTATGGGATGCTGGGAATCGAACCCGGGTCGGCCACGTGCAAAGCAAACGCCCTCCTCACTGTGCTATCGCTCCAGCCCCCTCTTTCTTTTTCTTGGTGTGGGGAATCCACGCGGGGACTCCCACAGACATGCTCTGTGGCCTGTTTCCGCACCCCAGAAGCCCTTTCTAGAAGCATCTCCCCATCCTCGGGATCAGCCGTGAGGAAAGTGACGGAGTTGATGGTGATGGTCTTTAGTGGGGTTGAAACCATCAGGATCCGGCCTGCTGGGGCCTTCCCCCATGGCTGGAATCTTGGACCCCAGACACGCAGGATTCCGCCCTTGACCTGCAGCCTTGAGTCCCGATGAACTAACCATCAGGTCCATGACTAGTGTCATGACTGCTGAGTTGTTTTTTTTTTCTTTCTTTTTGGGTCCCACCCGGCGATGCTCAGGGATTCCTCCTGGCTCTGCACTCAGGAATCACTCCGGACAGTGCTCGGGGATCGAACTTGCGTTGACCACGTCGTCTGTGTGCAAGGCAAATGCCCTCTTGGCTGTGCTATCACCCCGGGCCCTCTTTTTTTTTCTTTTTTTAAAGTTGCTTGTCTTGGGGGCACACCCAGCAGTGCTCAGGGCTAACTTTCTGGCTGTGCGCTCAGGAATCAATCATTCCTGGCTGTGCTCAGGGGACCCTCTGGGATGCCGGGGATCGAACCCGGGTCGGCCGCGTGCAAGGCCAACGCCCTCCCCGCTGTGCTATGGCTCCAGCCCCGACTGCTGAGTCTTGCTAAGCAGGACAGCCAATGTGCAGCTTCCAGCTCCTTCCCTCTCCCCCGATGCTCCCTTCCAGGCCCCCTCTCTCATCCGGTCCTCTCCACCACCACAACCAGGACCTGGGGAGGCCTTTGTGTTATTCTTTTTCCTCCTGACAGCCTGCAGGCTTCAAAGCACCACAGGCTCCTTCCTCAGGCTGAGCTGGAGTAGCAGCCCCATCTGATCTCCCGAGGGGTGCGGGGAGCTTTCTGGAAGCTTCTCTGCCCGCCTCTCTCTGCTGCCTCTGCTGCCTCTCGCTGCTCCCTGGCCTCTTTCACACCCCCTTGTCCCCACCTCCTCCCACCCCAACCCCGACAGCACAGCACAGATGCAGTCAGGCAGGACAGAAGATCTCAGAATAGTCATGCAGTGCCTTGCCTGAGGCAGCAGCAGGTACCCAGGTAACTGCATCACACTCAGGAAGCTGACCTCCACCCCCAAAAAAGAAGCTGAACCCCCCCCCCAAATCCTGGGCACTAAGTCCTATGATGACATACCCCAGATGCCCTGACCCGCTGTACTGCATGCTGGGAGGATTTAAGGGGTTTTGTGAAGACATCGGAGGACTCAGTGGGGAGGGGGGTGGGCAAGACTGGCTAGATTGCATGTTGGGGTGAGCCTTAGCAAGGTAAAAGCCAGTGGTCTGCATGCAGTTACCTGGAGGTCATTCTGGTTTGAGGCGGGGGTGGGGGAGGGGGAATCCACTGACCAGCATTTCAGCGCAGGAGAGAAGAGTCCACCTCGTGGCCTCCAGGACGTTGACAAAAACCTGTCCTATGTATGGGGCCGGAGCGATAGCACAGTGGGGAGGGCATTTGCCTTGCACACGGCCGACCCGGGTTCGATCCCCGGCATCCCATAGGGTCCCCCGAGCACCGCCAGGAATGATTCCTGAGTGCAGAGCCAGGAGTCAGCCCTGAGCATCGCCGGGTGGGACCCAAAAAGCCAAAAATAAAAAGCTGTCCTATTTTGTGGGGGGGGTCCGACTTGAATTTAGAGGGAGCCCGGAGTGCTTTGTGACGTGTCGGTGTGACCTCCTGATTAATTTTGTGTCATTGTCATTGAGGTGACAAGCGCTTGTCAGTACTGACAGTTTTCGGGGGTGGGGCTGTTGCCACACTCCACACCCTCCCTTCTGACCCCCTAATCTCGGTTTTCCAGACCAGGACCTAGGGTCCATCATCATTGCCTGATTCTGTCCAGTCCCTGGGGTCACCCCACATCTTGAGGACAACTGGGGTGCATGCCTGGGGCTCAGGCGGTGCTCTGGAGGCCTCCAGGGCTAGCCCTGTTGGTGCATGGGGGACACCCAGGGTTGCTGGAGTGACCGTGTGTGGCCAGGAATGGACCCAGGGGGGTCAGGAGTGTGCGAGGCACGTGGTTCAGCCCCTGGTCTGTCTCCCCAGCTCCAAACGCCGGGATCCGGATTGATCTGATAGACACAGAGCCAGGCCCCACCTCAGCATCCCGTTTCTCCCCGCGTAAATATCCCCTCTACATCCTCCAAGAGAAGGGGGCTTTTCCACCGCGCTGAAACCACTCCTGCAAGTGACTACTTTGCCGGGGTCTGGCTTGGATCTTTCTGTTGGTTTGTTTTGTTTGGGGGGGGCACACCTTGCAGTGCTCAGGAGTCATCCCTGAAGGGCTTGGGGTACCATGGCTCGAACCTGGGTGGGCGGCGTGCATGCAGGGCAAAGCGCTTTACCAACTAGCCTGCATCTAGTGACAAGCCCCGCCTGGGGCCACGCCCTATTGGGGGGCGTGTTTCCCAGGCCACGCCTCTTGGGGGGTGTGTCTTCCACAGACCACACCCTCTTTGGGACATGTTTCCCCAAGCCAAGCCCCCTTGGGGGTGTGTCTTTCCACAAACCACGCCCTCTTTGGGCGTGGCTTCATAGGCCATGCCCCCACTTGGAGTGTGTCTTCCCAGGCCACGCCCCATTCTAGGAGTGTCTTTTCAGGCCACGCCCTCTCAGGGGTGTGTCTTCCACAGACCACACCCTCTTTGGGGGCGTGTTTTTCCAAGCCACGCCCCCTTGGGGGTGTGCCTTCCCCTAACCACGCCCTCTTTAGAGTGTGATTTCCCAGGTCACGCCCTATTCAGGGTGTGTCTTCCAAGGCCTCGCCCTATTTGGGGTGTGTCTTCCCAGGTCACGCCCCATTTGGGGCGTGTCTTCACAGGCCACGCCCCATTCGGGGCGTGCCGTCACAGGCCACGCCCTCCTGGGGGACTAGTCTTCCTAGGGCTGGTGCAAAGGCCCCTGGGCAGGATTGGGCTACATACAGGGAAACTCAGTGTAGGATCAGAGAGGATCGGATTAAAGAAAAGCAGCGGCCTCTGGGTTAAGCACCAGAAAAGGCTCCACTTGGCAGGGCCTCCACGGAGCATCTTTCTCCCCAGGCTCCCTTTTTGCCCTGTGTACACTGATTCCACGCTAATGAGGACTGGGGAGAGAGAGAGAGAGAGAGAGAGAGAGAGAGAGAGAGAGAGAGAGAGAGAGAGAGAGAGAGAGAGAGAGAGAGAGAGAGAGAGAGAGAGAGAACGTTCTCTCCCCTGCCCAGGATCTTGGATGCCTCTTTTGCTCCTGCTGTTCCGGCGCTGAGCCCCAGTGCCAGGAGCATGTGTCTGAACCCCTCCATGTTCTGCAGACGCCTGGCAGGGAGGGACAGATTGATCTGTCTTAGAAGTCGTTCCCGCAGCAAGAAAGCAAAACACAACTTGTCTGGAACACAGAGCGACCCAGCTAGGGACTGGTCACCAGCGTCTGACTTTGGGTCCAAGCCCGCAGACCAGCCTGTACCTAGCCACTGTGAGTCAGACAGTCCCTTCTTGGGGACCCGTCTTCCTAGGGCAGCGTTCAGGGGCTCCCTGGCTCCGGGACTTTTTCTTTTCTGGGGAGCATGGGGATGCGGGTTCCTCCTCAAGCAATATTTGGCTTAGCAGTGCCAGGATTGACGGTTTGGCACTAGGGGCCACCAGAACCACATATGTGCCATGCTGGGCACTGAGCCGTGGGCCCCTTGTGGTCACCCCCTCTCTCCTGGGCCGTCTCTCGGACCCCAGGCTCTGAAACGCTCAGGGCTTATTCCTGACTCTGCGCTCAGGAATCACTCCTGGGGGCTGGAGCGATAGCATGGCGGGGAGGGAGGGCGTTTGCCTTGCATGCAGCCGACCTGGGTTCGATCCCCAGCATCCCATAGGGTCCCTGGAGCACCACCAGGAGTACTTCTTTTTTTTTTTTAATTTTTATTAGTGAGACACCATAAGGTACAGTTGTAGACTTACAAATTTTTGTGCTTGGGTTTCAATTATACAATGACCAAATACCCATCCCTCCACCAGTGCCCATTTCCCACCACCACGGATCCCAGTATCCCTCCCACCCCCATCCCCCCCGCCCCCGTCCCACCCCGCCTCTGTGGCAGGGCATTCCCCCTTGTTCTCTCTCTCCTTTTGGGTACTGTGTTTTGCAAGAGAGGCATTGAGTGGCCATCATGTTCGGTCTAGAGTCTACTTTCAGCATGCTTCTCCCATCCTGGGAGGATCCTCCCAACACCCTTTATTTGGTGCTCCCTTCTCTATCTGAGCTCCCTTTTCCCCTAGAATGTGTGGCTGGCCCAGGAGTAATTCTTGAGTTCAAATTCAGGAGGAACCCCTGTGCATTGCCGGGTGTGACCCAAGAAGCGGAAAAAGAAAGAAAGAAAGAAAGAAAGAAAGAAAGAAAGAAAGAAAGAAAAGGATCACTCCTGGAGGACTTTGGGGGACCCCTCTGGGTGCTCTGTGAGAGAGAAACTGATGCCGTGACAAGCTGCAGTTAACATTAAGTCTCAACTAGGCCTCGATTTCTGTTTCCTCAGGACTTGCAGTTTCTGGTCGACTCCCAGTTGAGTCATTTGCCAAGATTAGGAACTGGGCAGTTGGGTCTGGCCGGTCATGAGGGGTCACTGTCCCCTTCTTAGAAACTGTTGCTAACCATTGCCTAATTGCTGACAATCGTTGTAATCGGGCGGATACTAAAAATAGACCAGTATATAAATTGCCTCTTCACTCTGAACCCTAGAGAAACTGCTTGTGATTTGGAATCGGGTCCTTGTCAAGACTTCACTGTGTGTTGGATGAGACTTGGACCCTACCTTGGGCTAGTAATAAAGTCCTTTGCTTTTGCATTATCGTGTGTGGAACCGGATCTCTACGCAGTTGGGGATCTGACGCTTGGGTACAACATCAGGGATTGAACCCTGGTTGGCCGCGTGCAAGGCCAACACCCTCCTCGCTGCCTGCCCTGTGGCTCTGGTCCTATGAGCTTGGTCATCCTTGCTGCTCTGTTGGGTCTTCCCAGAAGCAGTAAAGCATCCCCAGTCTCTCCCCGGCCCCTCTGTGCGCCTAGATCAGCTAGAGGAAGCTGCTTCTGGGGCACATGTGTCCTGGTACTCCAGGGACCTGCATGCCACTGAGACTCAGACGCCCCATGCAAGACACAGTCCAGCTTCATGCCACCAAGGAACCTCGCAGGAGAAAATTGGCCTCTTGGTTGTTCGGGGCTCCCAGGGAAAGCCTAACCTTCCCTGCATCTACATTGGAGGAGCTGGACTCCAGGGTGGGTGCTCCCGGGGTTGAGCGCATCCGTTTTCCTGCTGTCTTGCAGCTGGAAAATCACCATGTGTCATTCCAGTGCGTTGGAAGTGTTAGCGGCGTCCCAGCTATGGCAGAACCATGGAAAGCAAAATCTACTGGTTCCCCGAGGCCCTTGGGTTGGAGTTGGCTTTGTGAAACCTCGGTGACCTCGGTCCAGTTGGGGGACCTCTCCAGCCCTGTGGGGTGATGGTGGGGACCTTGCCCATCCCCCAGACGCAGATGGGTTACATGGAGCATGGTCACATGGTTCCTGCGTGCACCTCAAGGCCAGCTACACATGCTAGGGGAAAAGGCAGCTCAGATAGAGAAGGGAGCACCAAATAAAGGGTGTTGGGAGGATCCTCCCAGGATGGGAGATGCATGCTGAAAGTAGACTCTAGACCAAACATGATGGCCACTCAATGCCTCTTCTGCAGGCCACAGCACCCAAAAGGAAAGAGAAAACAAAAGGAAATGCCCTGCCACAGAGGCGGGGTGGGATGGGGGAATGGGGGGTGGGAGGGATACTGGGACCCGTGGTGGTGGGAAATGGGCACTGGTGGAGGGATGGGTATTCGATCACTGTATAATTGAAACCCAAGCACAAAAATTTGTAAGTCTACAACTGTACCTCATGGTGTCTCACTAATAAAAATAAAAAAAAATAAACTTTCGCATTCCAGACAGGCCAGGGAATGAGATCCAGATCCACACAGGACCAAACGTTTCCTGGCCAAGGAGAATTCTCAGGGAAGGAAGGAGGAGGTCCCACCGGCGGAAGTGGGGCGTTGTCCTCAAAAGCTTATGCTGAGACTGGCCGCATGGCTTGTCTGATGGAAAACCAGCCTCTGGGCCTCTTCTTCCTGGTTCTTGCTGTTGTTCCCCGCGCTGGGCCCCCCTCTTTCCACAGCCCGGCCAGTTAAAGCACTGAGATCTGGTACCCTGGGCCATTCCGATCACCCAGGCGAGAAAACACTGTGCTCCAGAACATTCCAGAAAGTTTCTTTCTTTCTTTTTTTGGGGGGGAGGGGGTCACACCCAGCGATGCACAAAGGTTACTTCTGGCTTTGCACTCAGGAATTACCTCTGGAGGTGCTCAAGGGACCCTATGGGATGCTGGGGATCGAACCCAGGTCAGCCGAGTGCAAGACAAACGCCCTACCTGCTGTACTATCGCTCAGCCCCCCCCCCCCCCCCCGAAAGAGTTTCTAAGTCCCAGAGTCACAGCTATTTCTGGTGGTGTAACATATTGACAGAGGGCTCAATTTTTTTTTTCTGGAAGCTTCTGGAAGAAAGCAGGACCTGGCCAAGGACCTTCTCCTGACCTTTCAGGACAAGCCGTGGCTCTGACTTGATCATTTTTGTAGCAGAGGGTTGAAATTTCTGTGTGTGTGGTGCATACGTCACGGTGACCTCCCAACCCGCCTGAGGCCCCCCTCGCCACCCCCCTCTCCCCAGGACTAAGGAGTGTTCCAGGCTGTCCCCCATCAGGATTTATTTCTGGGCCCAGAGCTCATCACGTGACCTGCCACCACCACTCACTCCCAACAATAATTCCCCCTGCTGTCCCCGGGAACCATGAAGCCCAGTCCCGCATCTCCCATAACTCACCACCCCCCTGCCCCACAAATCTCTCCAGGTCCCCGCAAAACGACGCGGAATGCAAAACGCCCGGCCCCCGGTGGTTCAGCAAGAACCACCAGGCTGGCCTCCAAGTGGATCCAAATAAATGAGAAGATTGGCGGGTGGCGACTTTTGCAGTGGGTGGTGGAGACCAGGGCTCAGGACGGGCTCGTCACATGACAAGGTAAGTGCTTTGTAGCCTGATGGCAGAAGTCACTGGCAGTGTGAAAGCACCCACTGTACCCCCGAAAACTTATGCACTGCATGGCAGGAGTGAGCTCGCTTTCTCTGCAGTAACTGCCTTGCCCCTCCCCTCACCCCACCGAATCATGAGAGACACAGTTACAAAGTTGTTCATGCTCATGATTGGGGTTCAGTCATACAGTGTTCCAATACCCGTCCCTTCATCAGGGTACATTTTCCCAGGTTCCCTCCCATCACCCCCTACCTGAAGCCTGCCTCTATGGCAGGCACTGTTCTTTTTCTTTCTTTCTTTCTTTTTTTAAATTTATTTACTGAATCACCGTGAGAGCAGTCACAAAGCTTTTGTGTTTGAGTCTCGGCCATACAATGATCAAACACCCGACCCTTCACCAGTGCGTGTTTTCCACCACCAAAATGCCAGTATGCCCCCCATCCCATCCCTACCCCTACCTGTGTGGTAGATAATTTCCACATTACTCTCTCTCTCTCTCTCTGGGCTGGAGTGATAACACAGTGGGAAGGGTGTTTGCTTTGCACGTGGTCAACCCGGGTTCGATTCCTCCACCCCTCTTGGAGAGCCCGGCAAGCTACCGAGAGTATCCTGCTCGCACGGCAGAGGCTGGCAAGCTCCCCGTGGTGTATGTGAGATGCCAAACACAGTCACAACAAGTCTCACAATTTGTTGTGGATGTTACTGGTGCCCGTTCGAGAAAATCCATGAACAACGGGAAGACAGTGGAGTGCAGTACTACTCTCTCTGGACTTTGATTACATTCAATATTTCGACACCAGTCCGACCATTATTGTATGGAATTTTCCCCAAACACTCAGACCTGACAATTTTCTCCTCTCTCTCTCTCTCTCTCTCTCTCTCTCTCTCTCTCTGTACTCTCTCTTTCTCCCTCCCCCTTCTCTTTCTTTTTGGGCATTATGATTTGCAATATAGGTACTGAAAGGACATCCTATTTGTCCCTTTACCTCCTCTGAGCACTCAGTTATTGTTCAGAGTGATCATTTCTGACTGTCATTGTCACACTGGTCCCTTCTCTGTCCTAACTGCCCTGCCCTTGTTCGACTGTCCTTGGGAATTAGTCTCATACTAGTCTTTCTTTCTTCTTTCTTTCTTTCTTTCTTTCTTTCTTTCTTTCTTTCTTTCTTTCTTTCTTTCTTTTCTTTCTCCCTTTCTTCCTTCATTCCTTCCTTTCTCTTTCTTTCTTTCTTTCTTTCTTTCTTTCTTTCTTTCTTCCCTTTTCTTTCTCTTTTTCTCTTTCTCGTTCTTTCTCTCTTTCTTTTTTCTTTTTCTCTTTCTTTCTTTCTATTTCTTTCTCCTCTTTCTTTCTTTCTCTCTCTTTCTTTCTTTTTCTCTCTCTTTCTTTCTTTCTTCCCTTTCTCTCTTCTTTCTTTCTCTTCCTTTCTCTCTCTCTTTCTTTCTTTCTCCCTTCCTTCCTTTCTCTTTCTTTCTCTCTCTTTCTCTCTCTTTCTCTTTTTTTCTTTCTTTCTTCCCTTTTCTTTCTTTTTCTCTCTTTCTCTTTCTTTCTCTCTTTCTTTTTTCTTTTTCTCTTTCTTTCTTTCTTTCTTTCTTTCTTTCTTTTTCTCTCTATTTCTTTCTCCTCTTTCTTTCTTTCTTTCTTTCTTTCTTTCTTTCTTTCTTTCTTTCTTTCTTTCTCTCTCTCTCTTTCTTTCAACATTCCACAAATGAGTGCGATCATTCTGTTCATCTCTCTTCCTCATTTCACTCAGCCAATATTCTCCAGGTCTGCCCATTTATACGCGAATTGCATGACTTCCCTTCCCCCTCAGTCTTGCCTCGGTTTCCTCCCCCAACCCCCCACCCCTTTTCATGGAATCCCTTTCATCCTGGGATGAACCACTTGCTAAAAATACCCTCCGCTGCCAAATCCCAACTTATCCTCCCAGAAGCTTGGCCACTGCTGTTTTTTTTCCTGAGGTGCTTCTGCACCCCTCAGAAGGTTATGAGAGACAGCTAAAGGCAGGTCAGGTGTGAGAAAGAAGCGAGAAACGAGAAACGGTGGAAATGACAGAATAATTAGCCTCCACCCTGACCTAGGCACCAAGCTTGCCTCCTTCAAGTGCTCTGCGGGCTCACCCCAGTTCTCTTGGGGGTATATATATGCGGGGGGCTGCCCTTGATTGCCTGCAATTGGGAAAGGGCTTGAGAGACCCCCGAACCCCCCTGGCTGTCAGCTCTCCAGTGGCGCAGACCCACTCCTCAGTTCTGGAACTTGGGGGTGCTTCTGAGTGCAGTGTCCTTCTGAGTGCAGTGCTGGGCTCTTGTGATGGGGATTGGCAGTGTCTTACCTGGTGCTGTGGCTCTCCCGGTCACCCCCCCCCCCACCCCATGGGGTCTCCCACCCTGGGAGTGATGTCGGTGGGCCCCACGGGTGGCTCATGTGAGAAGGGGAGGAGAGAGCTGGTCACTTTCTCCCCATCCGCCTCTGTGCCGCCCCGGGACCCAGGGTCACTGCATTCTTGTTTCGCCTCGCAGGAAGGAACTTCAGGAGGAGATGTGCAGTGAACTGGCACAGATTTTATTTGGAGGTTTTGAAGGGATGGAGGGAGGGAAAGTGGAAGAGAGTGGAGAGGATCGCGCTCAGGAGAGAACCCGGGCTTCTCCGAGGGCGGAGAGACCCCAACACACCCCCCAGCATCAGGCAGGAGAGCATGGAAGTCCCCATCTCAGAGCGGAGATGCGGGCGACACGTGTGCTCGGTTTGGTACCACATGTGCTCGGCCACATGGGCGCAAGCAGCACCCGGGCAAGGTGGCCTTTATAGGGTTTCTCCAACCTGCCCCCATGGGGGACTTCTGCCTAGGTCAAAGTTCGTTGCTAGGGAGGTACCAGGGGGGATGGGAGAGGGGATGGTTTTCTTTGGAATTCCTTTCCTGGCCTTCTGTTCCTGCCAGAGCTTCTCTCAGAGGGGGGGTCCAGCCTCTCAGGGTCTGTTACAGGCTGGCACCAGTTCTCGCTGAGGTCAGGGCTGTTAGGGTCCAGGAGATTTACTGCCATTGCCTTGGGAGGGGGCCTTCCCCATCTGCCTGCCTGCATCAGGAGGGGTCTGACTTGGACTGTGCCGTTGCCTGCTTTTGTCTCTTCCTTCTTCAGCTGATTTTATCTTTCTTTCTTCCTCTTTTTTTTTTTTTTTTTTTTTTTTTGCTTTTTGGGTCACACCTGGCGATGCTCAAGGCTGACTCCTGGCTCTGCACTCAGGAATCACTCCTGGCGGTGCTCGGGGGACACTATGGGATGCCAGGGATCTAACCAGGCAGATGTCCTACCCACTGGACTATCATTCCAGCTCCTCCCTTTCTTAATTTCTTTCTTTCTTTCTTTCTTTCTTTCTTTCTTCCTTCCTTCCTTCCTTCCTTCCTTCCTTCCTTCCTTCCTTCCTTTTCTTTCTCTCTTTCTTTCCTTCTCTTTCTTCCTTTTTCTCTCTTTCTCTCTTTTCTTTTCGTTAGGTCCCTAGGGACCCTGAGGGAGATTCCAGAGTTAAAACTCTACTAATTAGTAACTCTCCCTTTCCTGCCCCCTCCCTAGCAGAGCTTTAGAGTGAAACCGTTCCTTATTGGGATGTAAATTCGGAAACCATTTGTTGACTCTTCCCTGTTGGGATGTAAATTCGGGAACCTTTTGTTGGGCTCCTTATCTATTACCTCTGTTAGGAACTCTTCCCTTATCCACCTCCACCGGAATGCAGGGCTGAGAATCAAAGGGAGCCAGGTGATAAGCAAATGTCCGAGTTACCAGATGCCCACTAGCCACAGTGCCTATGTACGTAAATGCTGATCTTTGAATCTATAGGCTAAGGAGTGATGCACTTTCAAATGGATTGGTCAAGAAAGTCTATGTTGTTACAAATCTATTGGCTATGAAATGCGTGGGCTTTGCTGTAACGGCCAGTGAAGGCCTATATAAGATCCCCTTTGAAGAAGTTCGGGGTCTTGCCTCACCTAACTGACCTGCGTGTCTGTGTAGGCGGCTTGACCCTGGCTAGCCAGTCTTACAATACACCTTGCTTGCTGTTTGCAGTCTCTGGAGTCTCTGTCGTTAAAGGGAGATCAAGATCCGTGCCCTGACACTTTTTTCTTTCTTTTTCTCTCCTTTCTTTCTCCTTCCTTCCTTCCTTCCTTCCTTCTCTCCTTCCTTCCTTCCTTCCTTCCTTCCTTCCTTCCTTCCTTCCTTCCTTCCTTCTCTCCTTCCTTCCTTCCTTCCTTCCTTCCTTCCTTCCTTCCTTCTCTCCTTCCTTCCTTCCTTCCTTCCTTCCTTCCTTCCTTCCTTCCTTCCTTCCTTCCTTCCCTCCTTCCTGATTGGGTCACACCCGGCGATGCTCAAGGGCTCCTCCTGGTTCTGCACTCAGGAATCACTCCTGGCGGTGCCCGGGGGACCCTATGGGATGCTGGGAATCGAACCCGAGTCGGCTGCGTGCCAGGCAAATGCCCTCCCCACGGTGCAGTCGCTCAAGCCTCTCATCTCCCAATTTTCATTTTCGCCCCCGGAGTTGCTGGTGGACCCCTAAGAAGGACTTTTTGTGGGTATCCAGATCCGTTGCCTCTAGGTCTGACTGTGTTACTTCCACCCTCTCAATCCATAAGCTCTAGAAGTGTTATTTTTTGGGGGGGAGGGTGTTGGGGTACATGCCCACCGGTGCTTGTAGGAAACTCACTGTAGGATAAATACTTGGGGACTCTTCCTGCCTGAGGGACCCCTATGGTGCTGGGGACCTAACTCAGGTGTTTGGTGTGGAAAGTGTGTGCTCCAGGCCCTGGAACCATCTCCAGGCTGTTATTTTCTAATACAGATGCTCTTGAGTTATTTATTTAATTCGAATAATTGTTTTATTATTTATTTAATGTATTATCCACCATTTTATTGATAATAAATAACAAATATTAATTAACAAACGGGCTGGAGCGATAGCACAGCAGTAGGGCATTTGCCTTGCACTCAGCCAACACGGCCAACCCGAGTTCGATTCCTCTGCCCCTCTTGGAGAGCCCGGCAAGCTACCGAAAGTATTTCGCCCTCATGGCAAAGCCTGGCAAGCTCCCTGTGGTGTATTCGATATGCCAAACACACAAGTCTCACAATGTGACTGGGCCCACTCAAGCAAATCGATGAACAATGGGAGGACAGTGACAGTGAATTAATAAGTGACAAATATTTATTCTTTATTCGTTATTAATAAATATTAATTAATAATTAATGACATTATTCATTATTTGTCTTAAATAACCAAGTAAAATTTATTATTTATTTATTTTAAATTATTTATGTTAAAGGTAAAGGTAAAGGTAATAGCACAGTGGGTAGGGCGTTCGCCTTACAAGCGGCCAACATGGCCGACCCGAGTTCGATTCCTCCGCCCCTCTCGGAGAGCCCGGCAAGCTACCGAGAGTATTCGATATGCCAGACACAGTAACAACAAAGTCTCCAATGGAGACGTTACTGGGCCTGCTCGAGCAAATCGACGATCAACGGGAGGGCCTTTACCTTATTTATGTTAAGTTTGTTTATTTAATTAATTAATTGAATCACAGTGATACACACAGTTACAAGGTTGTTCATGGTTGGGTTTCAGTTCACACAATGTTCCAACACCCATCCCTTCACCCGTGCACATTCCCCACCACCAGGGTCCCCAGTTTCCCTCTCACCCCGCCCTCACCCCTACTTCTATGACAGGCACTTTAGCTAAGTCTTCCCCCCACCCCCACTCTCTCTTTCTCTGTTTTCTTTCAGGCACTGTGATTTGCAATGCAGATACTGAAAGGCTGTCCCACTTATCCCTTCTACTCACTTTCAACACTCAGTTCCTGTCCAGCATGACCATTTCCAGCTATTATTATCATACTGGTCCTTTCTCTGCGGCTAACTGCCTCTGTCCCCCACATACACACTTGAGACAAGCAGATTTGGAATGACTGCATTCATTTGTGGATACGTTTTTTCAAAAGTATCAGACTGATATCTAAGACCAGGGAAAACGAGGGCCAGGAGAACTGGTCAGTGGTTGGAAACTTGCCATGAATGTGTGTGTGTGTGTGTGTGTATAATTATCACTATCACTATCACCCCTTGTCATCGATTTGCTCGAGTGGGCACCAGTAACGTCTCCATTCATCCCTGTCACGTGCTAGTGTAGCCCGATGGCATATTGGGGGCTCTTTCAGGGTCAGGGGAATGAGGACCATTATTGTCACTGTTTTTGGCATATCGAGTATGCCACAGGGAGCTTGCCAGGCTCTGCTGTGTGGGCGGGATACTCTCGGTAGCTTACTGGGCTCTCTGAGAGGGATGGAGGCTTTTGGGGCAGCCTCTAATCACCTTTAAGGTATTCCCAGTCAGGCATATGTGCAGGCAGGAGACCCTTGGTCACCTCCTGGGTTCTCTGAGAGTGAGGACTAGATAATAAGGGGTTGCATGGCTACAAATGTGGCCGCGTGCTTCTGGGAGCTTGGTTTTAGGGTCTCTGGATCCTGGCCGTTGATGGGGTTACACTGCAGTTGGTGGGTGTAACTGTCTAGCTACTGGAAGATGGGGGATCTGGGTGGAGGCGGCCCGGTCCCAAACTGAGCAGGCTTGGGGATCTCAGACCCGGGTCCTGCACACCTGGGTTCCTCTGCCGGTTTCTTCATGCGTGAGGCCCGTCCTAGTGTGTGGAGAGTGGTCTCAGCATGGCTGTGGCTGGGTCCTGGAGGTCTTCATTGCCGGGGCTCTGCTCAGGGCGGAGAGGGAAACTCAATCTGCCCCCCTCCAAGGGGTCCTGGTGAGGACAGCCAGGCGCGGGGGCAGGAGACATGTGTGTGTGTATGCGTGTGTGTGTGTATCTATATATGTATATTTTGCTGTTTGGGGGGGTGACACCCAGCGATGCACAGGGGTCACTCCTGGCTCTGCACTCAGGAATCACTCCTGGCGGTGCTCAGGGGACCCTATGGGATGCTGGGAATCGAACCTGGATCGACCGTGTGCAAGGAAAACGTCCTCCCCTCTGTGCTATCGCTCCGCCCCCTGTGTATTCTCTTGAATAGGAGGAGGGTTGGTGTTCTCAAAATGAATGAGCACAGACACCCAGGGCTTGCTCCGGCGAGATGCTCTTTGAGGATTTCCCAACATCCTTTCCACCTCTGTGTCTGGGGACACCCCCACAGCTCCCTGCAGGGGCCGACCCGCCCTCAGGGTCTGTAGGGGTTACCTGGCAATCCTGGGTTTGAACCAGATATAGCAGAGTGCGTCAGGCTTGCTTCCTGCTTCCTTCGGTGTGTGGGGCGGGGGAGGGATTTGAGTGCAGCTGAACCCGGTTCTTTTACTTAGCATCCTTCAACCCTCGTCCTCATCTTCCTTCCTTCCCCCTTTTTCCCACCCACCGGGCCTCGATCAAGGAATATGATCACAGCCTCGGAGGGTCCGATGCTTTGCACAGCCCTCAGCAAATCTGCACGTCATCCTCCTCCTGTGACGCCTCGAAGGCAACCCGTCCATCCTCTCTGTGTGCCTGAGCCAATCTGCTTTGTGCCCCTTCGATGCATGATCTCGGAGTCCAGTGCCCTGCAAGTTGCAGTTGCCAGTCCGTGCCAGGGATAGGAAGATGGGAACCCGGTGGGGGGTGACTCACTCTGCTCTGTGGATGCCAGGGTGAAGGGGGCAGGTTGCAGGCCGGAGAGAGAGCAGGGAGGCAAGGTACTTACCTTGCATGCCGCCAAGCCCGGTTTCATCCCTGGCACCATGGATGGCCCCTGGGCACTGCAGCCAGCACCTCTGGGCACAGATTTCGTTATAAGTACTGAACAGTGCCCACCAATCAAAGGGTCAGCGCTTAGCTCCAGGCTGTTCTGCTACTTAAAAAATCCACTTCTGGGGGTCCAGAGTGGAGTGATAGGTAGGGCGTTTGCCTTACACGTAGCCGACCCTGGTTTGATTCCCAGCATCCCAAAGGGTCCCCCGAGCACTGCCAGGAGTGATTCCTGAGTGCAGAACCAGGAGTCAGTCCTGAGCATCGCCGGGTGTGACCCAAAACGCAAACAACAACAACAACAACAACAACAAAAGATCTATAACTTCCTCTACCTCCTTTTCCTCAGTGGCTGCATCTGAAAGACAAGGAAAATCTCACACCCGGGCTCTCGGCATCACTGAGTCAGCCCCTGTGAAACAAACTCTTTCCCATCACCGCTGCGACCTGGCACAGATCCTGTCCCGGTCCGCTGCCTACAGCCACTAATCCCGCCTTCGTCTTCCTGTTTGTCACTTCATGAACGTTCTGAAAACAGAATCATTCTGTGCACGGCTGTTGAGGTGTGGCTTTTTCAGGAAGCTGAAGCCCTCTGACACTTCACCTAGGTCGATGCCTGTATCAATGACTAATTATTACTATTGTTTTATTTATTTTGCTTTTTGGGTCACCCGGCGATGCTCAGGGCTGACTCCCGGTTCTGCACTCAGGAATCACTCCTGGCGGTGCTCGGGGGACCCTAGGGGATGCCGGGGATCGAACCCGGGTTGGCCACATGCCAGGCAAACACGCCACCCTCTGCTATCGCTCCAACCCTGAAAACTCCTTTTCGTGACCGTTGTTCCGGCTGGATCTTGTCTCTGAGGATGGGTGCAGCCTCCTCTGGTCTGGGCTACCTGGGGGTTAGTCAGAGTCAAGGAAGGGATGAGGGTCTCAGAAAGCCCCTTCAGGCCCTTTCTGCAGGGGGGGTCCAGGCCCCCAGGGGCTGCTTCTCGGGAAGGTCTTGTCAGGTTTCGCTTTCTCTACCCGCCAGGCGGCTCAGACAGCGGCCTTATTACACTCCAGAAATTTTGTTGACGTGATGTGTGTGTATGTGTGTATGTGAGTGTGTCTGTGTGTGTGTGTTTGTGTGTGTACATGTGAGTATATGTGTGTTTGTGTGTACATGTGTGTCTGTGTGTGTATGTGTGAGTGTATGTGAGTGTGTCTATGTGTGTATGAGTGTGTATGTATGAGTGTGTATGTTTGTGTATGTACGTGTGTATATATGTGTATGTGTGAGTGTGTATGTGTGTGTATGTGTGTATGTGTGTATGCATGTGTGTATACGTGTGTATGTATGTGTAGGTATATGTGTATATGTGTGTATGTGTGAGTGTGTATGTTTGTGTATATATATGTGTATGTGTGTGTTTGTGTATGTGGGTGTGTGTGAATGTGTGTGGGTGTGTGTGAGTGTGTGTATGTGTGTACGTATGTGTGTATATGTGTATATGTGTGTATGTATGTGTAGGTATATGCGTATATGTGTATATGTGTATATGTGTGTGAGTGTATATATGTGTGCATGTGTGAGTGTGTGTATATGTGTGTGAGTCTGTGTATATGTGTATGAGTCTGTGTATATGTGTGTATGTATGTATGTGTTTGTGTATGCGGGTGTGTGTGAGTGTGTAGTGTGTGTATGCGTGTATGTATGTGTATATATGTGTATATGTGTGTGAGTGTGTGTATGTGTGTATGTGTGAGTTGTGTATATGTGTGTGAGTCTGTGTATATGTGTATGAGTCTGTGTATATGTGTGTATGTATGTATGTGTTTGTGTATGCGGGTGTGTGTGAGTGTGTAGTGTGTGTATGCGTGTATGTATGTGTATATATGTGTATATGTGTGTGAGTGTGTGTATGTGTGTATGTGTGAGTTGTGTATATGTGTATGTGTGAGTGTGTGTGTATGTGTGTGAGTCTGTGCGTATATGTGTGTATGTGTGTGTATGTTTGTGTGTGTGAGTGTGTGTCTGTGTATGTATGTATGTGTTTGTGTGTGTGTATGTATGCCTATGTGTGAGTGTGTGCATGTGTTTGTGTGTATGTGTATGTGTGTGTAGGTGTGTGTGACGGGATCTACCTGCCTGCATCAAACCCAGACTCCAGCCATCCTGCTCCGTCACTTCCCTCTGAGGTGAAGCCCCCCGAGACAGCTGTAGCAGGGGTCTAGCAGTGTCCCCAGCTTTTCAGGTCTGCACGCGGTACCCAAGCACCCCGGGGACAGGGTGGCGGGGACGGGGGGGGGCGGGGAGGTTATGCCAACTGAGCAATCCAGCTAGGCGCCTCTGTGTTCCCCGGGGACGGGCTCACGCACGGCGACTCCCATCTACCTTTGGGTGTTCTGGAAAGATCCGAGCATCCTCCTCCTCCGGTGCATCACTAGGCAGAGGTTTAATTAAACCGGGGAGGGAAAAAAAATCAGTCGCGGTAACCTCCGATCGGAAAAGTGCTTCCCGCGCCGTTTTCTGCGGGTCCAACCGCACCTGCATCATTATCACGGCGAAGAATTTAGAGTCTAATTACAGGCTGGGTGTTCCCATTTGCTAGCTCAGGAGAGACCCCGCCAGACCCCTGCCTGTCCTTAGCCCTCAGCCGCGGGACCCCTCCAGAAAGCCTGAGGAGGGAACGTGGTCTTCAGAGGTGGGTTTCTGAAAGCCAGTTGTGCGGCAGGAGAAGCTCAGGGTGTAAAAGCTCAGGTGGGTCAGTGTTTCAGAGCACACTGACCGTTTTCCTTTTCTTTTTTTTTTTTTTTTTTTTTGCTTTTTGGGTCCCACCCGGCGATGCTCTGGGGTTCCTTCTGGTTCTGCACTCAGGAATCACTCCTGGCGGTGCTCGGGGAATCCCATGGGATGCTGGGACTCGAACCCGAGTTGGGCCATGTGCAAGGCAAATGCCCTTTCTGCTGTGCTATCGCTCCAGCCTGCTGACCGTTTTCCTTGACCAAGGAGGGGCCTGAGCTGCCTGGGGTTGTTGCCATGCGGTGGGAGGCATGGGAACAGGGCACATTGCCAACTTCTCTCTCCTTTTCTGCATCGCCCGACGCTGGGCATGTGATCCCGGCACCCTTTCTGGGACCCAGACCCCCTTGCAGCATTAACCTTAAGCCGTCGTGGGGCCAGGGAGACCCCTGGTATTCAGGGGTAGGGGTGGAAGGGGACGGTGACTTGGGAACGGAACTTCGGTAATGACTTTTCTGGCCCTGCCTGACCTTTTGTTTTTTTTCTCCCCGGGGGAGATGGCTTCTGTGGGTTCTGGAAGCATCGATGAGACTTTCTGGAACAGCTGATTGGTTCTCAGAGCCATTTTCAGAGCCAAGATTCCTCTTCACTGATGAGAAAGGCGAGCGCCTACGAACCAAAAAAAAGGTCACCGGCATCTGCACTTGTTTGTTCATTGCAGCACTGTTTACAATAGCTAGAATCTGGAAAAGACCTGAGTGCCCGAGAACAGATGACTGGTTAAAGAAACTTTGGTACATCTACACAATGGAGTACTATGCAGCTGTTAAAAAAGATGAAGTCGTGAAATTTCCATACAAGTGGTACTATATGGAAAATATTATGTAAGCGAAATGAGCCAGAAAGAGAGGGATAGACATAGAAAGATTGCATTCATCTGGGGAACATAAAGTAACAAAATAGGAGACTAACACCCAAGAATGGCCGAGATTAGTACCAGGAATTTTGCTCCATGGCTTGGAGGCCAGCCACACATGCTAGGGGAAAAGGCAGCTCAGATAGAGAAGGGAGCACCAAGTAAAGGGTGCTGGGAGGATCCTCCCAGGATGGGAAAAGCATGCTGAAAGTAGACTATAGACCGAACATGATGGCCACTCAATGCGTCCTTTGCAAACCACAGCACCCAAAAGGAGACAGAGAACAAAAGGGAATGCTCTGCCACAGAGGTGGGGTGGGATGGGGGGATGGGGGGTGGGAGGGATGCTGGGATTGGTGGTGGTGGAGAATGGGCACTGGTGGAGGGATGGGTGATTGATCAGTGTATAACTGAAACCCAAGCACAAAAAATTGTAAGTCTACAACTGTATTTCATGGTGTTTCACTAATTAAAAAAAAAAGAAAAAAAAAAAAGAAAGGTCATCGGAAGTAGACACCAGGGGAAGGGATTGGGGACCTGTGGAGGGGCCTTGGGACCAATTCTGCACTGGGTGTGATTATCTCAGAGGTGGCGGAGGGGATTAAGTGACTAAGGCTGGGAAGAGATGAGAACACAGAGATTGTGGGGGATGGGGAGGGCCATACTGGGGGATCCCAGACACAGAAGAATGCTTTCCTTACAGGATTCCCTAAACACAACCGGTGTTTTTTATTTTTGGTGGCAAGTCATGGTCACGGTCACGGGCCTCCCGTTGTTCATTGATTTGCTCGAGCGGGCCCAGTAACGTCTCCACTGTGAGACTTGTTGTGACTGTGTTTGGCATCTTGAAGATGCCACGGGGAGCTTGCCAGGCTTTGCCGTGCGGGCGAGATACTCTCGGTAGCTTGCCGGGCTCTCTGAGAAGGGTGGAGGAATCGAACCCGGCTTGGCTGGGCCAGCTGCGCACAAGGCGAATGCCCTACCGCTATGCTAAGTGTCGGCAATTGTCATACATCGTGAGGATGTATGCCTGAGACGTGGATCATATTGTCAAGTGGTGGAAAATCAATTTTTATTTTAATTTCTTTACATTTTTATTCACTTTTTTTTTTTTTTTGCTTCTGGGTCACACCCGGCAATGCACAGGGGTTCCTCCTGGCTCTGCACTCAGGGATCACTGAGAAATGGACATAACCGTTTCTTTACTTTTTTCTTTTTTTATTTACTTTTGGGGTCCCACCCAGCAATGCTCAGGGGCTCCTCCTGGCTCTGCACTCAGGAATCACTCCTGGCGGTGCTCGGGGGACCCTATGGGATGCTGGGGATCGAACCCGGGTTGGCCATGTGCAAGGCAAATGCTCTCTCTACCCACTGTGCTATCGCTCCAGCCCCAGTGTTCCGTTTTTATTGGGGGGCCATGCCCCACGATGCTCAGGGCTTACTCCTGGCTCTGTGCTCAGGATCTCTCCTGATGTGAACTGCATGCAAGCCAGATGCCCTACCCGCTGTCCTGCTGCTTTGGGTTTCATCTGTGAATGCTGAACTGCATGTTGAAATGATCCCAGACTAAGATCTACGTGGTAAGGAGGAATCTTGGAATGGACACAACCATTTCTTTTCTTTTTTCATTTGCTTTTTGGGTCATACCTGGTGATGCTCAGGGGTTCCTCCTGGCTCTGCACTCAGGAATTACTCCTGGTGTTGCTCGAGGGATCCTATGGGATGCCGGGAATCAATCCTGGGTCGGCCACATGCAAGGCAAACGCCCTCCCCGCTGTGCTCTCACTCCAGCTACCCTTGTGGGTGTTTTGTGAGTAATATGTGATGAGTTTCTAGGAGAGGAATGTCTTTTTGTTGGCTTGGGGGCCACACCGGCAGTGCTCAGGGGTCACTGCTGGTACTGTCACCTGGCAGTGCCCTGGAGCTTATGCTCTGTTGGGAATCGATGCTTCAGATCGTTTGCCCTCAGCAGCTGGTTAGAGTTCTCGGAGATCCTGTTGTTTATTTCCTGGTCCGTTATTCTTTCATTATTTTGGCTTTATGTATTTTCAACTCTTGTGTTGGGGATATTCAGATGGAAATTGTTTTTTGTTTCTCTCTTTCTTCTTTTTTTTAATATTTATTAGTGAGACACCATGAGGTACAGTTGTAGACTTACAAATTTTTGTGCTTGGGTTTCAATTATACAGTGATCGAATACCCATCCCTCCACCAGTGCCCATTTCCCACCACCACGGGTCCCAGTATCCCTCCCACCCCCCATCCCCCCATCCCACCCTGCCTCTGTGTCAGGGGCATTCCCTTTTGTTCTCTCTCTCCTTTTGGGTGCTGTGGTTTGCAAAAGAGGCATTGAGTGGCAATCATGTTTGGTCTATATTCTACTTTCAGCATGTTTCTCCCATCCTGGGAGGATCCTTCCAACACCCTTTATTTGGTGTTCCCTTCTCTACCAGATAGAAAATTTTATCTTCTGAGAGAAGTGAGTATTTTTACCCTTCTGAAATGATTTCACTTTCTCATCAGTAATGCTTTTTGCTTTAAGGTTTCGATTTCTTTTTCTTTTTTCTTTTTGCCCGATATGAACACAGCTCTACAATTTTTCTTTGCTTAATGTCTGTTTCTTATAATGTTTTTCAAATTTTTTGCTCTCAAACTTCTCTGTGTCTATGTTTTAGGTAGATTCCTCGTAAACATCACACAGCTTTATATAAAAAAAAAACTAAAAAAAGAAAAGAAACAAACCAACCCAAACACGCTGTGTGACAATCTGTGCCTTTTAACCAGAGCCTATTTTGATTATAATTACTGATATAGTTAGCTTTATTTTTTCAGTTTTCTGTTTCCTCTTGGCCTTATTTTTGCTGGCTTCTCTCCCTGTCCCCTTTCTTTCATTTGGAAAAAAAAAATCAATGCAAGCAATTTGTTTTCTTCCTACTGTTTTGTGAAGATGTTAGTTTTAGTTTGTTTTCTGTGCTTTCTTTAATTTTTTTTTAAATGCGTACTTAACACAGTACAACAAAGTGGATATTTTCACTTTCCTCCTCCAAAATATATAAACTTAAAATTTTGGTTTTGTTTTTGGGCCAGGCCGGAGTGATAGCATAGAGGGTAGAGCGTTTGCCTTGCATGAGGCCGACCCGGGTTCGATTCCTCTGCCCCTCTTGGAGAGCCCAGCAAGCTCCCGAGAGTATCCCGCCCACATGGCAGAGCCTGGCAAGCTCCGCATGATGTACTCGATATGCCAAACACAGTCACAATAAGTCTCACCATGGAGACGTTACTGGTGCCCGCTCAAGCAAATCGATGCACAACGGGTGGACAGTGCTACGGTGTAGTTTTTGGGTCATTCCTGGCTGCGCTCACGACTGACTCCTGGCTCTGTGCTCAGGGTTCACACCTAGTGGCTCTTAGGAGACCATCTGGGATGCTGGATATTGAACCCAGGTTGGCCACATGCAAGTCAAGTGCCCTACCCACTGTGCTATCTCTCCAGCCCTTAAAATGGATTAATTTTAGTCACCCCTAACCAGGGGCTGGAGTGATAGCACAGCGGTAGGGCATTTACCTTGCGCGCAGCCGGCCCGGCCGAGCCGGGTTCGATTCCTCGGTCCCTCTCCTAGAGCCCGGCAAGCTATCGAGAGTATCTCGCCCGCACAGCAAAGCCTGGCAAGCTACCCGTGACGTCTTCAATCTGCCAAACACAGTAACAACAAGTCTCACGATGGAGACGTTACTGGGCCCACTTGAGCAAATCAATGAATAATAGGAGGACCATGACCGTGATCCCTAACCAGCATGTAGATCCCCATCCTGTCAATATTTCCTTCTTAGTATCATACATTGTACCTGTCTCATTGTCAGCTTTTATTTAAATTTAAGGAAAAGGGCTGGAGCAATACACAGTGGGTAGGGCGTTTGCCTTGCACGTAGCTGACCCGGGTTCGATTTCCAGCATCCCATAGGGTCCCCTGAGCACTGCCAGGAGTAATTCGTGAGTGCAAAGCCAGGAGTAACCCCTGAGCATCGCCAGGTGTGACCCAAAAAAGCAAAAAAAACAAAAATAAATAAAATAAAATAAATAAAACAAATTTAAGGAAAAAATCAACTAAAATGGTAAAAATGAGTTCATATTCCATTCTGTATGTTATTTCTCCATCACTGCCCTCTCTGTTTGCTATCTTCTTAAGATATGTATTTTAGTAAGAGAATAGTAATGGAAAAAAATTTTTTTCAGATTTTTATATCTAAAGACACCATTATTGCGTTTCTTGTCCTGAAATATAGCTCGTATTAGTTGTCTGACTTTGGGTCGATACAGGAAAACTCTGAACAGAATGCGTTCAGCATTAGCGCAAATGTTCCTTTTTTTTTTTTATGAAATTCTCCATCACATTGTTTGAAAGCTGAGATTGGGGTACCGTTGGGCTGAAGCTGGCTGTCTGGAAGTATCTCCCATTCTCATCTTCCTCGTGACAGTCTTGTCTTTTTTTTTTTTTTTGGCTTTTTGGGTCACACCTGGCGATGCACAGGGGTTCCTCCTGGCTCTGCACTCAGGAATTACCCCTGGCGGTGCTCAGGGGACCATATGGGATGCTGGGAATCGAACCCGGGTCGACCCGGATCGGCAGCGTGCAAGGCAAACGCCCTATCTGCTGTGCTATCACTCTAGCCTGCCAGTCTTGTCTTGAGCCAGGTGTCATCCTGTACTTCTGAGGCTATAGCCTAAATACCAACAGGGACCAGCATTAATAAAAATAACAATGGGACAATTCTGGGTCCGGAGGCTGGTGGAGATTCCCAAGAGAGGAGCCTGGAACAATAGCACAGCGGGGAGGGCGTTTGCCTTGCATGTGGTGGACCCGGGTTCGATCCCCGGCATCCCATAGGGTCTCCCGAGCACCGCCAGGAGTGATCCCTGAGTGCAGAGCCAGGAGTCAGCCCTGAGCATCGCCGGGTGTGACCCCCAAACAAAAACAAAGACTGGTCAGAGGGTAACAGTGATTCCAGGGATGGGTTTTTGGGGGCTGTTGAAAAAGGGATCAATCATTTCATGGCTTGGTCAAGCTCTTTTTTTAAATTTTTTTTGCTTTTTGGATCACACCTGGCGATGCTCAGGGCTGACTCCTGGCTCTGCACTCAGGAATTACCCCTGGTGGTACTCGGGGGACCCTATGGGATGCCGGGGATCGAACCCGGGTCGGCCGCATGCAAGGCAAATGCCCTCCCCGCTGTGCTATGGCTCCAGCCCAGATTTTTTTTCCCCTGCAGTTTTGGGTTGGTTTATTTGGGGGCCACACCTGGTGATGCTCAGGGCTGACTCCTGGCTCTGCGCTCAGGGATCACTCCTGGCGGTGCTCGGGGGACCCTATGGGATGCCGGGGATTGAACCCAGGTCTGCCGCATGCTGTGCTATTGCTCCAGGCCCTAGGCCAACCTCTTGACCATTTGGCCTATGCAAGCTTAGAACTGGCTTCAGACAGGGCGCCTATCTTTACATTGTGTGTGTCTGCATTTCCTGAGGCAAGGTGCTCCTATGCCAGTGCTCACTGTGTATCACTTGGGGAAGATTGCAGTACTCCCCGCCTGTACCCCTCACCCCTCCCCGCCTCCCCCCCCCCATACACCGTGTCCTTGCTGTTGTGGAGATGTTCACTGTGGGTTTAATTATGCAGACCAGGCATGCCAGCTCTCAAGGGCTAGGTCTCGTCGGCATCTTCAGTATCTTGCGTTTCGCAGTGACAACTCTGGGACCTGCTGGGATTCCTCAAATGAGGTTCCGTCTTTCTCGAGTGCTTTGGAGGATTCCTTGGAGGATTTCAGTTCCTTGGCGCCTACAGATTGATTCACTGGGTGAAATGTCGATGAATTCTCTCTGTCCTCCTGACTATCTCTTGAGTGATTTGATTCCTCTTCAAGTCATTGTTCTTTTGTGTGTTTGTTTTTGAACTTTGGGGTCACACCCGGAAATTCTCAGAGGTTACTCTGAGCGGTGCTTGGGGAACCCTATGGGATGGACCCTATGGGATGCCGGAGATCGAACCCAGGTTGGCTGTGTGCGAGGCAAATGACCTCCCCGCTGTGCTATAGCTCTGGCCCCATATTCCCATATTCCTCTCCAATCCCCTTTTTTTTTTTGCTTTTTGGGTCACACCAAGCCAGGTTCCTCCTGGCTCTGCACTCAGGAATTAGTCTTTGCGGTGCTCAGGGGACCCTAAGGGATGCTGGGAATTGAACCCGGGTTGACCGCATGCAAGGCAAATGCCCTCCCCACTGTGCTATCACTCCAGCACTCCCTCTCCAATTCTTATTAAAAAAAAATTTCGGGGGCTGGAGCAATAGCACAGCGGGTAGGGCATTTGCCTTGCACGCAGCCGACCTGGGTTCGATTCCCAGCATCCCATAGGGTATCCCGAGCACTGCCAGGAGTAATTCCTGAGTTCATGAACCAGGAGTAACTCCTGTGCATCGCTAGGTGTGACCCCAAAAACAGAAACAAAAACAAATTTCCCGAGTAGCACTCAATGTTTTTCTTCATGCTGTCATTCTCTTTGAATGTGTTTATTCCAGCTTAGCCTCGCCTGAAGATTTTCATTTTCTCTTTAAACCTGCGGCCTAATGAACATTCAGTGAGATCATTTCTCGTGCATTTACTTGGCTTGTTTATAGTCGTGTAATAACTGGTCGTAATGGAGTAGAGACCTGACCCTTCACCAGGCGACTTTCCTGGTGGTTGACCCTCATAAAAACGTCTCCATAATTTCATTGCTTCATGCAAGAAGTTGCACGTGGTTGCTGTCAGCTGGCCTGGTCACCTGTCCCGTCTTTAGAAACTCCTTCTCTTGGGCTGGAGCGATAGCACAGTGGGTAGGGCATTCGCCTTGCACGCGACTGACCTGGGTTCGATTTCTCCCTCCCCCTCAGAGAGCCCAACAAGCTACCGAGAATATCCCGCCTACATGGCAGAGCCTGGCAAGCTCCCCGTGGCGTATTCGATATGCCAAAAAGAGTCACAGCAAGTCACACAATGGAGACGTTACTGGTGCCCGCTTGAGCAAATCATTGAATAACAGGAGGACAGTGCTATAGTGGTACTATTTTTTTAAATAAATTTTTACAAATATCTGGCATATCGAATGTATTCGATATGCCAGACACAGTAACAACAAAGTCTCCAATGGAGACGTTACTGGGCCCGCTCGAGCAAATCGACGATCAACGGGAGGGCCTTTACCTTTACCTTTACAAATATCATCTCACAAATGAATGCAGTCATTCTATATCTGCCCCTCTCCTTCTGACTCATTTCACTCATCATGATCTTCTCCATCCATTGACAGGCAACTTTCATGACCACATTTTCCCTAACAGCTGCATAATATTCCATTGTGTAGATATGCCATAGTTTCTTTATCCAAGTCATCTGTTCTTGGGCACTCGGGTTTTTTTCCAGATTCTGGCTGGGGTGAATAGAGCTGTAATGAACATACAGGTGCTGTGTTTTGTACCCAGAGTGTATATTCCCAGGAGTGGTATTTCTGGGTTATTATTTTATTATTATTATTTGCATTGGGTGTTAACTCTGGTCAGTGGTCAGCTTTCCAACGCTGACCCCGGGCAGGGAAGCTCATGCAATTGCTCAACTAGTGGGCAAGGGTCACGATCGTCTCTTCAGTTTCTCCTTGGGCTCTTCTGTGTCCTGCTTCTCCAAACCATCCTGGCCAGTGGATGAACCAGTGTCTCCCAATTAATCTTCGGGAAGAACTGGAGAGCCATGCCAACTTCTGGAATCTTCCACGCGCACCTCAGTCCGTAATCTGGTGGACCTTGGTGCGTTCTACTTCATTATAGAGCACTTTTTGACTGTCTAGGAAAATGCGTGTTGGTCATATTTCTGGGACTCTTCAAAGGAGGCCCGTGGAATAAACGTGCCCACAAACTCTGGCCGTTTTTTTCTTCATATATATATATTTTGCTTTTTGAGTCACACCCGGCGATGCACAGGGGTTCCTCCTGGCTCTGCACTCAGGAGTTACTCCTGGCGGTGCTCAGGGGACCATATGGATGCTGGGAATCGAACCCAGGTCTGCCATGTGCAAGGCAAACGCCCTACCTGCTGTGCTATTGCTCCAGTCCCTTTTCTTCATATTTTTAAAGGAGGGGCTGGAGCGATAGCACAGCGGGTAGGGAATTTGCCTTGCACGCAGCCAACACGGCTAACCCGGGTTCGATTCCCAGCATCCCCTATGGTCTCCCGAGCACCGCCAGGAGTAATTCCTGAGTGCATGAGCTAGGAGTAACCCCTGAGCATCGCCGGCTGTGACCCAAAAAGCGTATTTTTGAAGGAAAACAAAACTGATTTCAACACAAGAATCACAGGAAGAAGAGACCATGAAAAGAAACAAATTTAATTTATTTATTCATTTATTTGTTTGTTTATTTATTTATTATCCTTTTGGGTCACACCCGGTGATGCACAGGGGTTCCTCCTGGCCCTGCACTCTGGAATCACTCCAGGGCAGGGGGTGGTGGGGGGTGAGGGTCCAGCCAGCTGCCCCCATTATCTGCATCTTCCCCCCCCCTACCAGTCCAGAAGGATTTCCCTCCTTGGTGCCCAGCTTCTCTGTCGTTTGACCTCCCACCTCTCAGGGCCATGCGCCAAGCATGCCAGGGGTTAATGGCACAGGAAGAGAGAATGTGTGAGGACAACATGTAAGGGTGACACTGAAATCCACCTGTTGGTGGAGAGGGGGGAGGGGAACTTTCTCCTCCAGATGCAGTCCTGAGAAATTCTTTTTTTTTTCTTTCTGGGTCACACCAGGTGATGCTCAGGGCTGACTCCTGGCTCTACGCTCAGGATTCACTCCCGGCGGTGCTCGAGGGACCCTAGGGGATGCCGGGGATCGAACCCGACTCAGCCACGTGCCAGGCAAAAGCCCTCCTTGCTGGGCTATTGCTCCACATTGCTCCAGCCCCAGCCTTGAGAAATTCTTGGGTGTATCTGGGAAGTGAGGGGGTGAGGGGAAACGAGGCAATAAATCTTCAAATTTAATGAGTGTGAATTTCCCACCCTCCCCCCAACCCACAACCCTGAACAAAAGTCACCTGCATTTTTGTGTGTGTGTGTGTGTGTTGGGACTCAAGATCTTTCCAAGGGAGCTAAACACATTTTATTCAAGCTTTCCCAGCCCTGGGCAAGAGCCGTTTCAGCCGACAAGGTAATTCTTCTAGAAAGGCTTCAGGGTGGATTTCAGCTCTCTGCTGATCTGTGCTTAGCATCTCAGAGAGGAAGGGGGGTGGGTGGGCATGGCACCTGAGCAGCCAGAAGCAGGGGGTGGGGGGGAGGGGCAGTTCTGGCCCTGACTTGGGTGCAGGCTCTCATGTTCTGTCCATATTCAGGGCATCGGTAATCTCCAGCTCCAGGGCCGGCCAATTTCTTTCTATATTTAACCCATCGCCTGATATGCAGTTCCTCCTGATATGCAGTTCCTCCTTTGCTCTCCAGACTCCGCTCTGCCCTGGCTCTCCCGGCTTCTTTCTAGCGTTTTCCAAGCCTGATCCCTTCAGATCTCGGAGCGTTGCAGCAGCATCGCGAGCCTGTTGAACGGAGAGGGCAGAACTGGGCTCGCCCCATGCCCCCCCCCCCCGCCCCCCCACCGCCAAAGCGCAGTGCACCCGAGGAGATCCTGCTCGTTTCTGCAAATAGAGGCCTGCGTGTTTATCCTCCAGGGATGAGTCTGTTTAGCAGCCGAAGAAGAACTCGATTTCCAGATTTATTTGTCAGACAACAAAGGCTGTAAAACATCAGTAGACCAGGGGCGAAGGTCCGGAGAAAAGGGTCAGCGGTCATTGACCCTCTGAAGAGCTTTGCTTTGGGAGGCAGTGGATGAGCTCTGCTAGCGCGAAGGAAAATGCAGTGAAGGGAACTGCAAAGCCTGGGATGTTTAGCGGAGCAGAGCCAGGCTGGGGGCAGGGGGCTGGGCTACTACCTGCGCAGACGTGTGCTGAAATGGGGTGGCCTGTTAAAGGAAGTCCCTGCCACTTAGCTCCACCAAGCTTTGGGGAGACCCACACACTTACAGAGTTCTGGGACGGTTCTCCTGAAGGTTTATTTGATCCTGGGTGGAGCGGGGTTGGGGCCACACTTAGCAAGACCCAGCACTTACTCCTGGCTCTGTGCTCAGGGCTCACTGCTGGCGATGCTCAGGGGACCACATACACCACTGGGTTTGGCTGTGTACGAGATGAGCGCCTCAAATCCCTGCGTTACCTCTCTGGCCGATGTTCATTGCAAGAAATGCGTCACAACTAACCAGCCAATGTTCACGTAAAGAAGCATGTGGGAAGGTCTGCTTAGACATCGTGTGCATCCCAGACAAACCCTGGGTGGTGCAGATGCAGTGCAAACACAGGAGGAGACACAGGATACTAGGGAATCAGCAAAATGGGATGACCACCCCCCCAGCCTTCACTGCCCGGGTGGGTGAGCATGGACACTACACAGGAAAGGAACAGAGGAAAGAGCCAAAAGAGAGGGAAGAGAGAGGGCGCAGAGAAAGCGTGTGGAGAGAGGGAGGTGACAGAGAGGAAGGAAGGAGAGAGAGAGGGAAGGAAAAGATAAAGAGGGGGAGAAGGGGATAGAGAAGGAGGAAAAGGATCGAGAGGGAAGGACACGAGGAAGGGAAAGCTGGAGAGGGAATAAGGAGATGAAGCAGGAGATAGGGAAGGAGAAGAGAGGGATGAAGGAGGGAGAGAGGGAGGAAACAGAGATAGGGAGAGAGGGAGGAAGGAGAGGGAGATAGGGAGGAGGGAGAGAGATATAGAGTAAGGAGAGAGAGGAGGAAGATAGAGAGGAGAGAGGAAGGAGAAGAGGGAGATAGAGAAGAGTGAGCGGTGGGAGAGGAAGGAGAGGAGGGAGAGAGAGGAGAGTGAGAGGAGGAAGAGGAGGGAGAGGAGGGAGAGAGAGGAGAGTGAGAGGAGGGAGAGGAAGGAGAGGAGGAAGACAGAGGAGAGTGAGAGGAGGGAGAGGAAGGAGAGGAGGAAGACAGGAGAGTGAGAGGAGGGAGAGGAAGGAGAGGAGGAAGACAGGAGAGTGAGAGGAGGGAGAGGAAGGAGAGGAGGAAGACAGGAGAGTGAGAGGAGGGAGAGGAAGGAGAGGAGGAAGACAGGAGAGTGAGAGGAGGGAGAGGAAGGAGAGGAGGAAGACAGGAGAGTGAGAGGAGGGAGAGGAAGGAGAGGAGGAAGACAGGAGAGTGAGAGGAGGGAGAGGAAGGAGAGGAGGAAGACAGGAGAGTGAGAGGAGGGAGAGGAAGGAGAGGAGGAAGACAGGAGAGTGAGAGGAGGGAGAGGAAGGAGAGGAGGAAGACAGGAGAGTGAGAGGAGGGAGAGGAAGGAGAGGAGGAAGACAGGAGAGTGAGAGGAGGGAGAGGAAGGAGAGGAGGAAGACAGGAGAGTGAGAGGAGGGAGAGGAAGGAGAGGAGGAAGACAGGAGAGTGAGAGGAGGGAGAGGAAGGAGAGGAGGAAGACAGGAGAGTGAGAGGAAGGAGAGGAAGGAGAGGAGGGAGAGAGAGGAGAGTGAGAGGAGGGAGAGGAAGGAGAGGAGGAAGACAGGAGAGTGAGAGGAGGGAGAGGAAGGAGAGGAGGAAGACAGGAGAGTGAGAGGAAGGAGAGGAAGGAGAGGAGGGAGAGAGAGGAGAGTGAGAGGAGGGAGAGGAAGGAGAGGAGGAAGACAGGAGAGTGAGAGGAAGGAGAGGAAGGAGAGGAGGGAGAGAGAGGAGAGTGAGAGGAGGGAGAGGAAGGAGAGGAGGAAGACAGGAGAGTGAGAGGAAGGAGAGGAAGGAGAGGAGGGAGAGAGAGGAGAGTGAGAGGAGGGAGAGGAAGGAGAGGAGGAAGACAGGAGAGTGAGAGGAGGGAGAGGAAGGAGAGGAGGAAGACAGGAGAGTGAGAGGAAGGAGAGGAAGGAGAGGAGGGAGAGAGAGGAGAGTGAGAGGAGGGAGAGGAAGGAGAGGAGGAAGACAGGAGAGTGAGAGGAAGGAGAGGAAGGAGAGGAGGGAGAGAGAGGAGAGTGAGAGGAGGGAGAGGAATGAGAGGAGGAAGACAGGAGAGTGAGAGGAGGGAGAGGAAGGAGAGGAGGAAGACAGGAGAGTGAGAGGAGGGAGAGGAAGGAGAGGAGGAAGACAGGAGAGTGAGAGGAGGGAGAGGAAGGAGAGGAGGAAGACAGGAGAGTGAGAGGAGGGAGAGGAAGGAGAGGAGGAAGACAGGAGAGTGAGAGGAGGGAGAGGAAGGAGAGGAGGAAGACAGGAGAGTGAGAGGAAGGAGAGGAAGGAGAGGAGGGAGAGAGAGGAGAGTGAGAGGAGGGAGAGGAAGGAGAGGAGGGAGAAAGAGGAGAGTGGGAAGAGGGAGAGGAAGGAAAGGAGATAGAGGAGAGTGAGAGGAAGGAGAGGAGGGAGGGGAGAGTGAGAGGTGGGAGGGGAGGGAGGGGAAGGGATGGAAGGAGAGAGGCAGGAGAGGGGTGAAGAAGACAAGGGGGCAGGAGGTAGGGTGGGAGGGGAGGAAGCAGAGAAGAGGCATGACCCTCCCCCCCACACCCCAGGTCGGAAGCACCTGCACAAGAAAGGTGGTTGGAGGAAACGCCCCGAGTGTGCTGGGTGCCCCTCAGCCCCTTTTGGGGGGTGGGGGGTCACCCACCTGGTGTGTCTAGAGGAGAAGGCCAGGGGCAGCCGAGAGTGGACCCAGCCCGGGCTGCTCCGGCACTGCAGGGCAGGAAGTGGGCAGTTGCGTGTCCGGCCAGAACAGTGGCCGATGGACACACAGGAGTGACCCACGCAGCCTGGCCACTGCCCTCCTGAGGGTCCCAGGGGACGGGGCGGCCCCTCCCCTCCGACCCGAGAGTCCCAGGGAGCAGCTGTGGATGAGACTCGCCCGTTGCACCCCTGTAATTTGTGGCTTCCTGCTGCCCTGTCATTATCTGGGCGACTTGCTGGCACGCTTGTGCGGGTGGTGGCCGGGGGTTGGGGGAGGGTGCAGCCTCCACTCGGAATCCAGATGGCAAGGATGCTGACCGCTCCTCCCCGCCCCTCCCCCTCTGGGCAGGGCAGGGTCAGCTGTCCAGGGGGCTCTGAAATAGGCAGTGTCTTTTTATTTACTTACTTTCAATTTATTTTTTATTTTGAGTGAATCGTCGCGAGATGCAGTTACAGACTCACAAACTTTCGTGATTACGTTTCAGTCATACAGTGATGGAGCACCCATCCCTCCACCAGTGCCCATTCTCCACCACCAATGGTCCCAGTATCCCTCCCTCCACCCCCACCCCATCCCACCCTGCCTCTGTGGCAGGCACCTTCTTTCTCTCTCTCTCTCTCTCTCTCTCTCCCCCTCCCCCCCTTTGGGTGTTACTGTTTGCAATACAGGTACTAAGAGACCATCATGTTTGGGGCTGGAGCGATAGCACAGCGGTAGGGCATTCGCCTTACAAGCGGCCAACATGGCCGACCCGAGTTCGATTCCTCCGCCCCTCTCGGAGAGCCCGGCAAGCTACCGAGAGTATTCGATATGCCAGACACAGTAACAACAAAGTCTCCAATGGAGACGTTACTGGGCCCGCTCGAGCATGTTTGGTCCACAGTCTACTTTCAGCACGCATCCTTCATCCCGAGTGAGCCCTCCAAGCATCCTTCACTGAGTGGTCCCTTCTCCATCCCAGCTGCCTTTCCCCCCAGCCTGTGGGGCCAGATTCCAAGCCCTGGAGCGATCCCTCTGGCCCTTATCTCGACTATCCTTGGGTGTTAGTTTCCTCTTCTGTTACTTTAAAGCTATGCCACACATGGGTGCAGTCCTTCTATGTCTGTCCCTCTCTCTCTGACTCATTTCACTCTGCATGATACTCTCCATGTCCATCCACTCATACGCAAATGTCATGGCCTCATCTCTTCTAACCGCTGCATAGTATTCCATTGTGTAGACGTACCAAAGTCTCTTTAACCAGCTGTCTGTACTGGGGCACTCGGGTTGTTTCCAGATTCCGGCTACTGTGAACAGTGCTGCAAAAAACATACAAGTTGAAACAGGAGGTGTCTTTAGCCCCCTCCCCAGGAGCCAGCAAGGCTGCGACTCTCCTCGCCGGGGGGCTCACACCTTTCCTATGGGGGCAGAGCCTGGCCAATCTTTCTCCCCTGAGTTCTGCTTTGTACCAGAGAATCGTCTCTAGCCCGTGGCTGCACCCCGAGTTTGCAAGTTAGTGTGAGGAGGCAGATGGGGGTGATGAGCTTTCTGAGCCCCCTGGAGCCCTGGGAAGCCTCCCCCAGCCCCCCAAATGCTCAGAAGCCCCCACATCAGTCCCTGTTGCCTCTGTTTCTGCCACAGCTCAGCCTTCCCATCCTTGCTGCCTCATTTCTCTCGGGCGTGGTGGGTGGACTGATGCAGTTCCAGCCACGCCTGGTATTCCAGATGGGGGCCCCTCTATTCCTGCCCCATGCAGGAAGATCACAGGGGTCTGGACGCAGCTCCCAGCACCCCCCGCCACCCCGTCTGCCAAGGGTTAGTCCTTGACAAGAGAATGGTCTGCCTGAACGGCAGACGTCTGTGAGAGAGGAGAAATCCCAAGGGTTGAAATGATGCCCTGGGTTTTCGTTGACCCGCTTATAGGAGCTCATGTCACCCCTACCCCCGGTGGGCCATTTCGGCCACCACCTGTCCCAGCAGCATCACAAGTGGATGCAGTGACGGGTTGGGCCGTCACAGCCGCCACCTGCCTTGGCAGCACCACTAGTGGATGCAGTGACAGGGTGGACTGTCATGCCCATCACCTGCCTCGGCAGCATCACTAGTGGATGCAGTGATGGGGTGGGCTGTCAAGGCCTCCACCTACCTGGCAGCATCACGGGCGGATGCAGTGACCATCGGTGATGGCATATTTTTCGCTTGGTGACACTCCAGCAAGGTCACTATGGGCATCGTTTCCTTAAATGATCTTAACCACCCTAAAAAAGGTGGTTAATGAGATATCACCTCACGCCACAGAGACTGGCACACATCCAGAACAAGAGTAACCAGTGGTGGTGTGGGTGCGGGGAGAAAGAGATTCCTTCATTGCTGGTGGCAATGCTGACCGATCCAGCCTTTTTGGAAAGCAATATGGTCATTCCCCCCAAAAAACTAGGAATAGAACTTCCATATAATCCAGCAATACCATTTCTGGGAATATATTCCAGGGCCCCCAAAACGCATAGCAGAAACGCCACCAGCACCCTTATGTTCACTGCAACACTGGCCAGAATCTGGAAACAACCTGAGTTCCCAAGAGCAGGCGAATGGCTAAAGAAACTATGGCACATCTACACAATGGAATACTATGCAGCCGTTAAGAAAGATGTAGTCACTAACTTGGGTCATAAATGGATGGCCATGGAGAGTATCCATGCTGGGTGAAATGAGTCAGAAGGAGAGGGTCAGACATAGAATGATCGCACTCATTTGCGGGATATAAAAACAAACAAACACATAATATGAGATCAGTAGTCACAGACAGTAGAAACAAGAGCCAGGAGGATAGGTCCACAGGTGGAAGTCGGCCCCAAGTGCTTTGGAGACCAGGCAGCTGGGATGGAGTCGGGACAACCATGACAAAGAGAGTTGGAAATGGTCACTCTGGATAAGAACTGTGTGCTGAGAACAGGCAAAGGGACAAACATGATAACCTCTCAGTACTTGTATTGAAAACCATAATGCCCCAAAGTGGGGAGGGGGGAGAGAGAAGGAGAGGAAAAGGAAAAGGGAGAGAGGGAGAGAGAGAGAGAGAGAGAGAAAGTGACAGAGACAGAGAGACAGACACAGACACAGAGACAGACACAGAGATAGACAGAGACACAGAGAAAATGCCTGCCATAGAGGTAGGCGGAGATGGGGGGTGGGTGGGAGGGTGGGAAATTGGGGACCCAGGTGCTGGGAAATGTGCCCTGGTGGAGGGGCGGGTGTTGGAACCCTGCAGGACTGACACCCGACCATGAGCAGCCTTGCAACGATCTCACGGAGACACAGTACAAAAGTTAAAAAAAAAATCCTAACACCACAAATAAGAAAGGTGGCCCCCAGCCCCCGACGAAAACACCCAAGAAGGTTTTGACCTCAGTCTGCATCTCTGCCCATCAGCCTGTGCGATTCCCCATCAGGTGACATTTGGGGTGACAGTGACAGCATCCCCTGTGGCGACCCTGGGCTCCAGGCGTCCACCCCCAGTGTTGGAACGCGGCCGCCCGCCCTGTGTCTCGTGTCCCGTCTTTCCAACTCTGCAGGGACCGCCGCCCTCTGCCTAGTCTCCCCCTGGTCTCTTGGGCCACCCGGTGACTTGGTGGCATTGCTGCCTTTGCCACCAAGAATCAGACGCCTCCCGGTCCCGGCTTCCGAGTCCAGATCCTGAGGTCACTTCCAGCCCGGGTGGCTGTCCCCAAGGGTCACCTTCCTCCCCTGCCCTGCCTCTTCCTGTCGGCTCTCCCCACCTTCCACACCCATCCTGTGTCGCGTGTTGACCTGGAGACCCCCGGGACACTCCCCTTCAGAAGGACAGGAACTGGGGGGGTCCACGGGGGTCCCACTCAGTGGGGAACAAGGAGATGAGATTTCAGCTCCATCCTCATCCCTTTCTGTTCCCCTGCAGTTCTGGCCGCATCGCTGTTTCCTCAGGGTTGGTTCAGAGAGACGCCAACAGGGGGGCTTCCCGGGTGTGTGTGTGTGTGTGGAGGGGGAGGGGTTGAGAGCTGGGAGTGGGAGCGTGAGGAAGCTTGCCACGGTAACAATGATGGGATTTATATCTCCTCGCCCGCACCAGCTGGCTGGGCCATCAATTATCCCCTCCCGCCCCCCTGGAGGTTATTAAAGAGAACCTCTGTCGCGGGGGTCCTTATTAGCTGGGGATTTATGGAGAAAATCCAGGCGTTTCACTCCCGACAGTGCCTGCGGGGGCTGCTGCTCCTTCTCCGTCAGCTCCTGGGCCACGGTGGTCTCCCTACGCCTCACCCCTGCCCCCCAGACCCCAGTCCTCGGAGCCCCAGGCCCGGCCCCCAGAGCGAGCGCTGGGCTCATGGTCTCTCTTGCACATTTGCACAAGTTCGACTCTGAATTTGCCCTGTTGTCCAGGCGGAAAGGGGTTCTGGGCTCACTCAGGAAATTCTAGAATTTTCCAGAGGTCACCCCTCACCTCCTCAGTAGCGCCCCCTCCGGGTTTTAATTTCTCGCTAAGAAAGTCAAAACAAGCAATATAAAAGAGAGTTTGTAACTGTATCTCATGGTGATTTAAGATAAAATAATAGGAGCGATAGCACAGTGGGGAAGGTATTTGCCTTGCATGTGGCCAACCTGGGTTCGATCCCTGGCATCCCCTAGGGTCCCCCGAGCACCGCCAGGAGTGATTCCTGAGTGCAGAACTAGAAGTCAGCCCCTGAGCATCGCCGGGTGGGACCCAAAAGCAAATAATAATAATAATAATAATAATAATAATAATAATAATAATGGAGCGATAGCACAGCGGGTAGGGCGTTCGCCTTATAAGCGGTCAACATGGCCGGCCCGAGTTCGATTCCTCCACCCCTCTCGGAGAGCCCGGCAAGCTACCGAGAGTATCCGATATGCCAGACACAGTAACAACAAAGTCTCCAATGGAGATGTTACTGGGCCCGCTCGAGCAAATCGACGATAAACGGGAGGGCCTTTTATTTTATTTTAACATTCTGTCACACTGTAGCACCGTCCTCCCGTTGTTCATCGATTTGCTCGAGCGGGCACCAGTAACATCTCACGACAAATCGTGAGACTTATTGTTACTGCGTTTGGCATCTTGAAGATGCCACGGGGAGCTTGCCAGGCTTTGCTGTGCGGGCAAGATACTCTCGGTAGCCTGCCACCATTCTGAATAAACAGAAAAAAAGTAATGTGGAGTTCATGTTCAATTCAATCAGCTTCATCCATGACAGAATAGATAGCAGTATTCCTACTTAAAAAAGAGAGAGAGAGAGAGAGAGAGAGAGAGAGAGAGAGAGAGAGAGAGAGAGAGAGATGACACTCGTCATTTGACCAGTCATTTGACCAGGTCACAAGCTGGTTGGGGGGCGGGGGGTGGGATTGGAGGGAGTGTCCTGGAGCCCGGGGGGGGGGGGGCTCAGTTCCCGGGGTCCCGGTTCTGTGTTATACTTACCTTGGATTTTGTACCCCGACTTTCCCGGCCAGGCGACTCATTTGTGGCTTCCTGCCCCAGGAATGAATGTGAATAAGCTGCCTTCCCATTAAAGACACAGTTCTTCTTAATCCAGCCGAATGCTCTCCTCCTCCTCCTCCTCCTCCTCCTCCTCCTCCTCCTCCTCCTCCTCCTCCTCCTCCTCCTCCTCCTCCCCAGAAGCAATTTCTTCCTCATTATAACCAATTATTATGTGTGATATCTGGGGGGTGGGTGGGTGGAAAACACCCCATCGGTTTGCACTTAAAAATTGAAACCCGTGACAGGGGAGAACCGTGGTGTGGTGTCTTTTGGGGTGACTCTACGCGGTGGGGTGGGCTGCCTTTGAAGGAAACTGTCTTCTTCGCCTTCCTCAAAGAACACAGAGAGTTTCCACATTCTGATTCCTTGAAGTTCACAAGTGACAAGAGAGATGGGCAGGGGAGGAAAGTGGCAATTTAGTTATTTTTCTCAGAAGAGCACAGTGGGTAGGGCGTTTGCCTTGCACGCAGCCAACCTGGGTTCGATTCCTCCGCCCCTCTCGGAGAGCCCGGCAAGCTCCCGAGAGTATCCCGCCCACACGGCAGAGCCTGGCAAGCTCCCTGTGGCGTATTTGAGATGCCAAACACAGTCACAACAAGTCTCACCGTGGAGACGTTACTGGCACCTGCTCAAGCAAATCGATGAACAGCGGGAGGACAGTGCTACAGTGCTCAGAAGAGCAGAGTTGGGGTGGGATTTGCCAGGTTTATATTCCGCAACCTTTCCCCAGATGCTTCCATTTTCTTTCCTTCTCTCCTCCCTCTGGGGACCCCCCTGGTCTTGGACTGTGAACCCCCCGCCCCAGTTAGGCAGTTTTCATCTGGGACCCCCCTTGGGATGTGCCGTGACCCACAGCCAGGCGATCCCATGAACGTACGTAACCAAGAGGTTCCCACACACATATGCGGGGACGCATGCACACACGCACACACACACACACACTTCACATTCAGGCATGCACACACACGTTCTCATACACTCACAGTCCAAACACGCCAACACATGTTCTCACAGGCGTCCGCTTAGAGCCCCCCCCCCCGACACGCACACAGCCCACACTCACACACACTCATTCTCACATGCTCACCTCTTAAGGCTGTGTACACACCGTCTTGGATCTACTATACAACTCATTCTCACTTGCATGCACTCCCCGTACACACATTCATGCATTCACACACACACACTCGCACACCTCCACACTACACACACTCATGCATCTACTCACACACACTTGCACACCCCATACACACACTCGTGCATCTACTCACACACTTGAACACCCCCTACACACTTATGAATCTACTCACACACACTTGCACACCCCATATGCACACTCGTGCATCTACTCACACACACTTGCACACCCCCACACTACACATACTCATGCATCTGCGCAAACATTTGCACACCTCCATTCTCACATACATGCACACCAATGCTATATGCACAGTTCTCCATGCTCTCACGCCCACACACTCTCTCATCCGTACACTCCTAGACACACACACTCTTCCATCTCACACCTGACATTTATTTTCACTCACACTCACAGCCCTCACACTCGCTTCTGCAGACACACACACACACACACACTTGTTCTCAAATACACTCATGGACTCATGGCCGAGACACAGTTACACACATGCTCATTCGCACCCGCACACACCCGCACTTCACACAGACACACATTCATGCCTACGTGCACGCTTTCCACAGTGCATACACACAGAGACTCATACTCCACACACACACGCACACACGCACACACACGTGTTCACACTCGCACGCCTGTACCCTGTACGCTTGTACATCAGGATTGGGTGAAGATGACAGACAGAACCAGTTCTCTTCCTCGGGCCGAATCTTCTGTCCTTACTGTAGTGGAGATGTGAGCAGAGGTGGAGCCGGGTGGGCGTTCGGTGGTCCTACGCCCTGGACTCCAGCCTCCCAGCTCCATGGACGGGACAAATATCAGAGCACATCGGACGACGCAGGAACCCTTAACCCCAGTGTTTAGAAGAAAGGGAAGGAAAAAAAAATCAACGCGTGGGGGGAGGGGAGGGAAGAAAACAGGAAGTAACAGGGGAACAGGCAGGCAGTTATATGGTGTTAAGGGAGAGTGTCACGGGTGTACCCGAAACAGACTCGGCCACGCTGAAGGCCTGGCAGCTAACAGGGGACTCCCTGGCCTTTGTCATGGGCCTGTCAAGTGGACAAAAGGGGCTGGGATGAGGCGGGGAAGGAGACTTGGGAATATGGTGGGAAGGAAGGGGCCGTTGGCAGTGGGAACATCACACGCCTAAAACTCAACTCTTGGTAACTTTGAAAATCACAAGTCGGGTTGGAGGGATAGTACAGCAGGGAGGGCTTTTGCCTGACATGCAGCCGACCCGGGTTCGATTCCCAGCATCCCCATAGGGTCCCCCGAGCACCGCCTGGAGTGATTCTTGAGTGCAGAGCCAGGAGTCAGCCCTGAGCATCGCTGGGTGTGACCCCCCCCACCAAAAAAGAGAATGTGAGTGCTTAGACCTGTGGAATCTTCCCTGGCTTCAAACCACATTATTTTTTTCTTCTTTTTGTTTTCACTTGAACAGCTCATACTTAAAAACCTCGCAGGGGTGAGATTTTAAAGCCCACTTTGAGAGGCGGGAGCAATAGCACAGCAGGTAGGGCATTCGCCTTGCATGTGGCCAACCCGGGTTCGATCCCCAGCATCCCATTTGGTCCCCCGGGCACCAACAGGAGTGATACCTGAATGCAGAGCCAGGAGAAACCCCTGAGCATCACCGAGTGTGACCCCAAAAAGCAATAAAAAGAAACAAAAACACAAAAAACCTGTGGGAAGCTGGCCCTTTAACTGACCAAGGGCTTACGTGCCTGTGCTATGTATGGTTATCTTGGCCTATGTGACCCTGAACAAGCAGGTCCTCACTTGCACAAATCTGGTACTGAGTCTGCTCTGACCGCAGCCTACGCAAGTCCTGAGCTATGCATGGTCATCAGAAAACATTTGTCATAGCTAGCCCAAGAATAAGAAGTAACTGACACTGATTAACCAAGCATATGAAATATGTAGACTTTGTAACTCTCCTAACCATATATGGATATGACCTAGTGACGTAATTGCCTTCTGTGGTGTATGCAGTTTCCTGCATCGCAAGGTATATAATACCCCTGCTGCCCTGAATAAAGTCTGTCCTGTCCTGTCTGCCTTATCCTGTCTGCTCTGTCCTGTCCCCCTTTTCTCTCTGCTTCTAAACTGCAAGACTCAGAGACTATATATAAAACCCAGCTCCCGGACGAGAACAGTGCAGTCTTCTGCCCCCGCGCCTGGGTGTTCCTTCCCGGAGCCCCTTGGAGGGGAGCGGGTTGAGCTTTCCTCCCCGCCCCGACCCGGGATCCGGCAGCCGAAGACCTCCAGGACCAGCCACCACCATGCTGAGACCACTCTCCGCACACATGAAGGTACCGGCAGAGGAACAAAGGCATGCGGGTCCCAGGGCTGAGATCACCAAGCCTACTCGGATCGGGGATGAGCATCCTCCACCCAGATCCTCGGAATTCCAGTAGGCGGGGGTCACACCCACCAACTGGCCCCCTGGCACCGTGTAATCCCATCAACGGCCAAGACCCAGAGACTATAAAACCCAGCTGGTTACTGGTGCCTGCTCGAGGCAATCGACGAATAACAGGATGGTCGTGATTCTAAACTGCATTATGTCTCTTGTGTCTTGTGTTCATTCGGTCGGTCCTCTCCATGCACCTACAGACCCGAGGGCCACCTCCGCGGGCCGGAGGAGTGGTCTGGCAGGCCACCCCCTTCCCCCACAAAAACCCAAGCTGCCGTGGGGGGACACGAGGTTTCTGCAGCCTAATTGCTCATAATTGCATCCTATTTCTTCGCAACGGCAGTTGGAGATGATGTTACACACCCCCTCTTTCCGCCCAGCAGAGGATGCATCATTCTGTGCCCCCTGGCATAGCCAACCACTGTATTTACTCACACATTCAAAACGACATCGATGGACCGCAAGGCCGGAGCCTCTTCCCCCGCCCGCGTTTTATGTGCGTGTCAGATGGCGGAGGGCCTTCCTCCCACCCTCGCAGACTCAACGCACGTCTGCTCACAGCCAGATGGAGTGGCTCGCCCGTCTACACTGCCCACCCCCGCGCCCTTTCCTGCCTCTCTCTGCACTTGCCAGGCTGTCCTGCCCCGAGAGAAGCGTCTAGACTCCTCCCCGCGAGCCCACTGAGGTTCTGCTGAGCCCTGAGGTCGGCGGAGGGCGATGGTGGTGATATTTTTGTTCCCTGCCTGCCTTTTGGGGGTTCTTCTGCCGGAACTGTGTCACTGGCATAGGTGTCCATGCTGGACTCTGCACTGTAGCACTGTCCTCCCATTGTTCATCGATTTGCTCGAGCAGTCACCAGTAATGTCTCCATCATGAGACTTGTGACTGTTTTTTGGCATATTGAATACGCCAGGGGGCGCTTGCCAGGCTCTGCCGTGCAGGCGGGATACTCTCGGGCTCTCCAAGAGGGGCGGAGGAATCGAACCCGGGCTGGCCGTGTGCAAGGCAAACACCCTACCCCACTGTGTTATCGCTCCAGCCCCTGTAATTCTCTTTGTTTGGGCCGTGGGGTAGTGTGTGTGTGTGTGTGTGTGTGTGTGTGTGTGTGTGTGTGTGTGTGTATGGCATTTCCTGTTGAGATTCTTCTGGAAGAACTGGGTGTTTCTCTGGGCATTATTGGGCAAGTGGCCTGTGTGGGATTGTCTGCCCTGCCTGGAGCTTTCCTGACCAGTGACCCGGAAGGGAAATGCCATGTAGTTAATGATGGACAATGGAAGCTTGATTCTGGGCGGGGAACAGAAGGGAATGTTTCCTTGCTTTGGTTTTATCTGCATTGCTCCTGGACTCACAGAGGGCAACACCACTTGGACATGACTGATGTGTTCGCTAACGACAGGATCTGAGGAGAGAAGTGGTCAGTTGCTCGGGACTCAGCTGACTTAATTTCTTTAAATGGAGACGTTACTGGGCCCCGCTCGAGCAAATCGATGAACAACGGGAGGACAGTGCTACAGTGTCACTGAAGGCAGCTTAAAGAAAGAGATATTCAGTCGCATCCAAACCAGTCTGGACACACGCGTGATCTTGCCCATTTTCCTGGGTCCCTGTGTTCCTGCCTGTTTGCGGGTCGGTCTGCACGGGCTCATGCTGACGGTCTAGTCTGGCCCCAACAGCCGGGAAGGGCAGCGATGGTGTGAAGCTGCCTGGGGCTTTGGCAGGTGGGGCTGAGGCTGGTAGATCTGTGCACTGGCGCCATCAAAGAGAACATTCTGGAAGACACAGGGGTCTCCGGCAGGTGGGACAGGCAGGCAAGCTGTTGTTCCACCTTTCTGGAGTTAAGTAGGTCCCCAGGCACCATCTGGGGAGGGGCGGGGAGGGGAGAGTGAGGCATAAAGTAGCAGGAAGTTATTATCATAAATCTCAGGAGGAATCCAACAGGGAAAGTGTGTCAGCATTTGGCAGGGCGGGGGCGGAGGGTGGGCGGAGCTAAGGCATTTGCCTTGCAGGCTGGGATAGCCGTGGCGGCCCTGGTTTGAATCCTCAGTACCATCTATGCCCCCCATGAGCACTGCACACTGAGCCTGGAATACCCCCTGAGCACTGCCAGAGCTCACTCCCGAGTACCAAGCCTAGAATAGCTCCTGAACACTGCTGGGTGTAGCCCCCTAAACAAACAAACAAACAAACAAAAAAACCCCAGATCAATGAAGAGCAATAGTCTAGCGGGGAGAGTGTTTGCCTGGCATCGACCCGGGTTCGATCCCCGGCATCCCATAGAGTCCCCCAAGCATCGCCAGGAGTGATCCCTGAGCCAGGAGTCAGCCCTGAGCATCACTGGGTGTGACCAAAAAATATAATATATTATTATTATGGGCTGGAGCGATAGCACAGCAAGGAGGGTGTTGGCCTGGCATGCAGCCGACCTGGGTTCGATTCCTCCGCCCCTCTCAGAGAGCCCGGCAAGCTACCGAGAGTATCTCGCCTGCGCGGCAGAGCCTGGCAAGCTCCCCGTGGTATATTTGATATGCCAAACACAGTCACAACAAAGTCTCACAATAGAGACATTACTGGTGCCCACTCAAGCAAATCGATGCACAACGGGAGGACAGTGCTACAGTGCTATTATTATTATTATTATTATTATTATTATTATTATTTTGGATCACACCCGGCGATGCACAGGGGTTCCTCCTGGCTCTGCACTCAGGAGTTACTCCTGGAGGTGCTCAGGGGACCATATGGGATGCTGGGAATTGAACCCCGGTTGGCCATGTGCAAGGCAAACGCCCTACCCGCTGTGCTATCGCTCCAGCCCCCCAGTGCTATTATTATCATAGGGCCAGAGAGATAGTATGCTGGGGAAGGGGCTTGCCTTGCATGCAGCTACCCGGTTCGATCCCTCTCACCTCATAGGTTTCCCTGAACACCGCCAGGAATGACCCCTGAGCACAGAGCCAGGATGCAGCCTTGAGCATCACCAGGTGTCGCCCCAAAACAAAACAAAACAAAACAAAACAGGGGCTGGCGAGATAGCACAGCAGGGAGGGCGTTTGCCTTGCACGCGGCCGACCCGGGTTCGATTCCCAGCATCCCCTAGGGTCCCCTGAGCACCGCCAGGAGTGATTCCTGAGTGCAGAGCCAGGAGGAACCCCTGTGCATCGCCAGGTGTGACCCAAAAAGCAAAAAACAAAAACAAACCAAACCAACAAGCAGATTAAGAAAAATCACAACTCAGCACATTTGCATTTCTTTTCTTTTTTTTTTTTTGCTTCTTAAACACCCATCACGTTGATGCTTGGCAGGACCTGACCCTGATATCTGCCATTTGCTGTTGGATTTCTAGTTCCATCATTTTTCTGGTCCCCGGGACGGGCACGGCGCATGCGCACAACCTCCTGGAGTTGGGGGGGGCGTTGCTCCCCCCCCCCCCCCCCCCCGCCCACCTCCAAGTCCCATCTCAGCATCTTCCAACGGGGCGTCCGGCTGCAGTGGCCGACTCACAGCGCCAGGGGAGCACCACCCCCCCAGCCCCTCACCCCTGCCTGGGTTTCTTCGCACCCTCCTGATGCCTGCGGCCCCCACGAACCCTTATTAAGCCCCTGCAAGGCAGGAGCGCTGCCTGCCTCTTAATTGAGGCATAATAATTAGAACATTAGCACATTAAGAGGGTGAGACGGCGTGTTTGGCTTTTGTGATTAATTATCTGAGGATTGTAATAAGTTGTTAAGACATTCATTACGGCGGCTTGTTTACTGCGCCCCGTGGCCCTGGGTGAGGTCCCCCCCCCCTTGTGGCAGGTGGGGACATGGGCGAAGGCCACAGCCGGGGGAAACAGGGGACCCCAGGCTGCGGTGAGGGGGGTGGGATTCTGGGATTCCCCAGCGGAGTCTGGGAGGGGGCCCAAAATGGGCTTCCGGGTAGGGACCCCCCAGCTCTGCAGACTTGGTGATGGCCCATGGCTCTCCCTGGGGAAATAGAGGCTCTAGTTCTTAGCTCTAGCCCCCCCCCCCAAAGGCTCTATTGGGGGGGGAGCGTGATGCTTGCAAGCCCCCCTTTGCCCTGACTCCATGGAGGCAAACCACAACACAAGCATGGGTGCAGAACCTGTTCCCCCCATCCCCTGATAAGGCCGGGCCCATGCAGGGGGCCAGCCCGGGTCTTGGTTCTCGCTGCAAGGGGTGGGGGGTGAGGAGGCCCTGGGTGGAGAGCAGGGGAGCCTGGCCTCACCTGGGTTCATGCTGTCACCCAGCCTGGCCACACAGGGCCATTAGACAGCAACTCTGGCCAGACTCGGCAGCGGTACTTCTTGGCGTTTAGGATGAAGTGACTCAGGAAATAGAATTCTGGGCCATGGGGGGAGGGGCACACACACACACGCGCACACACACACACACACACACTTGGGTTGGCTGGGATGCCAACCACCCACACACAAAACACACACACGCACACACACTTGGGTTGGCTGGGATGTCAAGCACACACACACACACACACACACACACACTTGGGTTGGCTGGGATGCCAACCACACACACACACACACACACACACACACTTGGGCTGGCCGGAATGCCAAGCACACAAACACACACACACACACACACACTTGGGCTGGCCGGAATGCCAAGCACACAAACACACACACACATACACTTGAGCTGGCTGGGATGCCAACCACACACACACACACACACTTGGGTTGGCTGGGATGTCAAGCACACACACACACACACACACACACTTGGGCTGGCCGGAATGCCAAGCACACAAACACACACACACACACATACACTTGAGCTGGCTGGGATGCCAACCACACACACACACACACACACACACACACTTGGGTTGGCTGGGATGTCAAGCACACACACACACACACACACTTGGGCTGGCCGGAATGCCAAGCACACAAACACACACACACACACATGGCCTGGCTGGGATGCCAACCACCCACACACAAACACACACACGCACACACACTTGGACTGGCTGGGATGTCAAGCACACAAACACACACACACACTTGGGCTGGCTGGGATGCCAAGTACACACACACACACACGGGCTGGCTGGGATGCCAACCACACACACAAACACACAAACGCACACACACACTTGGGCTGGCTGGGATGTCAAGTGCACACACACACACACACACACACACACTTGGGCTGGCCGGGATGCCAAGCACACAAACACACACACACACTCTTGGGCTGGCTGGGATGCCAAGTGCACACACACACACACACACGGACTGGCTGGGATGCCAACCACACACACACACACACACACTTGGGTTGGCTGCGGCATTGCCAGCCACAAGCACACTCAGCGTAGGATGGAGAGCAGAATCCTGGCGGCAGGAAGGCAGCCAGTACAGTCATCCCTGATGGGATGTGGGGGGCTGGAGCCGTCATAGCACAGCGGGGAGGGCGTTTGCCTTGCATGCGGCCGACCCGGGTTCGATCCCCAGCATCCCCTAGGGTCCCCCGAGCACCGCCGGGAGTGATTCCTGAGCGCAGAGCCAGGAGTCAGCCCTGAGCATTGCCAGATGGGACCCAAAAAGCAAAAATAAAACAAAAATAAAATAAATAAAAATCAGGGGGGCCAGAGTGGTAGCATAGTGTTTAGGGCCTCTGCCTTGCACGTGGCCGACCCGGGTTCGATTCCCGGCATCCCCTAGGGTCCCCCCCGAGCACTGCCAGGAGTGATCCCTGTGTGCAGAGCCAGGAGTCAGCCCTGAGCATCGCCAGGTGGGACCCAAAAGCCAAAAAATAGATAATTAAAAAAAAAAGATGAGTTGGTGGTTTCTGTTTATCAGCATTTCATAAATTAACGAAGAGGAGGAGAAAGATTTTATGGACTCGGTACTCGTCTGCCCGCTTCTGGATTGGGTAGCATGCGGGAGTGGTTTCCAGAACATGTGCATGAACCCTGACCCCCGCAGACACGCCATAGACATGCCATGCATCACACACACACACACACACACACAGAAACCCCACACGCACCACATACATGCCACTTCCATGAACTCAGCAATGCCATGGCTGACCATCTTGTTCCCATCTGAGTTCCCTGCAGTTTTGTGTGTTAAATGAGCAGCTTCTGCATCACGGTCCTCACTCCCCGCCGCCGGGGAGAATTCCAGCGCAGAAAAGCACATAAGGAAGGTTCCACTCCAAGGCCCACGCCTGATGCTTTCTGGGCTTTGAAAGTCAATATTTATCTTTTCGGTGTTGGTTTTGCTTTGGGTCTCTGGCGGTGCTCACGGCTGACTCCTGGCGCTGCACTCGGGGATCACTCCTGGCAGGGCTCCGGGGACCCTAGGGGATGCCGCGGATCGAACCCAGGGTGGGAGTTGCCAGGCAAGCGCCTTCCCCCTCTGTGCTGTCTCTCCAGCACTCATTTTTTAAAAGAGGGATCCCCATAGAGGTGTTTTTTATTTTTCAATTTCAGTTGAATCACAATGAGACACAGTTTCGAAGTTGAAGTTGTTCATGGTTGGGTTTCAGTCATACAGTGTCCCAATGCCTGTCCCTTCACCAGGGCACAGTTCCCACAACCAGGGTCCCCAATTTCCATCCCAACCTCACCTGCCTTTATGGTGGACCCTTCTCCCTCCTCCTCCTTCTCCTCCTCCTCCTCCTCCTCCTTTTCTTCCTCCTCCCTCCATCTCCTCCTCCTCCTCCTCCTCCTCCCCCTTCTCCTCCTCCTCCTCCTCCTCCTCCTCCTCCTCTTTCTTCTCCTCCTCCTCTCCTTCTCCTCCTCCTCCTCCCCCTTCTCCTCCTCCTCTCTCTCTCCTCCTCCTCCTCTTCCCCCTCCTCCTCCTCCTTCTCCTCCTCCTCATCTCCTCCTCCTTCTCCTTCTCCTCCTTCTCCTCCTTCTTCTCCTCCTCCTCTTCCCCCTCCTCCTCCTCCTCCTCCTTCTCCTCCTCCTCATCTCCTCCTCCTTCTCCTTCTCCTCCTTCTTCTCCTCCTCCCCCTTCTCCTCCTCCTTCTTCTTCTCCTCCTCCTCCTCTTCCCCCTCCTCCTCCTCCTCCTTCTCCTCCTCCTCATCTCCTCCTCCTCCTCTTCCCCTCCTCCTCCTCCTTCTTCTCCTCCTCCTCCCCCTTCTCCTCCTCCTCCTCCTTCTTCTCCTCCTCCTCTTCCCCCTCCTCCTCCTCCTCCTCCTTCTCCTCCTCCTCCTCTTCCCCTTCCTCCTCCTTCTCCTTATCCTCCTCCTCCTCATCTCCTCCTCCTCCTCTTTCTTCTCCTCCTCCTCCTTCTCCTTCTCCTCCTCCTCCTCCCCCTTCTCCTCCTCTTCTTCCCCCTCCTCCTCCTTCTCCTCCTCCTCATCTCCTCCTCCTTCTCCTTCTCCTCCTCCTTCTCCTCTTCCTTCTCCCCCTTCTCCTCCTCCTCCTCTTCCCCTCCTCCTCCTCCTCCTCTTCTTCTCCTCCTCCTCCCCCTTCTCCTCCTCCTCCTTCTTCTTCTCCTCCTCCTCCTCCCCCTTCTCCTTCTCCTCCTCCTCCTCCTCTCCTCCTTCTCCTCCTCCTCCTCCTCCTTCTCCTCCTCCCCCTTCTCCTCCTCCTCCTCTTCTTCCTCCCCTCCTCCTCTTCCCCTCCTCCTCCTCCTCCTTCTTCTCCTCCTCCTCCCTCTCTCCTCCTCCTCCTCCTCCTTCTTCTCCTCCTCCTCCTCCCCCTTCTCCTTCTCCTCCTCCTCCTCCTCCTCCCCCTTCTACTCCTCCTCCTTCTCCTCCTCCTCCTTCTCCTCCTCCTCCTCCTTCTCCTCCTCCTCCTTCTCCTCCTCCTCTCTTCTCCTCCTCCTTCTCCTCCTCCTCTTCTCCTCCTCCTCTTCTTCCTCCCCTCCTCCTTCTCTTCCCTCCTCCTCTCCTCTCTTCTTCCTTCCTTCTCCTCCTCCTCTTCTCCCCTCCTTCCTTCCTCTCCTCTTCCTCCTCCTTCTCTTCTCTCTTCCTCTTCCCTCCTCCTCCTCCCTCTCCCTCCTTCTTCCTTCCTCTTCCTACTTCCCTCCTCCTCCTTTTCTTCCCTCCTCCTCCTCCTTCCCTTCTCTCCCTCCTCCCTCTCCCTGCCCCCTCTGTCTCTCTCCGTATCTCTGTCTCTCTCTCTCTCTCTCCTAGAGACTCCTTCAGATTGCCAATGTCGCCCCTGGCCCAGCCCTCTGAGACTCTGCGGGGTGAGTCTTTTTCATTCACTCCCTCTCACCTGCACAGAATGCTGCCTGGTTGTCATTTGGATTTGCATTTCCCTCCTAATCAAGTTGAGCACCCGCGATCCGCCATCCCCCCTCCAACCCCCACCCCCTCGCCTGTTGACCATCCGTATGTCTTCTCTGGAGAAGTGTCTAATGCAAAATTTATAACCGTTTTTTAAATTTTCAGGATTTCCTGCTGACTGCTGAGGGGTTCTCGCCCAGTTTCTGACACTGTGTCTGCCGTGTAGACGCCCCCGCCCAGACAGCAGGTTGCCTTTTTCTGGTCTGCACGGGTCACTTTTGTTCCGCTGGAGAGTTTCCTGCCCCGACACTGCATTTCCCCAGTGGACCTTCGTCGGCTGCAGGAGTTGAGCTCTCCAAGCCCTTCCCGGCGGTCAGGGAGGGGCCTGGGGGTGGCTTCTGGGTGGCCCATGGCTTCAGGTCTTACCTTCACATCTTTGGATTTTTTTGTTGTTGGTGGTGGTGGTGTTGTTTTTTTGTTTTGTTTTGTTTTTTGCTTTTTGGGTCCCACCCGGCGATGCTCAGGGCTGACTCCTGGCTCTGCACTCAGGAATCACTCCTGGCGGCGCTCGGGGGAGACCCTATGGGATGCTGGGACTCGAACCCGGATCGGCCGTGTGCAAGGCCAACGCCCTACCCGCTGTGCTATCGCTCCAGCCCTAACATCGCATCTTTCAATCTGCTCTGCCCTCCCTCAGTTTTGCGTGAAAACAACAATTCCAGTTTCTGTTCTTTTGAGACCGGGTCCTGAGGATGCTTCCTGCACGTTGGTGGAAGAGGCGTCCTGTTCCCCAGGGAGGGGCCACCCGGCTCTTCTGGTCAATGGGCTGGTGTGTGCACATGGGTGAGTGCCGGCCTAAATGCCTGAAGAAATCAATACTCAAGGCATGAAATTAGTACTCAAATTAGTACTCAAGGCCACACAAGGTATTGAGGGAAGCCCTGACACGAGTGTGCCCCAGAGCCAGCCTTTCTTTCCTTCCATTCTTCCTTCCTTCCTTCCTTCCTTCCTTCCTTCCTTCCTTCCTTCCTTCCTTCCTTCCTTCCTTCTCCTTCCTTCCTTCCTTCCTTCCTTCCTTCCTTCCTTCCTTCCTTCCTTCTCCTTCCTTCCTTCCTTCCTTCCTTCCTTCCTTCCTTCCTTCCTTCCTTCCTTCCTTCCTTCCTTCCTTCCTTCCTTCCTTCCTTCCTTCCTTCCTTCCTTCTCTCCTTCCTTCCTTCCTTCCTTCCTTCCTTCCTTCCTTCCTTCCCTCTCTCTCCCTCCCTCCCTCCCTCCCTCCCTCCCTCCCTTCCTTCCATCCTTTCATCCTTCTTTCTTTTTATCTCTCTTTCTTTCTCTCTCTTTTTTTCTTTTTGAGTCACACCTAGTGATGCTCAGGGCTTACTCCTGGGTCTGCACTCAGGAATCACTCCTGGTGGTGCTTAGGGGACCCTATGGGATGCTGGGGACTGAACTTGGGTCAGCCGCATGCAAGGCCAAACGCCCTCCACGCTGTGCTATCGATCTGGCCCGCCCAGAGGCCTTTTAGAAGGCTGAAGTTCCTGTGAATTCTGATAGACTTCTGCCTCCTCCTCCCTGTCAGCCCACCGTTCCCTCCCCCACACTCGTTTTTCCTCTCTCCTCTCTCTTCTTCACACCTCGTTCTGCTCCAGCCCCCAGCTTGAAAAGGTGGAGTTGGCATCATTAAACCCATTTCGAACCTGACCACACACATCGGGCATGGAGCCAACACGCAAAGTGAATGCCCCCCCCCCCCCCCCCTAATAAAACCCAGGATGACGAGGCCGCTGTCCTGCTAATTGTAATTTATTGCGAGCAGGTAGTGTGTGAAGTGCTTTGAAAAGCAGAGGGTGAGTGCCAACCTTTGCGAGGGGGATTTTCTCCACCCACCCAAGCTTCTGCCTCATTTTTCATGGTCCCCTGAGCCCTTTCTCTCTCTCCCTCCTCTCTCTCTCTCTCTCTCTCTCTCTCTCTCTCTCTCTCTCTCTCTCTCCTCCCACCCCCCTCTCTCTCTCACACCCTGCCTACGCTTTTGGGCATTGTGGTTTGCAATACAGGTACTGAAAGGTTAATCACGTATATCCCTTTACCTTGGCTGGAGAGATAGCACAGCGGTAGGGCGTTTGCCTTGCACACAGCCGGCCTGGCCGAGCCGGGTTCGATTGCTCCGCCCCTCTCGGAGAGCCCAGCAAGCTACCAAGAGGATCTCGCCTGCTGGGCAAAGCCTGGCAAGCTCCCCGTGACGTATTCAATATGCCAAACACAGTAACAACAATGATGGAGATGCTACTGGCCCTGCTCAAGCAAATCGATGAACAACGGGAGGACGGTGATCATGATCCCTTTATCTACTTTCAACACTCAGTTCTTTGTCCAGAGTGATAATTTCCAATTGTCACAGCCGTACTCGTCCCTTCTCTATCCTAACTGCCCTCCCACATCCTACCACTCGTGGTCAGCTTCCAACCGTGGACCAGTCCTCTGGGCCATTGTTTCTACTGTCTTTGGTTATTATTTATATTGTAGCACTGTCGCACTGTCCTCCTGTTGTTCATCAATTTGCTCGAGCGGGCCCAGTAACGTCTCCATCATGAGACTTGTTACTGTGTTTGGCATCTCGAATATGTCACAGGGAGCTTGCCAGGCTTCGCCTTGTGGGCGAGATACTCTCTTTTATTTCCCTATCCCACAAATGAATGCAGTCAATTCTGTGTGTCCTTCTTCCTCTGACTCATTTCTGACTCCCTCTGACTCACTCAGCACAAGACTCTCCATATCCATCATGCATAAGCAAATTTCATGACCTCCTTTTTCCTGGTGGCTGCTGCGTAGTATTCCACTGTATAGATATGCCGTAGTTTCTTTATCCACCCATCTGTTCTCGGGCACTTGGGTTGTTTTTAGATTCTGGCATTTTATTTATTTATTTTTGTTTTATTTTATTTTATTTTTTGCTTTTTGGGTCACACTTGGCGAGATACTCAGGGCTGACTCCTGGCTCTGCACTCAGGAATCACTCCTGGTGGTGCTCAGGGGACCCTACAGGATGCTGGGAATTGAACCTGGGTCGGCCATGTGCAAGGCAAACTCCCTCCCTGCTGTGCTATCGTTCCAGCCCCGATTCTTGCATTTTAATGTTTAGCATTCATGAGACACGTGCGTTTCCATCCCACATACTCCCTCCACCCACCTCACTGACTCACACACTCATCAAATTCTAGCCTTTGTGTCTGAGTAAATGCTACGCTAAGGGCCTCGGTGGCTGACAACACACCAATCAGGCAGGGCTGTGCTCCTGTAGAATTAATGTTTTCAGTATGGAAACTGTCGACTAAACTAGTAAGGGAAGCCTGACCTTTAATTCGGAAGGTGCTGGGCACTAAGTTCTGAGTGGAGGGAAGGAGACAGCTTCCGGAGGAGAATGACCAGGGCAGAGTTTTCCCCTGTGGGGTCTTTGTCATGGTCTGGGAAGATGATGCTGGAGCCAAAGTCACCTGCAGAATTTTCTTTTCTTTTCTTTTTTTTTGGGTCCCGCCTGGCGATGCTCAGGGCTGACTCCTGGCTCTGCACTCAGGAATCACTCCTGGCGGTGCTCTTGGGACCCTGTGGGATGCTGGGAATCAAACCCGGGGTGGCCGCGTGCAAGGCCAACGCCCTCCCCGCTGTGCTATTGCTCCAGCCCCTCCAGACCCTTCTTAAAAGACCTCATCCATCACGGAAACTTTTATTTATTTACTTATTTATTCTTTTCGGGTCACACCTGGCCGATGCTCAGGGCTGACTTCTGGCTCTGCACTCAGAAATCACTCCTGGTGGTGCTTAGGGACCCTGTGGGATGCTGGGAATCAAACCCGGGTTGGCCGCGTGCAAGGTGAACACCCTCCTTGCTGTGCTATCGCTCTGCCTCACCCCTGCAGAATTTTCTTGATATGCACATCGATAGCACGGCAGGGAGGGTGTTTCCCTTGCATGCGGCCAACCCGGGGGTCCGGGTTCGATTCCTCCGCCCCTCTCAGAGAGCCCGGCAAGCTACCAAGAGTATCCCACCTGCACCGTATGGCAGAGCCTGGCAAGCTCCCTGTGACGTTTAAGATACACCAAACACAGTAACAACTCGTCTCACAATGGAGACATTACTGGTGCCCGCTGGAGCAAATCGATGAACAACGGGAGGACAGTGTTACAGTGCACATCTTTATTCATTCATTTATTCATTCATTCATTCCTCCCCTTATCTCTCATTGGTGGGGTTCACAAGGCAGAGAGCTTTGAGCTGGACTCCTCAGGTCCAGGGGTGGATGAATAGACTGATTTTGCCCTGCGTGGTTTGGTTACTGGTGGCTAGAGAGAGAACACTGACCGTGGCTTCCAGGATTGGGGCTCCCTGGGTGGTACCCCAAAAGCAGGGCTGGAAGTCTAGCCAGAGCAGGGGCACCCACTCCCCAGAGCAAGCTGGCCAGGTGTCTCCCAGCTCAGGATGACACGCCCTGGCGGACGCGTCATCAATTTGCTCCCTGAGAATTCACTGCTGAGAGCGTCGGGGAAGCACCCCTCCTTTGCAGAGTCCGGCCAGAGGCGTGGAGATTTGGTGGAGCCCGTGTCGATGACAGATTAGTATTGGTTTTCTTGGGAGAGGAATCGGATTTGATTTCCTCCATCTGCCTCCGAGCTTTGAATCGCGACGTCTGAGGACACGGGAACGCAGATGTCCTCAGTCAGCTGTGCCCACGTTTGTCTGCGTTTGCAAACACGCCACTCCCGTGCTTGGGCGGTGCGTGTGCAGTGACACGCATGCATGCCTGGCTGGCTCTGAAGGCTGGTGCCCCGGAAGAGGAAGGGCTGACCTGTGTGTGTGTTGGGTGTAGGCAGGTAGATAAGGAAAGTTCCCGAACAAAAGTTCTGGGAGGAAAATTCCAAGGCTGATGCACTTTGTGGATACGGATAATACCTTGAGTAGTGGACCCTGAGGAGATGGGACACTACCCCATGAAGGAATTCCTCAAATTCCCTCGGACCTCTCCCTTGATCTGATTAACTTTAGTGATTCAGCCCAAAGAAGACCATCACCACTCCTAACCTCCCTGGTAACCTCCCTAGCAACGGACTCTGACCTAGGTAGAAGCCCCACATGGCTGGAGAAACCTTATAAAGCCACCTTGGACCAAGGGAGGGCGCAGATGCTGCCCCGGTCCAGGTGCTGCTTGCGGCCACGTGACTGAGCACATGTGGTACCCAACCAGCACACGTATCGCCCACATCTCCCCTCTTGATATGAGGACTTTCATGCTTTCCTGTCTAATGCTGGGGTGTGTGTAGGGGTCTCTCCGCCCTTGGAGAAGCCTGGGTTCTCTCTTGAGTGCGTTACTCTCTCTCTCTCTCTCTCTCTCTCTCTCTCTCTCTCACTCTCCCTCTCATTCTCTCCCCATCCACTCCTTCAAAAACCTCCAAATAAAATCAGTTTCACTTCACTGCCCGTCTACTCCTGAAATTCCGTCTGCGAGGCGAGACAAGAACCCAGTAAGTAACCCTGGGTCCCAGGGGAGCAGAACCGGATGGGGAGAAAGTGACCGTCTCTCTCTCCTCCTCACTCATGTGAGCCACCCGTGGGGTCCACCAACATCACCCTGAGTCACACGAGGATGAAAGGCAGGTAACAGGGAGAGATGCAGAATGACACAGTGCTCCTGCTTCGGCTTGGAAATCACTTCTCGGCTGAGGGATCTTGTTCCACGGGGGATCAGTGTGTCACAGGTTGAGTGTTGTCAGGTCCTGTGTCCTGGAGTGACCCGCATGTGCCCTCCCCCACCACACCTCGCCACCTCCGTTCCCCAGAAAGGCTGGTGTGATGGAAGCTCCCATCCCAGGCGCGGGAGGCGGGCGTTAGCTCGGGCTAACGGCCCCACGCGTGGAATCACGTGTCTTCCTCTTGCGTTTCTCAGAGCCCGAGACTGTCGGGAGTTTCGTTCCCACTGAAGCATCATAATTAACGCGGAGACTAATGTGAAAGGCAGAGGAGGGTGAAGCCCCAAAATAGCTCCAAGCTCCCCGCGGGTGTCTGCACGCGCGGATGAGGCTGGCGCTCGTGTTGACCTCCAAATGCTTCCCCTGCACCGCCCAGGATGGGAGATGCGTGCCGAAAGTAGACCAGGGACCAAACACGCTGACCTCTTAGTATCTGTGTTGCAAATCATGATGCCCAGAATGAGAGAGAGAGAGAGAGAGAGAGAGAGAGAGAGAGAGAGAGAGAGAGTAAGAAGGATGGTTTCTGTCACAGAGGCAGGGAGTGGGGTAGGTTGGGGGTGGCGGGTGGGATACTGGGAATAATGGTGATGGAAATTGTGCACTGGTGGAGGGAATGGGTGCTCGAGCATTGTGTGACTGAAACGCAATCATGCAAGTTTGTAACTGTGTCTCATGGTGATCTAATAAAATTTCTTAAAAGAAAAAAAAAAGCCCGGGAGTTTTGCTCCATGGCTTGGAGGCCAGCCACACACTCTAGTGGAAAAGGGAACTCAGATAGAGAAAGGAGCACCAAATAAAGGTGTTGGGAGGATCCTCCCAGGATGGGAGAAGCATGCTGAGAGTAGACTATAGACCGAACACGATGGCCACTCGATGCCTCTTTTGCAAACCACAGCACCCAAAAGGAGAGAGAGAGAACAAAAGGGAATGCCCTGCCACAGAAGCAGGGTGGGATGTGGGGATGGGGGGTGGGAGGGACACTGGGACCCGTGGTGGTGGAAAATGGGCACTGGTGGAGGGATGGGTACTCGATCATTGTATAACCGAAACCCAAGCACAAAAATTTGTAAATCTACAACTGTACTTCTTGGTGTTTCACTAAAAAAGTAAAGTAAAGTAAAGTAAAGGCCCTCCCGTTGATCGTCGATTTGCTCGAGCGGGCCCAGTAATGTCTCCATTGGAGACTTTGTTGTTACTGTGTTTGGCATATCGAATACTCTCGGTAGCTTGCCGGGCTCTCCGAGAGGGGCGGAGGAATCGAACTCGGGTCGGCCATGTTGGCTGCGTGCAAGGCAAATGCCCTACCGCTGTGCTATCGCTCCAGCCCTAAAAAAATGTAAACAAAATGTAAATGATGGAGAATGGGCACTGGTGGAGGGATGGGTACTGGATCATTGTATAACTGAAAACCAAGCACAAAAATTTGTAAGTCTAAAAAGAAAAAAAAGAAATGTGTGTTTGGGGGGTTGGAGTAATAGCACAGCAATTGCACACGGCCAACCCGGACTTGATTCCCAGCATCCCATAGGGTCCCTTGGGCACCGCCAGGGGTAATTCCTGAATGCAGAGCCAGGAGTCAGCCCTGAGCATCAACAGGTGTGACCCAAAAATTGTCCTGTATTTATGTAGAATATTTATTAGTGTTTCTATTCTCCACTAATAAAAGACTATGGTAGAAAAACCCCCCAAATGTTTCCCCTGTAGATGAGAGATTTGTGCATTCAGGGACTTGACATGGGAATCTCCCCCTATCTTCCTGGGAGGGTCGTTCTCAGACAAGGGTGGTCACTGGGGGTCTGGGGTAACTGGCAACAAAGGAAGCACGTACCTCAGCTTCTCTCTGTCTTATACGAGATGTTTCCCTCCCTCTGATGCTGACATCCGTTTGGGGCGCTGTTAACCACAGCTCTGAAGCCTCAGAGGACTTGGGAAAGAGTTTCTCTCACTCCTGAGAGCCCCCAATTTCCCCGAGCTCAGAGAACCTTCAAAATCAAAAGAGCTATGCTTGGAGTATCACACTTCACTCAAATGAGAAAAAAAATCTGGAGTTCCAACCGCTGTTGATGGTCAAGAATCAGGGACGCTGTCTCGTTTGCCAAGCCGTCAAAAGTCAGATAGGCTGGACACATAATGAGATTTGGAGATGACCACTGGACTAGAGCCATTACTGACTGGATTCCACAGGACGTCAAAAGATCGCATGGCCGCCCACCTACGAGATGGTCAGACTTCTTCGTCAAGACCCTGAACGATCAGCTTGAGGCTCTTCGTGTTCCTAGAATGAGCAGATGCCATTGGGCTACACTAGCACGCAACGGGGACGAATGGAGACGTTGCTGGCGCCCGCTCAAGCAAGTCGATGAGCAACGGGATGTCAAGTGATCAAGTGATCAGAGAACCCCCAAAGTGATTACTTCATGAAAAGGCGAGTAGACAAGAAAAGACGAATATCTCTCCACTCCCCCAGAACCACTATACCCCCAAAATCAGATCCCCAAACATGTCATTATGCCCCAAACCCTCACTTCTATGCACGGGCAATTCCTTCACTGCATGATTCCAGAGGAAGAGTGCCGTGTAAGTGAAAATAAGAGGGGGTGGGGTGGGGTATTGCTGGATATCCAAGTGACAGAGGGGCAGCAGGAAATTGGGGTGCAGTGCAGTGATCTAGGGCTCCATATATAATCCATATACATATGGATATATATTTGCCACACCTGGTGTTGCTCAGGGCTGTCTCCTGGCAGTGCTCGGGGGACCCTATGGGGTGCCGGGGATTGAACCTGGTTGGGCCGGGTGCAAGGCAAACACCCTCTCTCCTATGCTATTAGCTCCAGCCCCAGCTCAGTGTTTATCTTGATCCACCTCCAACCCTCCCTGAGGGGTCTCTGCATCCCAGGACGGAACCATACAAGCATTGTGTGATGTGGACTCGGACGCTTTACATTTTTTTTGCTTCTTTTTGGGGGGGGGTGGTCACACCTGGCGATATACAGGGCTTAATCCTGGCTCTGCACTCAGGAGTAACTCCTGGCGGTGCTTGGGGGATCCTATGGGATGCCAGGGATCGAACCTGGGTCAGCCGCGTGCAAGGCAAATGCCCTCCCCACTGTGCTATGGCTCCGGGCCCCACTAGGATGCTTTAAAGAGAGGGTGATGCGCCCTTAGGAGGGGCCCATGGGCATGCCCTTCCTTTTCACATCAGCTGCCTTAGGGTGCTTTTCCTTGCCACCCCCAAGTTATCCCCAGCCCCCTGCGGGTTCACAAATGCTGGGGCCACAAAGAGGAGGGTGGGGGATCCCCTGAGATGGACATGGGTAATGAGAGACCCCCTTCCCCGCTCCCTTTCCTGGGATTTTTTTTTCCTTACAGGTCACACCCGGCGATGCTCAGGGCTGACTCCTGGCTCTGCACTCAGGAATCACTCCTGGCGGTGCTCGGGGGACCCTCTGGGATGCCGGGGATCGAACCCAGGTCGGCCTCAAGCGAGGCCAACGCCCTCCCCGCTGTGCTATTGCTCCAGCCCCTCGTCTTAATTTTTTTAAATGAATTTTGTTTTCTGTTTGGGGCCACACCCAGTGATGCTAAGGGCTGACTCCTGGCTCTACACTCAGGAATCACTCCTGGCGGTGCTCGGGGGACCCTCTGGGATGCCGGGGATCGAACCCGGGTCGGCCTCAAGCAAGGCAAACGCCCTCCCCGCTGTGCTATGGCTCCAGCCTCAGATGTTTTCCTTTGACTTTGAGATTTGCACCCAGCAGAGAAATGGCAGTTGGATTCACTCGCCCTCATTGTCCCGTGGAAAGTCTGTCTCAAACACAGGGAAGAATGTTGACTCGTTGGCACTGCCCAGCGCACCCATTCATAACATTCGGGTGGGTGACATTGGTCTTTCTGCGGCTCGGAAACCTTGGGAAGAAGGAGACGGCTTGTCTCAGGGCACCCACCCTGAAGGAGAAAGCCGCTCAATCTGCATGTCACTCCCTTTTGCCAGAAGCCAGTAACCCTCAGTATTTTTAGCTCTTTTTGAAAGTCCATTAGTAAATGTTCCTTTCTTTTCCCTCCCCGTGCGCCCTTCCGTGCCTTGCACTGACATCAGCGTCTTTCTGGGTTTTGGCCTGGGCCTGGATGAGTTCCGGGGGGCTGCTTCTCTCCCATTCACCTTTTTCTTTTTTAATTGTTTTATTTTATAAAGTAATTCACAATAATGATGCAGTTCACTACTTTAGTGTCAGTCGCGCGACACATCCTAAGACACTCCCTACCCATTTTCCATAATTAACACACTGTTATTTGATGGGGTTCAGACAGTAGGCAACAAATCATAGAGGAAAATATATATGTATATGCCTCACGAGAGCCTGGCAAGCTACCGAGAGTATCCTGCCCACACGGCAGAGCCTAGCAAGCTCCCCGTGGCATATTCGATATGCCAAAAACAGAAACAATAACAGGTCTCATTCCCTTGACCCTGAAAGAGCCTCCAATATGGCAGCATTGGGAAGGACGAATAAGGAGAGGCTGCTAAAATTTCTCAGGGTTGGGACAAATGAAGACGTTACTGGTGCCAGCTCGAGTAAATCGATGAACAACGGGACAACAGTGATATAGTGATACAGTTCACAATGTTTGACTACATATGATATTCAAACTCCAATCCCACCACCATAACACTTTTCCACCACCATATTTTGGGTGTTTTCATCCCAAACCCCAATCCCTGCCCCAAAGCAGAACTGAAATAATATATAATATTTCCCTCCAAGGTTGGTTGCCTCCTACTTTGAATTCCATCAGATGTGGTGCGGTACCCTTGGAGTATAGGTAGGGTGTGTCCTATGAAGTATCAAGGAAAAAGTTCACTCGTGGGTGAGGTTTAGCCCGAACATGTGGGGAGCGGCCGTGTGAGCCTGGAGGCGGTTGGGTTCTGGAGGTTTTTGGCTGCCAGGGCTGGGTCCCTTGGGGTGGGGAGGGGTCTCACTTGCCCCTCTCTGGGGTGCCCTGAGTGAAATAGCCTGGCGGCATGTTATGATCCCTTCCAGGAGAGAAGAACGTGTGATCTGGATGGGGGGTGGGCGGAAGATCTCCGTTCTCAGTCCCGTTGAACCCAGAGTTCTCAGTCACAAAGTCCCACATACCCATTCACCTTCTTATTCACAAATCCAACCTAGATTTTCTTTTGCAGTTCCCTGATTCTTGGTTCTGGAAGTCATCTTCCCTTCTTCCCTCTTCTTAAGGTGCCAGTTATTCTTGGGCTGTGTCTCATAGCCTCCCCACCCCCTCACAGTTCAAAAACCAGGCCAGTGCACACTGCCGTGTGTGTGTGTGTGTGTGTGTGTGTGTGTGTGTGTGTGTGTGTGTTCAGTCTGCTCCGTGGAACACAGACTCCATCAGTACTCAGTGGCAAACGTGATATTCAAAAGAGCTATAATTCCACTACATCAACTCTGATTGCCTGATTTTCAAGAAATTTTATTTCCATAAGGTCGTTCACATTAATTGATTACATTCAATATTTCAACTCCAACCCCACCACCATGACACCTTCCCACCACCATTAATTCGAATTTTCCCACCTCCACTCAAGCCTGCCTGCCAGGGGCAGATGGGAGAGAATTTATTTTCTACTGCTTATTACGAATATCATGAGAGGTCGCGGCTGTGCGCGCTTCTGCAGTTCTAAAATTGTAAATGGTTGGGGTCCAGAGACATTTCGGCCGGGAGCTAATCCATTTTGAGATTCATTTGGGAGTCTCTGGCTCAAGGCCGTTGATGCTCTAAGATGGTGTGGGCGTAACAACCAGGATCCTGAAGGGACAGGGAGACGGAAAAAGCCGGCCACTCTCCACCACTGCCATGTGGCTTCGAGTCTTTGTCTTAAACCCCTGGAGCTGGGTTTTGCTTCTGGAAACTCGTGGCCACTGGGGTTTCATCTGAGCGGGTGGAGAGGGCACACTGGCTCCAAGGTGCCCCAGTGGAATTGGTTCGGTACAGGGTCTGGAGAGATCTCCAGCAAGCTGCAGTCTTCTGGGATTCACTGCTATGTCTCTGAATCGATGCACTGAGATGGTGTCAGAGTTGACTGATTTTTTTTTTTTGCTTTTTTTGGGGGGGGGTTCACATCGGGTGATGTGCAGGGGTTACTCCTGGCTCTGCACTCAGGAATCACTCCTGGTGGTGCTCAGGGGACCATATGGGATGCTGGGAATTGAACCCAGGTCGGTCACATGTAAGGCAAATGCCCTACCCACTGTGCTATCACTCCAGCCCCTTGACTAATTTTTTTTTTCAAAAGGGGGAACCCACACTGGTCATGTTCAGGGCTTACTCCTGACTCTGTGCTCAGGAGCGACTCCTGGCGGTGCTCAGGGGATTGAACCTGGGTTGGCCTAATGCAAGGCAAAGTGCCCTCCCTGCTGTGCTATCACTTCGGTCCAAGTTTTGTTTTTTATTTAAAAAATTTTTTTTTATTAAAAATATTTTTTTTTAATGTAGGAGTACTGCTATTTATTTATTCAGCCACTGATTAGGCTGATTGAATTGGGCATGAACTCCACTTGTTTTTTATTTAAAATATCCAGACATAGATATTGAAACAAGCTTCAGTGGAAATATCTGCATAGTTAAAAACAAACATGAAGGGGAAATGAATATACACACGATGTCAATCAGAAGCAAAGATGTAGGGACTGGAGCAATAGCACATCGGGGAGGGCATTTGGTTTACACGTGGCCGACCCAGGTTCGATTCTCGGCATCCCAAAGGGTCCCCCAAGCATCACCAGGAGTGATTCTTGAGTGCAGAGCCGGGAGTCAGCCCTGAGCATTGCCGGGTGGGACCCCCCAAAAAAATAAAAGAGAGAAAAGGCGTGACCAAGTCTAAGGTGTCATCAGATGCAAATTGGGGTCCACCTGGGCCCACCTTCTACCTGCCACACCGTGTGTCCCACTAGCTGAGGCACTCACCATCCCAGTGGAGTGTACAGATAGATTCAGTCACTGAGACTCAAAGAGCAGAACCATGGGTGAAAAACAACAGGATTGGGGAACCAGAGCAATAGTTCAGCAGGAAGGGTGTTTGCCTGGCACGCGGCCGACCCGGGTTCGATCCCCGGCATCCCATAGGGTCCTTCGAGCACCCCCAGGAGTGATTCCTGAGTGCAGAGCCAGGACTCAGCCCTGAGCATCGCCGGGTGTGACCCATCCTCGCCCCCCCACCAAAAAGAGCAGTAAAAATTATTTTTAAATAAATGAAACGGGACCAAACCTCATCACAACAGCTGCGTTTCACTTCCATCTTGGCTCAAGACATTTACGAGGCAAGGCGGGAAAAAGGAACGGACAATTGGGCATTATCATAATGAGAAAGGTCTTTCAGGCAGCCCTGGAAAATATTTATTTCTCCTCTCGAAGCATGCAAGGCTTCAAGAGAGGAATCCAAAGCTGCTCCCTTGGGGAGAGAAGGAACAGACACCCGCTGAATGGAGCGGGGTAATATTCGCTTGGCAGCCGTGCAGAAATAAAGCAGAGAGAAGGGAAACTGCATTTCTGTTCAGTTCTTGGTGTCTCGGCTCTTGAATGGACGGGCTCATCCAGGGTCACAGTTTCGGCCCTTAAAGAGCTCCGTGGGTCTCCAGACTGACTCTAATTTCATTCATTCCAAGTACTTGGTGAGAATTCTGATGACTCATCAGGCAGACAAATATTAGGATGCAAAAAACTTATTCCACAGAGATGGGAGATGTTACATTTAGAGACTGGCTGGCTTTGGGGCGGGCGGGGAGGGGGGGTCGGGAAGGCGAATAAAATTTCTAACTATAGTTTCACTGAAGCTCTTTTTTCGAGAAGCAAAATTAACATGACAAGATTTCGAAGCGTTCAGCGTTCCTTTTTACTGAATTCTGGCAAATAAACGATGCGGCACCACAACCAAGAGAGGGAATGTTTTCGTCACCCAGAGAAATTTCTCATGCCAGTTCTAGTCAATTCCCACATCCAGTTGGCATCCGGCGAGCAGATTTCTCTCCCCACTGGTTTACTCTGGGCCTTTTTGAATATCATATAATGGAATCAGATGATGGAAGTAATTTTCCCCCCCTGTCTGGATTCTTTTGCACAACGCAGTGTTTGAAGAACTGGCCATATTTCCAAATGTTTCAGTAATTTACTTTTGTCATTCCATAGCATTTCATCAGAGGGATACATTTGGGTATGTTTCCTTATTCTTACTGGACAATATATATATATATTTTTTTATTTTTATATTTTTTTGCTTTTTGGATCACACCTGGCGACGCACATGGGTTACTCCTGGCTCTGCACTCAGGAATTACTCCTGGTGGTGCTTGGAGTTCCCTGTGCAAAGCTGGGGATCGAACCCGAGTTAGTGTCATGCAAGGCAAATGCCCTCCCCACTATACTATCACTCTGGCCCCTTATTAGACAGTCTTTTTTTTAAAAAAATTTTTTTGGTCACACCCAGCGATGCACAGGGGTTACTCCTGGCTCATGCACTCAGGAATTACTCCTGGCAGTGCTTGGGGAACCCTATGGGATGCTGAGAATCGAACCCAAGTCGGCTGTGTGCAAGGCAAATGCCCTACCTGCTGTGCTATCACTCCAGCCCCATTACTGGACAATCTTGATCTCCATTTTTTTTCTAACCAGGTCATTATAAATAAAATTCTCGGCCTCCAGATTGTCACACCCGTCCTCTCCTCTCGCGGTGTTTGTTTTCATTTACTTTGATATCATCTGTAGGAAGACACAACTAGGCAGATTTCAAGGGAATATGTGTATTGCTAGGGAATATTTCAAAGGAATTTCCACATACATTTTTTCCAAAGGCATCATCTTGCTTGACAGTCCTACCAAGCGCTAGTGAATGAGAATTCGAGCTGGTCCACGCTCTCAGCAACATTTGGCCGATGTCTCTTAAATTTTAGTTCCTTCAGTTGCTTTGAAAGAGTAAGTGGAATCTTAGCCTTTTAAACTGCAATTCCTCCATTAATGAGATTTTAAAAAGCCCTTTTATATTCTCCCATTCTATTTATGCGTACATCATTTTTTTTAACCAAGTGTTCAACTCTGACATCTACTTGGAAATTGGATTTTATGAATTTCATTGAAATTCCTTATAATTCTGGAGACAAATTCTGTCAGATGCATCTGCTTCCAAATAATCAGCGACAGATCATGACATGCGCCTTTGTTTAATCACTGTGCAGATGTGTTTGCGTTTACAGCTTTTTAATAAACGTATGACCTATTATTAGTGGTATTTTGGTCGTAGTTGGTCTGTAACCATCTTTTCAAAATCAGGTTTCGTTTTAATGTCATTTATCCTTCCTCCACAGGAAAGATTTTCTCAGCAGTTTTTGAAGGTTGAAGTGCGTTGGACAACTCTTCTTTTTACACTTGGGTACCTGAAAATACCTTTTTCCTTTAACTTCGGAAAGCTGTTTTCACCAGATAGAGAATTGGAGATTGAAAATCTTTCAACTTGCAACACTTAAAGGACATTGCACCATGGCCTTTTGACTGGGAATTTTAAAATTACATTTTAAAATCACGGATGCCCCTCCCAGATGGGAATATAAAAAGGGGCCCCCAGGAAAATAAAGCAACAAAATAGGAGACTAACACCCAAGAATGGCCGAGATTAGTACCAGGAATTTTGCTCCATGGCTTGGAGGACAGCCACACATGCTAGGGGAAAAGGGAGCTCAGATAGAGAAGGGAGCACCAAATAAAGGGTGTTGGGAGGATCCTCCCAGGATGGGAGAAGCATGCGGAAAGTAGACTATAGACCAAGCATGATTGCCACTCATTGCCTCTTTTGCAAACCACAGCACCCAAAAGGAGAGAGAGAACAAAAGGGAATGCCCCTGACACAGAGGCAGGGTGGGATGAGGGGTGGGGGGTGGGAGGGATACTGGGACCCGTGGTGGTGGGAAATGGGCACTGGTGGAGGGATGGGTATTTGATCATTGTATAATTGAAACCCAAGCACAAAAATGTGTAAGTCTACAACTGTACCTCATGGTGTCTCACTAATAAAAATAATAATAATAGAAAGGAGGCTCCCAGAACTATGCCACCCGACTCCACACCAGGCTGTAAGATGGGTGAGAGCCCTCCCCACCCCAAGGGACCCAGCCCTGGCAGCCGACCTCCACTATCCAACCACCGCCACGCTCCAGGATGATTTCCGGACCCTGCTAACACATTATAAGACACTTCCTACCCATTATAGAGCCCGGCAAGCTACCGAGAGTATCCTGACCGCATGGGCAGAGCCTGGCAAGCTCCCCGTGGCGTATTCGATATGCCAAATACAGTAACGACAATCGGTCTCATTCCTCTGACCCTGAAAGAATCTCCAATTGTTGGCAAAAGACGAATAAGAAGAGGCTGCTAAAATCTCAGGGCTGGGAGAAATAGAGATGTTACTGGCGCCCACTCGAGTAATTCGACAATCAATGGGATGACAGTGACAGTGACATTTTATTTGGGGACTTCTACTGGCACTATACTCAGGGATCATGAGGTCTGGCCTCCAGCCTACCAAGTCCATTGGCCATGGACTATCTATGACTCCCTTGAGTGTTTTAATGATAAGTTTGTGAATATGAAGCTGGTCTTTAGCGTTGGTTTTTGGAGTTTGACTCGAATGTGGCTTCTATGTGATTTTTTGCTTTTCTGACTTGTCTTGGATTTTATTCCGGGTTGGTGCCTTTGTTCAATTTTCTGAAATCACGGCTGTTGAACGTTATAATTAGCCTATATGCTCTCTCTCTCTCTCTTCTATATGCTCTCTCTCTCTTCTATTTTCTTTGATGCTCTGTATTTAAATTTTTCCTAATTTTTTTTAAAACATAAAGCATTATGTTCTATTTTTTTCCTTTTTGGGTCACACTCAGCTCTGCACAGGGGTTACTCCTGTCTCATGCACTCAGGAATTACTCCTGGCGGTGCTCAGGGGACCATATGGGAAGCTGGGAATCGAACCCGGTCAGTCGCGTGCAAGGCAAATGCTCTACCCGCGATGTGATTGCTCCAGCCCCATCATTATGTTCTCATTCGATATGCCAAACACAGTAACAACACATCTCACAATGTTACTGAGCCCGCTCGAGCAAATTGATGACCAATGGGAGATCAGTGACAGTGACTAACGTCTGATGATTTTTTTCTATCTCCTCAATACAGCTTATTCAGTTTAAAATGATTATCTTACTGAAAAAAAATCATTTCAGACATTATCCCCCCCCCCACACACACCCAAGATGACATCCACATGGCGCTTCTCCTTTCGGGTTTGATGACATATTTTGGGGTCCCCCAAGCAGTGTGTAGGGTCCCCACTGGCAGTTATTGACCAAATGTTGAGACCGCCTAGTCTTTTTTTTTATTAGTGAAACACCATGAGGTACAGTTGTAGACTTACAAATTTTTGTGCTTGGGTTTCCATTATACAATGATCAAGTACCTATCCCTCCACCAGTGCCCATTTTCCACCACCACGGGTCCCAGTGTCCCTCCCATCCCCCATCCCCCTCATCCCACCCTGCCTCTGTGGCAGGCCATTCCCTTTTGATCTCTCTCTCTCTCTCTCTCTCTCTCTCTCTCTCTCCTTTTGGATTCTGTGGTTTGCAAGAGAGGCATTGAGTGGCAATCATGTTTGGTCTATAGTCTACTTTCAGCATACATCTCCCATCCCGGGAGGATCCTCCCAACACCCTTTATTTGGTGCTCCCTTCTCCATCTGAGCTTCCTTTTCCCCTAGCACGTGTGGCTGACCTCCAAGTCATGGAGCAAAATTCCTGGTACTAATCTCAGCCACTCCTAGTCTTTTATTTTTCTTTTTGGGTCCCACCTGGTGATGCTCAGGGGTTCCTCCTGGCTCTGCACTCAGCAATCACTCCTGGCGGTGCTCGGGGGACCCTATGGGATGCTGGGAATTGAACCCGGGTCAGTCGCATGCCTGCAAGGCAAACGCCCTCCCTCCTGTGCTATCACTCCAGCCCCCATCACCTATTTCTTTATTCTCAGGAGAAGCCCAGAACTAAGGGCTGATGCTGGAGGTCATGTCCAGCTTTCTGCCCCACTCTGTTGAACTTCACATGTGAACTTTCACCCCATCAATTCCACGGTGATCCTCTTTCCCTTCCTCCAGAGCGCCCTCCTCTCTCTGGTCTTTATTTACACATCCAAGAAACAGGTACTACATGGAAAGTATCATGTTAAGCGAAATGACTCAGAAAGAAAGGGAAAGACATAGAAAGATTGCATTCATCTGGGGAACATAAAGTAACAAAATAGGAGACTAACACCCAAGAATGGCCGAGATTAGTACCAGGAATTTTGCTTCATGGCTTGGAAGCCAACCACACATGCGAGGGGAATAGGCAGCTCAGATAGAGAAGGGAGCACCAAATAAAGGGTGTTGGGAGGATCCTGCCAGGATGGGAGAAGCATGCTGAAAGTAGACTAGAGACCGAACATGATTGTCACCTATTGCCTCTTTTGCAAACCACAACTCCCAATAAGAGAGAGAGAACAAAAGGGAATGCCCTGCCACAGAGGCGGGGTGGGATGGGGGAATGGGGGGTGGGAGGGATACTGGGATCCGTGGTGGTGGGAAATGGGCACTGGTGGAGGGATGGGCATTTGATCATTGTATAACTGAAACCCAAGCATAAAAATCTGTAAGTCTGCAACTGTACCTCATGATGTCTCACTAATAAAAATTAAAAAAAAATAAGAAACAGGACTTCTGCCTCCTTTATAAGGCACCTATAACTGATTTGAGTTCCATTCCTCCCCCGCCCCCCCTTTTTTTACTTCAATTTTGATCTTGTTCCTCATCTGAGAAGAAGACGCCTGGCCGAATGAGTTGTGTTGATTTTATTTCTTATTATCCTCTCCCAAGATGCTGGCCGGCCTTTCTGCAGGGCGGTAGCTTTGGGTTTTATTTGTGTGCTGAAATTCTCCCCGTGCCTTCCGACATTAGTTTCATCTTTTCTTAATATCATCGAGCAGAATGTTAACAGCTGCTTTAAAGTCTTTGTAGAAAAATCCCAGCATCTGTTTCATTTTGACTTCATGCCCGATTAGTTACATTCCCTACTTCCTCACATGTTGAAGATCTGAAATTTTCATACTTTTTTTTTGCTTTGTGTTATCATATACATTTGACACCCTTTTGCATGCAACCTAATTAGCAGCCTTATATTTAAAGTGGGATTTCTGTAGACAGCATGAGTCTTGCTTAAAAAAAAAAACTATCTTGACAAGTATGGTATTCAGACTATAAACATTGAAAGAAAACTGAAGTTTGAGTTTGAATCTACCATATAACTATTTGCTTGTTCCATCTGTTTTATTATTCTTATTTTCCTTAATCACTCAACAATATTTATAAATCCACTTTATCTCTATTTCTTTTTTGTTTTTGTTTTGGGGTCACACCCAGCATTGCTTGGGGCTTACTCCTGGCTCTGCGCTCAGGAGTCACTCCTGGTAGAGCTCCGGAGACCCTATAGGGTGCCGGGAATGGAACCCGAGTTGGCCGCATGCAAGTCAAACACTCTACATGCTGTGTTATCTAGTCCCAGCATTGAAGAATCTTCATTCCATTTTGATTTGGTGTGGGGGCCACATCTGGCAATGCCCAGAGGTTATTCCTGGCTCTGCACTCAGAGATCACCTCGGGTGGGACTCAGGGAACAATATGGGATGCTGTGGTTTGAACCCGGGTCGGCCATGTGCAAGGCAAACACCCCTGCTACTGTCCTATCGGTCCAGCCCAGCAATGAAGTTTCTTGTTTTTTTTTATTTTTCCGTCTTTTTTTTTCCTTTTTGGGTCACACCCAGCGATGCTCAGGGGTTACTCCTGGCTCTGCACTTAGGAATTATTCCTGGTGGTGCCTGGGAGGGGGGGACTCTATGGGATGCTGGGAATCGAACCTGGATCAGCCTTCTGCAAGGCAAAGGCCCTACCCATTGTACTATAGCTCCAGACCCACAATGAAGATTCTTGACCATTCTAGAATACATTCTAGGATGCCTGGGTTACTTGAAATCTATTTGATCTTCTTGAAGTGACCTTTGAGGTCGGATTTCCATGGAGTAGCATTGTGTGTGTGTGTGTGTGTGTGGGGTAGGGTATGACTTCCCCCCAGTAGTACAACCACGCCCTTGTGTATTTGTGTTCCTTCCTCTTGGGCTCTCGGAGGAGAGATAACACACACTGTGGGCTGTAGCACTGTAGCACCGTCCTCCCACTGTTCATCGATTTGCTCGAGCAGGCCCAGTAACATCTCCATCGTGAGACTTGTTGTTACTGTGTTTGGCATATCGAATACGCCACGGGGAACTTGCCAGGCTTTGCCTTGCGGGCGAGATACTCTCGGTAGCTTGCCGGGCTTTCCAAGTGGGGTGGAGGAATGCAATCCGGGTCGGCAGCATGCAAGGCAAATGCCCGACCCGCTGTGCTATCGCTCCAGCGTGGGCTGAACTCTAAAATTTCTTGTTCCTCCATCCAGGTGTTTCTTGCCTTGGCTCCGGATAATTTCGTGGGCCACACCCAGCAGGGCTCAGAGCTTTTCATGGTGGAGAAAGCATTTGCAGTGCCAGGGATGAAGCAAGGGTCAGCTGTAGTACTTTTTGGTGGTCCTGCATCATTTCTTTCCATGCAGAGTCCTCCTGGTTCTCTGGGGCAGAGCTCACTACCCCCCTGCAGTTCTCAGTGAGGATGTTGCTGGTACAGTGCATCTGCTCCCACTGGTCCTCCAAGTCTCTTCTCTCTTACTGATTCCAGGAAGTGCCAGGTGATGCTCAGGGGAGCCTGTGGGATGCCGGGGGTCGAACCCAGGTCGACTGCATGCAAGACCGGTGCCCTCCCCGCCGTGCTATGGCTCCAGCCCTGGTCTGCTTCTTCTGACGCCTTCTTTAGGCAGGAAGAGGACACGGTGACGGCTTCCTTCGTCCACCTCAATGTTCTCCTGGCATTGGTGCCAACGCGGGTTTTCCCCCACTCCCATGGGTTCTGCAGAATTGCATGGAAGATTTGCACAAAACTCAGAAGATAAAGTTAGTGCAACTGTGCAGATCAAGCTGATGGGTCCGGGTCCTTCTCCAGATGTTCAGGCCCCTCCTTTGCCCGTGGACGACGTCACTAGGTCCTGCCCCACGCTCCCCTCCCGTGACAACGGCCAGGTCCTGTCCCTGCATCGCTCTCTCTGACCCTGGAGGTCCGGGAAGAGAGGAAGAATCCAAAGGGAGATGGGGCTGGGCACTTCCGTTCCTGCTGCCAAATCCCGCCCCCGGCCACCCCGATCTACATTCTGATTGGCTCCCCGCTCCGTGGGCGGAGATTTAACGTGGCCACTTCCGCTCCCCGCTGCCTCGCTGCCTGCCTCCATCTTGGAGCCTGCCACCTTCATCTCTTTGGTGCCCTGTCGCCCTTGCGCCAGGCACAAGGAGGAATGCAGTTCCCTGGGCCTCTTTGGGCTCAAAACTAGAGTTGGAGCTGGTTTCAAATGTGAAGTCCTCCAGAATGCAGATGTTGCCAGTGTAGCTTTTATTCACTTTTACCCTTTTATCCTTTGCCTCTGCCTCCTCCCTCTGTCTTGCACCCCTCAAAGCCCTCCTGTAGGCGAGCTCCTAGCACCAGGTTGCATTTGACTCACTTACCAGGCTCTGCAGAGGAAGAGCCGCCGCATTCTCTCACATAACCAGGCTGGGGGTTAGGAAGTGGGAAATTGGACACTAATGCAATCCTGTCATCTTAACCTTTTCCTTCCTTCCCTCTCAATTGTTCCAATGATGTCCTGGGTAGCAGGTGATTGTTCTCCCCGTCCAAGATCTGGTCCAGGAGGCCACATCACAATCAATTGTCCTAAATCTTCAATGTCAATGTGGGGACACTTCTTCAGCCTCTCTCTCTCTCTCCCCTTCTCCCTCTGGGCTCCTTGACCTTGAAATCTTTTGAAAGATTTTCCAAACCAGCTGCTCTGCAGCCTCTGCCTCAATTTTGATTTGTCTGATGTCTCCTCGTGATTAGATTCAGGAACTGCTTTCTTGGCAAGAGCACCGTTGAAGTGAGAGACTTTCTCCTGAGTGACTCTTATCAGGCAGTACATAATGTCAGTTTGTTCCCAAATTGGCCATATCAGCTTTGATGAGTCGGGGGTGGGGTGGGGAGGAAAAGGTTATTTATTTGTTTTTTAAGACTCACCTCTTCCAATTCTTTTTTTTTTCCTCTTTGGTAATTAATAAGTGTTGGAGAACTGTTTTTTAAAAAGATCTAGAGCTGCCCTCTGATTTGTAGGTACCAATTAAAGACTTCACTCCATCAGTCCTGAAAATTTTGGTCAGCGTGCACCATTTTCCCTTGTTCTACTATTTGTGTGGGTTTTTAAATGGTGATAGCTACATGAATTTCTCATTTTTATTAATGGATCAGAAGCCATTAGCTTCATGATTTATTCTACTACCCGAACTGTCCCACATTTGGCCAGAGGAGGATGTCTTATCGCTCCTGGCTGGGTCGGAACTGTGTTCCTGTCGCCTGGAGCATTTTCTTAGTTTCAGGCATAACTGGTTCCTGAGTTTTGCTCATCCTCACCCTGCATGAACCCCTGGATCTCATTAAAATGGGGTCTGTAGTGCATGGTAAGAACAGCAGTAGCACTGTAGCACTGTCCTCCTGTTGTTCATCGATTTGCTCGAGGGGGCACCAGTGACGCCTCCATTGTGAGACTTGTTACTGTCTTTGGCATCTTGAATATGCCATGGGGAGCTTGCCAGTCTCTGCCGTATGGGTGGGATACTCTCAGTAGCTTTCCGGGCTCTCTGAGAGGGACAGAGGAATCGAACCCGGGTCCACCACATGCAAAGCAGATGCCCTACCGGCTATTGCTCCAGCCCAAGAACAGTCACTGTCACTGTCACTGTCCTCCCGTTGTTCATCAATTTGCTCGAGCAGGCCCAGTAACGTCTCCATTTTGAGACTTGTTACCGTGTTTGGCATATCGAATACGTCATGGGTAGCTTGCCAGGCTTTGCCGTGCAGGTGAGATACTCTCGGTAGCTTGCCGGGCGCTCCGAGAAGAGGGGCAGAGGAATCGAACCCGGCTCAGCCGGGCTGGCTGCGTACAAGGCAAACGCCCTACCGCTGTGCTATCGCTCCAGCCCCCAAGAACAGTTGTAGTATCTAGAAAAACAGTATCTAGAAAGTGGATAGAATTTGCACTCATTTGCACCAGAATGCTACCACACGGGAATACACATATGCAAACAGGCATGCTCTATGGATGAAAAATGTTATATTATTCTTGTGCCTTCATGTAAAACACAATGTCAGAGGTGATAATACTTCCCTCCCCCATCTCCTGACTTTTGGTCTCCACTCTCCAGCAATGGAAAACCCGTTCTCAGGATCCTCCATCTCTCCTCTCTCTAGAAACCCTTGCACAAATTGCTCTTCAGAGGCCAAAGAAAGAAAGCTTAAATTCTGACTTATAAATTTTGTTAATATTTGCAGTTGACTGCTTCCTGCATGACCAAATCCACGCTACTTGCTTGGCCGTATGTCTGAGCACAGTGAGTGAAGGGGGAAAAGAGTCTTGTGGAGGGGGTGAAGAGGGAGGAGTCACCAAGGAGTCACCAAGGCAGAGTCAATGAAGTCATGAAATTTGCTTATAAGTGGATGAACTTGGAGAGTATCGTGCTGAGTGAAATGAATCAGAAGGAGAAGGACAGATGTAGAATGATTGAGCTCATTTGTGGACTGTAAAAAAACTGTAATAGGAGACTGATACCCAAGGACAGTAGAAATAAGGGCCAGGAGGATTGAGCCATGATTGGAAGCCGGCCCTGGGAGCTGGGTGAGAGGGCAGTTGGGATACAGAAGGGACCATGATGGCAATGATGGCAGGAAATGATCATTCTGGATAAGAACTGAGTGCTAAAAGGAGGTGAAGGGACTAGTATCTGTAGGGCAAACCATAACTCCAAAAAGGAGAGAGGGAGAGGGAGTGAGAGAAGGAGAGGGAGAGGGAGAAGTAAGAGAGAGAGAGGGAGGAGAGAGAGAGAGAGGGAGGAAGAAAGTGCCTGCCATAGAGATAGGTGTAGGTGTGGGGTCGGGGAGGAAACTGAGACATTGGTGATGTAACATGTACACTGGTGGAAGAATGGGTGTTGAAGCCTTTTATGACTGCAATCTGATCATGAACCGCCCTGTAACTGTATATCTCAGTGATTCAATAAATACACACACACACACACACACACACACACACACACGGATTGGGGTGGAGAGCAACCACGGAGAGGGGCGGAGCCTGTTGTAAATCTGCCTAGAAAATAATCCCTGCAATTGTAAACCCACACGGCTTTACCAAAAAATAAAGGGATTGGGAATTGATTAATAAGAGTTCAACCTTTCTTTCATGTGTTTGGAGGCAAAATGTGCACAGAGCAAAATGAGTCACTTGTACAGTGTCAATACGTTTTGATATGTAACCAACACACATACTGAGATATAAAACATTGTCATCATTCAAAAATGTTCTCATACCTTTCCCAGTCAGGCGCTCAAAGGCAGGCTCTGTTCTGATTTTATGCATCATTGATTTGCTTTGACTTCTTCAGATATTCTCTATAAATAAAATCATGATACTCTTTGGTATCTGACTTTTTTCGATTGAGCAAAATATGTCAGATTTTCCCTTGATGCATATATCAGCCACTTGCTTATTTAGATTGAGTAGAATTTGATTCTATGAATATGCAATCATTTTGAAATTTATGCTCGTTGCGGGGCTGTGCATTCTTTTTAGTTACCATGAAAATGTTGCTTTAAGTATTGGTATTTTATTTACCTTAGAAATTATTTTTGATTTCCCTCTAACATGAGATTTAACTTGCTGGTTTGCGGAGTACCTGTATGTTTAATATCTTATGAGTTAAACTAAACTTATTTTCTCTAAAATGTTTGTGTCAAAGAAGAAAATCGGCTGGAGGGCCCCACAGCTCCCAGAGAATGCTCCGGGCCCCAAACAGAGCCAATATCGCCAGGAGATCCCAGATGGGGTAGGTGCTGCCGTCCCACCTTCTCCAGATGGAATCCCGGTGACCATGAGCTTCTACAAGCATGGCTCTGGCATGCAGATACCAGGGCATTTTTTCCGCGCGACATTTCCTTATATGCAAAGTGATCAATGGAAAGTAAATCATTCAACATTTCTCCCTGAAAATCAGGCTTGAATAGTGGTGGGAAAATCTGAGGGAAAGATAATGACCAACTGAAATGCATTTGGACAGTGTATTTAACTATGGTGCTATGCCACCCTGGGAGGGGAAGGGTGTCTGTCCCTCTGCCTGTCACCCTTTGTGGCAGTGACATGGTGTCCTGCATTTTTCAAGAGCCTAATGAACAGCCAGGACTGAATGTTGGGGAAAATTCCAAATAATAGAGGTGGGTCTTTTGTTGTAATATTGAATGTGATCAACGGAGAGAGAGAGAGAGAGAGAGAGAGAGAGAGAGAGAGAGAGAGAGAGAGAGAGAGACAGAGAGAGACAGAGAGACAGAGACAGAGACAGAGAGACAGAGAGAGGTGGAAATCTGCCACATAGGTGGGAGGTGGGTGGGAGGGGGGCTATACTGGGGTTCTTGGTGGTGGAAAATGTGCACTGGTGAAGGAACGGGTGTTTGATCATTGTATGACCAACCGAGACTTGAACTGAAAGGCTTTGTTACTGTTCTCACGGTGATTCAACACATAAATAAAAAATATAATAAAAATTAATAAAATGTTTGTATCAGTTACATTCCCATCAACAAGGTACAAAGGTTCAAATTTCAATCTTTTCATTTTTCCTTTGGTCATGTGGATTTATTTAGCAAAACACAGTAACAAGTGTCGCAATGGAGACGTTACTGGGCCCGCTCGAGCAAATCGATGAACAACGGGAGGACAGGAACAGTGACAGTGACTAATAAACAGTCATTAGAGGGATTTTTAAATTTCCATGTGTTATTTATATTTGAAAAATATAACAACATAAATACGTTTTTCATTCTCTTGAAATGTTTGTAAAAGTGATAGGATGTAAACTTTTTATTGCTTTTGTTAGATTATTTCAGCATTTATTCCAAAAAATTATATTGTGCTTATTTTTACGCCCCTCCTTTTTTTTTGCTAGCTATTGCATTTCTAGGTTCACAGCGAATTTGTTAAAATAGATCTGCCCCTGTGTCTTCTAACTTGCTTTGCTTCAAACAAAGCGTCAGCCGTCATTCTCGTTATCACTCCATGTGGTACCTTTGATTATCCCCGTACCTTTCAGATGGTTCTATTGACACTTTGGAAAAAATTTGGTTATGACGTGCTTTGTTTCTCTTTCTTGTGTCTGTATGACATCTCAAGATCCTTAGATCTGCGGCGTGGCATTGATCAACTCTGAAAAATATTTGCAGCTGCTCAGAAGCGTTCGCGGATCGTCAGGTTGCTAGTTTGTCAACTTTCATCTTTTTCTCTTAACATGCTTGAAGTTGTGCATAGTTACGAATGATCTATTGATTTTTTTTTCTCTGCCATCTAATATTTTTTCCCTTTGTACCTAATACACCAGAGCCATTATCTTTTTCATCTGGATACGTTAGGTTTTATTTCAACACGTTTGATTTGGTTCATGTAACATACTTTGCGTGTCTAGCGTTAACATTTAAATTATCGCACACCGTTTATATTTTTAGACATCAAAACTTACAAAGTTATTTCCAATAGGATTCCAGGCATACTGTATTTCCACCTCCAATCCCACCCTAGAGAACATTTAATTTTTTTTAATTTTTAAATTTTATCAGGTAGTTCATAATATTTGATTACATTTAATATTCAAACACCAATCCCACCACCATGACACCTTTTCACCACCATATTTGGGATGTTTCTATCCCAAACCCCAATCCCTCTCCCAAAGCAGAACTGAAATAATATATTTTGTATTGTTTGTTATGAAAAACCACTGAAAGTGCTGCAAAAAAGTATCCATAGAGGAAAGAGTGTGAAGATTGTTCTATTTTGGCCGAAGCCATTAAGACCTTCTTTAGGATATCACTAACATGTTGTTAAAGGTTGAGCCTTGTGAACTTTTGTATATATATACATATATATCTGTAAATATATATGTATATATATATTTCCCTCTATGATTGGTTACCTTACTTTGGATAACCTGGCCGGCTACCGAATGTAACCTGCCCACACGGAATAGTCTGACAAACTCCCCGTGGCGTACCCATTGTGCCAAATACCAGTAACAATGATGGGTCTCATTCTCCTAACCCTGAACGAGCCTTGAATATGGTACTTTTTAAAATCTCAGGACTAGGAAGAAGGAGACGTTACTGGTGCCTGCTCGAGGCAATCGACGAACAACAGGATGATCGTGATCGTGATCATGATTGGTTACCGACTATTTGTTTTTTTTTTCTTTTTTTTTCCCTTTATTGTATTTTATTTTTTTTTAAAGTTGTAGATTTACAATTTTTTGTGCTTTGGTTTCAATTATACAATGATCAGATACCCATCCCTCCACCAGTGCCCATTTTCCACCACCATGGATAATATCCCTCCCACCCCCATCCCCCCATCCCCCCTGTCTCTGTGGCAGGGCAATCCCCTGTGTTCTCTCTCTCCTTTTGGGTGTTGTGTTACAGACTATTTGAACCCCATCAAATGTGGTGCAGTACTCTTGGAGTATAAGTGGTGTGAGATATGAGATGTCCAGGAATAGGTTCACTCGTGTGTGAGGCTCGGCCCGAGCATGTGGAGAGCGGCCATGAGCCTGGCGATGGTTGAGTTCTGGAAGTTTTGGCTGCCAGGTCTGGGTTGCTTGGGGTGGGAAGGGCTCCCACCCACCCCCCTCTGGGTCGCCCCGAGTGAAACAGCCTGGTGCGGGGTCCGATGGCATGGCTATGGTGAGCGTCAGAGAACATTTAAATTTTCTTCTAGCTTTTTAAATTTATGGATGTGACTAGAGTGACCTTTCTGTGTCACTGTATCACTGTCATCCCATTGTTCGTTGAGTTACTCGAGCAGGTGCCAGTAATGTCTCCCTTCATCCCAGCCCTGAGATTTTTAGCAGCCTCTCCTTACTCGTCCTTCCCAACGGTGCCATATTGGGGGCTCTTTCAGGGTCAGGGGAATGAGACCCGTTATTGTTACTGTTTTTGGCATATCGAATACGCCACAGGGAGCTTGCCAGCTCTGCCATAGAGTGCCCATTACAAAAACAAACAAACAACATTATGGGGCCAGAGAGATAGTATAGTGGGCAGGGCACTTGCTTTATACGAGACCTGGGTTTGAAATCTGGAACTCTATATGGTCACCTCGTCAGGAGTGACCCCTGAGTGCAGAGCCAGGAATTAAGCTCTGAGCATCGCCAGGTGTGGCCCTAAAGCAACATTTAAAAAAATGTGCATTAATTCTATCACATACCTTTTGTGGGGGGGGGTGACAATTTGGGTTGATGGCTTTTTGTTTAGGGGGTTTCCCTCCCTCTTAGCACACTTCTAATATCTGACGGTCAAACATTGGTAAATTTGTGTTTGTGCAGGTATTTTTTTTTTTTTTTTGCTTTTTGGGTCACACCAGGCGATGTACAGGAGTCACTCCTGGTTCATGCACTCAGGAATCACTCCTGGTGGTGCTTGGGGGACCAAATGGGATGCTGGGAATTGAACCTACATCAGCTGCGTGCAAGGCAAATGTCCTACCCTCTGTGCTATTGCTCCAGCCCCTGTGCAGGTATTTTTAGTGTCATACAGACCCAATTTTTGGATGTAACTGAAAACAGGTAAATTAGGTTTTACTATGGTAAGAATGTGACAGTAAGACACTTTTTGGGGGTTAATTTCGCTTCATTGTTGAACGAACACCCCATTCCCTGATGGCTGCTGGGATCACGCATTGCCATCTGGGTAGGCCAGTTTCTCCCAGATCTAACCAGGAATAACTCACCTGGAAATGAGCAGCATTGAGTCATTAGGTCAGTGTCTTCCTCCTGTTAGGGTTGTGTGGCTGTGAGGGTCCGAGGACCATCCTGGGGGTCCCTCTGAAGGTTTCCAAGGAAGCTTGCATGCTCTTGCTTGTTCCTACTGGCTCCGTTGTGGAGAAAATCTTCAATTCGACATCTCCTTATATACAAAGTGATCAATGGAAAGTAAATTATCCAACGTTTCTCCCTGAAAATCAGGCTTAACTCTTTTGCAAACCACAACACCCAAAAAGGAGAGAGAGAACAGAGGGGAATGCCCTGCCACAGAGGCAGGTTGGGATGGGGGGTGGGGGGTGGGAGGAATATCGGGATCCGTGGTGGTGGGAAATGGGCACTGGTGTAGGGATGGGTATTCAAAATTAATAAGTAAAGTAAAGGCCCTCCCGTTGATCATCGATTTGCTAGAGCGGGCCCAGTAACGTCTCCATTGGAGACTTTGTTGTTACTGTGTCTGGCATATCGAATACGTCACGGGGAGCTTGCCAGGCTCTGCCGTGCGGGCGAGATACTCTCGGTAGCTTGCCGGGCTCTCAAAATAAATAAATTAATTAAAAGAAAAGAAAATCTTCAGTTCTCCACAACCCTGGCAATTTCTCATCAATTCAGGGAGATTGACAGCTTCAACCTGGGTTTTCCCCAAACCCACAGGGTTTGTATTTGGGTCACACCTGGGGGTGCTGAGGGTTTATTCTGGGTTCTGCGCTAAGGGTTCACTGTTGGCCCAAGTCAGAGGGGTGTATATGTGGTGTTGAGGACGGAATGCAGTTTGGCTACACACAAGGCAAGCTCTCTACCTGCTGTACTACTACCCCAGCTCCTTAATTTTTCTTTCCAATTTGTTATTTTTTGTTCTTGTGCCATCTTTTGTAACTTCCATTTTTTGGGGGAATTATTATTATTATTATTATTATTATTATTATTATTTGATTTTTGGGCACATCCAGGGATGCTCAGGGCTGACTCCTGTCTCTGCACTCAGGAATCACTCCTGGCGGTGCTCGGGGGACCCTATGGGATGCTGGGGATTGAACCTGGGTTGGCCATGTGCAAGGCCAACACCCTTCCAGCTGTGCTATCACTTCAGCCCCAGAGATTAATTATTTTAAATTCATTTTTGAGGTCGTGGGGCTGGAACCCAGGGTTTTGTAATACAAGGCATCACTCACCACCGCCCTATTCTCCCATTTAGGAATTATTTTCATCCACGGACTCCTATTCAATGCTTTGAAAACCATTGTTTCTTGTAATTTTTTTTTACTTGTTTGGGGCAAGTATCTTGATAGATGCCTTGGTTGAAAGTAGGTAAAGGGGCTGGAGCGATAGTACAGTGGGTAAGGCGTTTGCCTTGCACGTGGCCGACCCGGGTTCAATCCCCAGCTTCCCATATGGTCCCCTGAGCATCGCCAGGAGTAATTCCTGAGTGCAGAGCCAGGAGTAACCCCTGTGCATCGTCGGGTGTGACGCAAAAAAAAAAAGTAGGTAGATCGTGTGTCATTACAAATTTAATGATGAAAACCGTGGAGTAAGAAGTCCAAAGACCATCACTGTGAAGAGGAAAAAAAACAACAGTAAAGATTGTTTCAAAATGGCCTGAATCAACATTTTCTGAGCTCTGGAAAGGAACGTAAACCCCATAGCAACTAGGGAAGACTTAATTAAGAAAGCTCGACTTAATCTCAGTCAATTCTGTTATCTTTGTGGCATGTTATTAAGACTTAGCCCCTACTCTACAGCTCAGTGGGAACCTTAAAAAGTTGGTATTTTGGGTGCTGGAGTGATAGCACAGTGGGGAAAGCGTTTGCCTTGCACGCAGCCAACCCAGGTTCGATCCCCGTCATCCCATAGGGTTCCCTGAGCACCGCCAGGAGGGATTCCTGAGTGCAGAGCCAGGAGGAACCCCTGAGCATTTCTGGGAGTGACCCAAAAAGAAAGAAAGGAAAATAAGTTGGTATTCAGGGGTCTGGAGATATAGGACAGTGGAGAGGACATTTGCCTTGCACGTGGATGACCCAGGTTCGATCCCTGGTGGACCATGAGGTCCCTTGAGTACTGCTAGGAGTAACTTCTGAGTGCAGAGTCAGGAGTAACCCCAGACCCTCAGAGGTGTCGCCCCAAAACCAAAAAAGGATTCAGTATTGTCATCAGTGGGAGTGAAATGAACTCTGCTAGCGAAACTATGATTTTTTGAGCTGTATTTGTCTATGTATGTTCATATTCTTTGTTTAATTTTTTCCCCTTTATTTTTTTTCTTTTTGGGTCACACCCGGTGATGCTCAGGGGTTCCTCCTGGCTCTGCACTCAGGAATCTCTCCTGGTGGTGCTCGGGGGACCCTATGGGATGCTGGGGATGCCCGCATGCAAAGCAAACAACTTACCTGCCGTATCATCACTCCGGCCTCTTATTATTTTTTTTAATAATATGATATCCTTCAGTTCCATCCAAGTTGCTGCAAACTGCAAAATGCCATCTTTTCTTAGTGCTGAGTGTCCCGCTGTGTATGTGGAAGAGGGGTAGTGTTTGGGATTTACCCTAAATTCTTGTCTGGAGAGAGATTCCAAATTGAGAAACTAGCATAAAATCGTACCATACTGTACCCCTGTTGGCAATATTCTGAATAAGATGATAGAATCGCATATAAAAACCTCTTTTTTCCCCCTCTCTCCCCCAGGAATAAGCCCTCAGGATTGGCTCTGCAGTGTTTCCACAGATAAAAACCAATTGAAGTTTAAATAAAAATTTGGACTTTGGAATACAGGAAACCAATCCACTACATGCTCAAGTCAGCAGAGTGAGCCAACTCCAGGGAATTGGGTTGTGAAGAATTTCAGATTACGGAACGGCCTAACTATGTCTCAGATGATTAAATCAGGGAGAGAAAACATAAGCCAAGCTGAGCAAGAGGCTATCCAAGAGTTTCAGGCAGGAATTAGTTAAAAGTTACAAATAAAAAAATACGTGTGATGAAACTGCACCTTTCGGTTTAATAAGTAAACCCTGTTTCGCTGAAGAGATAATTAGTGAACCACACCCCGACCTCAAATCTAAGTCTTCTAAGATAAAACATTTAAAAAAAATTGTAACAGAGAGAACATGTAGGGAGAAGAGAATATTCTGGCGATAGTTACAGACCCAAGGCTGGTTGTGGAGGTGCCTGTCCTGGATGTAGAAGGTTCTGGATTTGACTTCCAGCTTTGCTAGTACCAACTCGGTAAGGTCCCACTGCACTTAAAAAATAAAGACCCTGAAGAGATATGGAGGTGGGAGAGAGAGAGGGAGAGAGATGGAGAGAGAGGGAGAGAGAGAGAGGGAGAGAGGAGGAGGGAGGGAGAAACAGGGAGAGAGAGGGAAATAGAGGGAGAGAGAGGAAGAGAGGGGAGAGAGATGGAGAGAGAGGGAGAGAGGGAGGGAGAGAGGGAGGGAGAGAGAGGGAAGGAGAGGGAGGAGAAAGGACGAGGGAAAGGGAGATAGAGGGAGAGGGAGGAGAGAGGGAGTGAGAGGGAGAGAGGGAGGGAGAGAGGGAGGGAGAGAGGGAGGGAGAGAGGGAGGGAGAGAGAGGGAAGGAGAGGGAGGAAAAAGGAAGAGGGAAAGGGAGATAGAGGGAGAGGGAGGAGAGAGGGAGTGAGAGGGAGAGGGAGAGAGAGGTAGGGCAAGATGGAGGGAGGGAGAGGGGGAGAGAGAAGAGAGAGGAGAGAGAGAGGGAGGAAAGAGAGGGAGAGAGGGAGAGAGAGGGAGAGAGAGGGAGGAGAGAGAGGGAGAGAGGGAGAGAGAGGGAGAGAGAGGGAGGGAGAGGGAGGGAGGGGGATGGAAGACAGGGAGGGAAAGAGGAGAAGGGAAAGAGAGGAAGAAGGAGGAAGGAAGGGAAAGAGAGAGGGAGGGAAAGAAGAAGATAGAGGTAGAGAGGGAAGGCTAGGGAGGAGAGAGGAAAGGGAGAGAGAGAGAAGGAGGGAGAGGAGACAGAGGGAGGGGGAAAGAGAGAGGGAGAGATGAGGAAGAAGGGAAAGAGAGGGAGGGAGAAAGGGAAAGAGGGGGAGAGGGAGGGAGAGAAGAGGAGAGAGATGGGGAGAGAGAGGGAGAGGGAGGGAGGGAGAGGGAGGGAGAGGGAGAAGGGAGGAAGAGGGAAAGGGAGATAGAGGGAGAAGGAGAGAGGGAGAGACAGAGGGAGAGAGGGAGAGAGAGGGGAGAGAGATGGAGAGAGGAAGAGAGAGAGGAAGGGAGAGGGAGGGAGGAGGGAGGGAAAGAGAGGAAGAGGGAGGAAGGAAGGGAAAAAGAAAGAGAGAGGGAGGGAAAGAAGAGAGAGGTAGAGAGGGAAGACGAGGGAGGAGAGAAGGAAGGGAGAGAGAAGGTGGGAGAGGAGACAGAGGAGAGGGAAAGGAAAGAGAGAGGGAGAGACTGGGAAGGAGGGAAAGATAGGGAGGGAGGAAGGAAGAAAGGGAGGGAGAGAAGATGGAGAGAGAGGGAAAAAGAGGGGGGAGAGAGGGAAAGAGAAAGGGAAAGTGAGGGAGAGAGGGAGAGAGGAAGGGAGAGAGAAAGAGGGAGGGAGAGGTAAGGAGAAGGAGAGAGATGGAGAGAGAGGGAGGGAGAGGAGGATGGGAGAGAGGAAGGAAGAGGGGAGGGCAAAGGGTTAGGGTGGGAGGAGGGAGGGAGGGAGAGAAGTAGGGAGAGAGGGAAAGAGGGGGAGAGAGAGAAGGCAGAGAGGAGAAGGGATGGAAAGAGAGAGGGAGGGAAGGAGAGAAGTAGGGAGAGAGGTAGAGAGGGAAGGAGAGAGAGGGGGAGAGAGAGTGGGAGGGGAGGGAGAGAGGGGGGTGGAGAGAGAGCGGGGGGGGGGCTAATGTAACTGTCTTGCACACAACTCACCCAGTTGGATCCCTAGCACCACAGGGTCCCCTGAGCAGTGCTAGATGCACCCCTAGCGAGTCCCCAGCCCCTCTGGGTATGGCCCCGGACCCCCACATCCAGTTTATCTCTGGAACTGCAGAACCTGAGCCCCTCCATGTCTTTGAGTCTTTGCGTTGAATCCTCGATCTGGTCGGCCAAGAATTTCTGGGGGACATCCCCCCTTGCCCCAACATCCTGAACAGGAGACTTGGGAGACCCCATTTTCATGGCTTCCATCTCGGTACTTGAGGGTATTTTCCGAGATTGATAACTCGGATGTGTTTATTGGTCTTTGGGACCTGCCCGTTCGAATCTTTTGCCCGTTTCTTTTGAGGCTGTTGTTAGCGGTGCCTTGTAGGATTTTTTCCACGTTAACTCGATATGAGTTCTCTGCCAGGTGTGTGATGCAAATATTTTACCCCCAGCTCGTGGCTTATCCACTTTTTTCCTTAATGACTTCTAATGGATGAGCAAACGTTTTAAATTTTGCTCAAGTCAATTCGTCAATTTGCTTTTCTTTTATGCTTATTGATTTCTGTGTTCAGTCTGAGACACTTTTCCTTTTTCTAAGTTATAATAACAACAGTGTAAGCTTTCACCTTTAGAAAGAGAAGTGATTAAAATTAATGTCTTATTTTGTAAAGCGGGGGGTGTGGGTGTTTGTCTCCGTTTAAATTTCCATTTATGCAAATCCAATGGTTCATTATTTAAGAAATTCCTTACCATATTTATTACCTTGACATTTTGCCCAAATGAAGTGAATATCTTAGATACCAGTTCCTTTTCTATCTTTACTGTTAGTTTTTTTTTAAATTAAGTTTTTAAATTGAGGCACTGTGATTTGTAAGAGGTCCATCAAAGGACTTCAGGCAAACAAAGTTCATTCCAGTCCCTCCACCAATGTCCCTGGATTCGCTCCCTCCCCAGCCTGTCTTCAGAGAGACCCCTTGCATTCTCTTGTAATATTGTTTTATGTATCACGGGTGAGTGGGAGCACTCAGGACTCATCCTTCATCTTCTATCTTACTTCCCATAACAATTTCCTCTGGTTCCACCCACATTGCAGCAAATTGCATGACTTCATCATCCTTTGAAGCTGCATAGTATTCCATCGTGTATATATACCACACCTTCATTAACCTCTCGTATGTCATTGAACACTTGGCTTGAGTCCATAGCCTGCCCACCATCCTGGGTGCTGCAGTGAATAATGCCGTGCCTACGTCAGTGGATGTTGCAGTTTCCCATCTGTCTCGGGGGTGGATGCCAAGAGGTGGAACTGCTGATGGGATGGAAGTTCTATTCTGATTCTTTTTGGAGAACTTCCCATGGGCTTTGCCATGTGTTTCCCCCACTTCCACAATCTTGGCAATCATGTTATGAAAGTTGCTCACCTTCTCCGGACTTTGGTTTTGTGTGCTTAGTGCTATCAACCCTAGACATGGTTCAGCAAACTCACTCTTGCTCGCTTCCAACTCCGGGCTTTCCAGCCAGCCTGGATGCAATGTGGGAACAGCAACCTCAAATACAGAAAATACAGATCCTCAAATAAAGAATTTCTGGTATGTGTGTGTGTGTGGGGGGGGGGGGTGTCAGGCCGGCGGGATGATGTCTACCGTAAAAATTGCCCTAGACTTTCCCATCTTTGTTTTGTTGGAAGGTAACGAGGACCGTGGGAGCTTTAAACATCCCCAGGAAAGTAAATTGCCCTGGTTTTATGCCCGGGACGCCTGATATTGAGTATAAAGCTAATATTTGTATATTATTTCTCCTCGGACATCATTTTGAAGACGTGCTCCCATTAGAACGGAGACACATGCTGAGGCTCTAGGTCTTGAATGCAAAACGGAAGGAAAACGCCAATGCTTGCTCCAAAGGAAGCGTTTTTTTTTTTCTGGGGGGCGGAGTCTCTGTCAATATACTGTCTTGTGCATTTAATTCTCAGAGGAAGCGTCAGAGTCATGGGCTAAATGGTTAATCAATCCATCTGATCGTGCCTAGATCAATGCGAGCACAGTTCCAAGAGCAAGAGGCTTCTGCCCACGATGCAGGTGATATGCCCTCATGCTCCCTTGCCCCCAGGGATACGGAGGGCAGAGGACAGACCCTTTGCTCTCTGTACTTTACACCCCTTGCTGTCTTCTGGCTGGAGCGATAGCACAGCGGGCAGGGTGTTTGCCTTGCATGAAGTAGACCTGGGTTTGATTCCTCCACCCCTCTCAGAGAGCCCGGCAAGCTACCGAGAGTATCCCACCCGCATGGCAGAGCCTGGCAAGCTCCTCGTGGCGTATTCAAGATGTCAAACACAGTAACAACAAGCCTCACAATGGAGACGTTACTGGTGCCCGCTCAAGCAAATCGATGAACAACGGGAGGACAGTGTTACAGTGTTACAGTGATGTCACTGATGATCAAGTCAGTGATGTCACATGACTTGCATCTCCTTTCAGGAATGTTTGCTCTTCTCTCTCTCTCTCTCTCTCTCTCTCTCTCTCTCTCTGCTCACCCCTTCTCTTCCCTTTTTCTGAAGCTATGTTTGGTTATTGGGATGCATCTCAATAAATGACTTAGTTGTTTCTTTTGTTGTCATTTTGGGGCCATGCTCCAGGGCTGACTTCCGACTCTGCACTCAAGAATCACTCCTGGCAGTGCTCGGAGGACCATATGGGATGCCCGGGATTGAACCCGGGTCGGCCCCACACAGGGTAAACACCCGCCCTGCTGTGCTATAGCTCCGGCCCCGCCCTTTGGTGTTTCTTAATCAGCACCCCCTTATTTTCTTGGGTGTCACACCTCGAAAGGTATTCAAAGCTGGAAATTCTCCAAGAAGTGGTCTTAGGAGGTTTGTCTCTCCCGAGAGTGATGGGGCCCCGGTTTCATCATTCATTCATTCACCAAGCTTCACTCATTTCACCAAGTCACTTCCTGCACCGAAGACTGTTCTAGATTCTGGAGCAGAGCAGCTGGAAAGGAAAGAGAAACAGACCTAGTTTCCAGCGATTCTGTTCCCTGCAGAGCAAGGAATAATAGAATCCCGATGCCCTGGGGCTGGAGTGATAGCACAGCAGGTAGGGCATTTGCCTTGCATGCGGCTGATCCGGGTTCAATCCCGGGCATCCCATATGGTCCCCAAGCACCGCCAGGAGTAATTCCTGAGTGCATGAGCCAGGTGTGACCTGGCTCGCCTGGTGTGACCCAAAAAGAAAAAAAAAACCATGGGAGAATCCCGAATCCCTTTGGTCTTGATTTGTCTGGGGTGGTGAGCTGCTCCCAAGCTGTGCTCCAGTTGCTCCGAGTTGCATTGCTCCCTGTCCCAAGAACTTCTTGACTTAAAAGTAAGGTCGCAGCGTGTCCTTGATGATGGTCGTGCATGGGGGCATGGGGAGAAGGGCTGTGAGTTTTTTTTTCTTTTGCTTTTTGGGTCACATCCAGCATTGCACAGAGTTTACTCCTGGCTCATGCACTCAGGAATCACTCCTGGCGGTGCTCAGGGGACCCTATGAGATGCTGGGAATTGAAGCCAGGTCGACCGCGTGCAAGACAAATGCCCTATCTTCTGTGCTATCTTTGCAGCCCCAAGTTGTGTATTTATTATTATTATTTTTTTCCTTTTGGGTCCCACCTGGTGATGCTCAGGGGTTCCTCCTGGCTCTGCACTCAGGAATCACTCCTGGCGGTGCTCGGGGGTCCCTATGGGATGCTGGGAATCGAACCCAGGTCAGCTGCATGCAAAGCAAACGCCCTCCCCGCTGTGCTATCGCTCCAGCCCCGGGCTGTGAGTTTTGTGCAAGGAAGCCTCCGGATTCGACCTGGCTGAGTCAGTACCACTTGAGCCAAACCTGACGGAGACAGCACGGGAGTCAATCGCGGGGTTCTAGGAAGCAGCAGGATGTCTCTGTCGTGAAGGGAACTGAGTTTGAATAAAGGCAGTGAATCTCTGAAGTGAGCACCCCTCCACCCCGTCCTCTGCCCATGAATCCAGGAGTAGGGGGGGCCGGGCATTGGAGATGCACTAAGGGGCTTGTGTTCTGCTGTTTTTATGTCAGATTGATTCCTTTTCATTAGGGGACGCTACTTCCACCCACTCCCTGCACCCGCCTCGGGAGGAAAGGGGTTGATGGAGTGGGCTTCCTCCTGGAGAGCCTCGCGAATTGCCAGGGATTTATCGCTTAATATTTGAGTGCCCAGATGTGACACTCGGATGAATGGGCTTGATCCGGCGCTTAAGTCCAGGGTGAGTGATGCCTCGCGGGGGGACTTGGAAGGGAAGGCTTGCAGTGAACAGAGCTGTCGGAGCCTTCTGGGTATGCAACCTGGAAAGAGAGAGGCCACAACACTGTCTCAGCTCGCACCTGAGTCTAGACCGGAAGTGGCTGATCAGTTTCCATTTCCTCTGCCTTAACCATCTTCACCTCAGGTCACTGTAGTGGAGGTTGTCTGACCCATCCTGGTCCAATGGTGCCTCTTTGCATTCATCTCTGTGGTCCAGACAGTGCCGTGGACAGGGTCTTACTGCTCCCTCCGGTCACAGTAGGGGGGAACATTTTGACCATCACTAACCTTTGGCCGGTGGGGTTCAAGTCCCATCACATGACATAATGGACATCTACTCTGCCTTCTTCAAGGTCACAAGGGTGACCTGCTAAAGACCAGTTGTCTGAGAGCTGACTCCCACAGCTCTTTTTTAATTTTTAAAATTTTTTAATTTTATAAAGTAGTTCACACTATTGGGGGCTGGAGTGATAGCACAGCGGATAGGGCATTTGCCTTGCATGCGGACAACCCAGGTTTGATTCCCAGCATCCCATAGGGTCCCCCAAGCACCACCAGGAGTAATTCCTGAGTGCAGAGTCAGGAGTAACCCCTATAAATCGCCAGGTGTGACCCAAAAAGAAAAAAAAACAGAATTTCACAGTATTTGATTACATTTAATATTCAAACACCAATCCCACCACCATGACACCTTCCCATCACCATATTTTGGGTGTTTCCATCTCACATCCCAATCTCTGCCCCAAAGCAGAACTGAAATAATATAATATTTCCCTCTAAGGTTGGTTGCCTCCTGCTTTGAATCCCGTCAAATGTGGTGCAGTACTCTTGGAGTATGGGGAGGGTGTGTCCTATGAAGTGTCATACAGTCCAGGAATAGGTTCACTTGTGGGTGAAGCTCGGTCCGAGAGTGTGGAGAGCAGCCTTGAGCTTGGCAGTGGTTGAGTTCTGGAGGTTTTCTGCTTCTAGGCTGGGTCTCTTGGGGTGGGGAGGGGTCTCACCCATCCTACTCTGGGGCGCCCCAAGTGAAACAGCCTGGCACGGGCTCCGGCGGCATGGTTATGGTGAGTTTCATGTTGCTCCCTACAAGGAGAGAAGGACATGCAATCTGGATCGTGGCTGATGACGAGATTATCTGGCACCAGCCAAGGGTGGTTTATGGGCATGACGGCCGAATCGATGGAGACAGGGGATATGGGCAGAGGATCTCCTTTCCTGATCCCGTTGAACCCAGAGCCTGAGCATGTGGAGAGTGGCTGTGGTCAGCTCTTGTATGCCTTTTGCACCCTTGTCTAGGTGGTCTGCATTCACATTGAACATCTCTCCTCATCCATCCATCCCCAGGACACTTGAAATGTCCTTCCCCACACCGTCTACCTGCCTGGAGGGACTCTGCTTTATGTCTTTCCAACTATCCCCAGCTACTTGGAGACACTCTTCCATTTCTTGCTGAATCTCCCCACGCAGGTTATGTGTCTATTGCTCCTGGAAAAATAAGGCACATGGTGATTTTGTGGGGGGTGGTTTGGGGCTACACCCAGTGGTGCTGTCAGGGTTATTTCCAGCTCGGTGTTCAGGGCATCTTAATGATGTCAACAGCCATGACAAGCGCTCTCCCCCTCCTACCGTCTCTCCAGCCCCAAGGCACATGCTTCTGTTCTCCAACCTGCCTCTCTCCTGGAAGCTTCCAGAGCACCAGCTCACATCGTGTACTTCCCACCTTGGAGTTCAAAGATCTCACTTAGCCTTCCGCTCCAGCCCAGTTGGTCCCCTGACCTCCTAGGGTACCTGTGGGAGGTGTCACACGTTTCCTTGTTCTTCTGGAACCCAGCGAGGCCTTCCTGGCAGTAGGGTGTGTGTGTGTGTGTCTGAGATTACATTTAGCCACAGGAAGAAGGGACAGAAGTGAGGTTCAAGCCGTGAGCTTGGTCTATAATGATCAGTTCTCTTCCTCCTCTTCCTCCTCCTCCCTCCATTTCTCCATCCCTTTCCCCTCTCCCCACATTACCTTTCAGCCAGAGAGGCAAAGGGAGAGGACACCACAGGCCCCAAGGAAGATAGATTCCCCTGGAAAGCAAGCAAGCCATGGGTCCCCACGTGACAGAACAGCCTGATCCCGCCCTAGTGATCTCACTCTGAAGGTTTAGATGGTCACTCTGGGGCTACAGTAGACACCTTTGCTCCTCTGCATGCCATATTGATTCTCTTCCTCACCAGTTCATACTATACCTGGCCAGGGGAGGTGCTGTCACTTCCTGTTTCCAGGTGACACGGCTGCAGTGTAATACTATACCTGGCCAGGGGAGGCGCTGTCACTTCCTGTTTCCAGGTGACACGGCTGCAGTGTAATACTATACCTGCCCAGGGGAGGCGCTGTCACTTCCTGTTTCCAGGTGACACGGCTGCAGTGTAATACTATACCTGGCCAGGGGAGGCGCTGTCACTTCCTGTTTCCAGGTGACACGGCTGCAGTGTAATACTATACCTGGCCAGGAGAGGCGCTGTCACTTCCTTTTTCCAGGTGACACGGCTGCAGTGTAATACTATACCTGGCCAGGGGAGGCGCTGTCACGTCCTGTTTCCAGGTGACACGGCTGCAGTGTAATACTATGCCTGGCCAAGGGAGGCTCTGTCACGTCCTGTTTCCAGGTGACACAGCTGCAGTGTAATACTATACCTGGCCAGGGGAGGCGCTGTCACTTCCTGTTTCCAGGTGACACGGCTGCAGTGTAATACTATACCTGGCCAGGGGAGGCGGTGTCACTTTCTGTTTCCAGGTGACACGGCTGCAGTGTAATACTATACCTGGCCAGAGGAGGCGCTGTCACCTCCAGTTTCCAGATGTCCTCAGTAACGGATCCTTCACAGGCATATCTTCTTTGCCTCTGGTGCTGCTGTGTTTGGTTGTTTTTAAACACACGTCAGTGGGCTAAATAAGTTTAATTCTTTTCCTCTGAGCGCAGAGAGTGATACACAGAACCCTTCCCCCACCCCACCCCCAACACACACCCGCGTTTCCTGGTTTTAGAGACTGCCCACGGTGTTTCAGATGTCTTCATTTGCTTTGTGATCCTGGGCTCCATCACACAGGGGCTGGCCGGCTGTGGGGAGTGAGGTCAATCATTATTCCATTGACTTTTTGTCTAGCGAAAGAAGAGATTCCTCCCGGCTGTCTGATGGTGTGAGAGGAGCCTCATGCATACCTGAGATCTTTCCAGTGGGTGCCTCTGTTCGGACTACTTCCTGGGACTTGCTTGAGGGGATGCCCACTGTGGTGAAGGCCTGGGCCGAGAAATCAAACTTAGACTGTCTCCGTGTTCCTCCTATCCTTAGCTTTGCACTCTCACCCCTGTGATCATAGTGTTCGATACACGGGTCAAGTTTCAGGTGTTTGACCTCTCCCCCTATCAACCAGATTCTCAGCGACCCACCTCTGCCCCATACAGCCCTTGGGAAAAAGGCTCACTCGCTCGCTGACTCACTTCCTTCTGGACGTCCTATTAACAGCAGGATGCAACAGAAAGCAGTGATAAAACAAAGGCTGATGCCATGCTGAGGTCTGAACCACAGCTCTGTGGATTCTGGTCTTTGCTTTTTCCCAGGGGGTACCAGCAGGGACTTTGTCTCTTCTTTCTAGTCCTTCTGCTATCTACATGGGACCAGAGTTGGCCTATGGTCACGCCCTCTCCCATGCTACCCCGGTAGTACGTCTCTCCACTCCCGATGGGAGTGAGTCAGCAATGAACGGGGTCCTTCTGCAGAGATGAGCACCCAGCCGTCTTCAGCACCGACCCGGGTTCAATTCCCAGCATCCCATAGGGTCCCCTGAGCACTGCCAGGGGTAATTCGTGAGTGCAGAGTCAGGAGGAACCCCTGTGCATCGCCAGGTATGACCCAAAAAGCCAAAAAAACAACAATAATAATGATCACGATCATCCTGTTGTTTGTTGATTGCCTCGAGCAGGCACCAGTAGCGTCTCCTTCTTCCTAGCCCTGAGATTTTATTTTATTTTATTTTTAATTTTTATTAGTGAAGCACCATGAGGTACAGTTTTAGACTTATAAATTTTTGTGCTTGGGTTTCAGTTATACAATGATCAAGTACCCATCCCTCCACCAGTGCCAATTTTCCAGCACCACGGATCCCAGTATCCCTCCCCACCCCCCATCCCACCCTGCCTCTGTGGCAGGGCATTCCCTTTTGTTCTCTCTCTCCTTTTGGGTGTTGTGGTTTGCAAAAGAGGCATTGAGTGGCCATCATGTTTGGTCTATAGTCTACTTTCAGCATGCTTCTCCCATCCTGGGAGGATCCTCCCAACACCCTTTATTTGGTGCTCCCTTCTCTATCTGAGCTGCCTTTTCCCCTGGCATGTGTGGCTGGCCTCCAAGCCATGGAGCAAAATTCCTGGTACTAATCTCAGCCACTCTTGGGTGTTAGTCTCCTATTTTGTTGCTTTATGTTCCCCAGATGAATGCAATCTTTCTATGTCTATCCCTCTCTTTCTGACTCATTTCGCTTAACATGAAATTTCATGACTTCATCTTTTCTAACAGCTACATAGTACTCCATTGTGTAAATGTACCAAAGTTTCTTTAACCAGTCATCCATTCTCGTAGCCTTGAAATTTTAAAAGAGCCATTTTCAATGCTCTTTCAGGGCTAGGAGAATGAGAACCTATCATTGTTTCTGGTATTTGACATATTAAGACCGACATGGGAAGTTTGCAGACTCCGCCATGCGGGCAGGATACTTTCGGTAGCCTGCTGGGTTCTCCAAGGTAAGAACGAGATAATAAGAAGCCAGGCGCGGGGGCAGGAGACTCTGTGCTGTTCTCTTCCAGGAGCTGGGTTTTATAGTCTCTGCGTCTTGGCTGTTGATGGGACCAACCTGGTGCTGGCGGCATCTGGTGGGTGTGACGCCTACCTACTGGAAGATGGGGAATCTGGGTGGAGAAGGCCCAGTCCCGATCCGAGCAGGCTTGGAGATCTCAGCCCCGGGACCCGCATGCCTGGGTTCCTCTGCCGGTTCCTTCATGCATGAGGCTTGTCCGGATGTGTGGAAAATGGTCTCAGCATGGCTGTGGCTGGTTCTGGAGGTCTTCGGCTTCCGGGGCTCTGCTCGGGGCGGGGAGGGAGACTCAACCTGCCCCCCTCCAAGGGGCCCTGGTGAGGACAGCCAGGCACGGGGGCAGGAGACTCTGAGGAGACAATAACAACAACAAACCCCCAAAGGTTTGACGATAGGAAAACAGCAACTAGAATGGGATGTCACTGCATCTGAATCATCTTGGTTCTGTTGCGGAAGAGTTGGATGATGTGGGGAGAAGAGAGCTGGCAGCCTCGGGACAGGAGTCTCCCACTTGCCTCACGACCTACCTTGGTCACCTGAGAAATTCCCAGGGGCATCTGGGCTGAGTAATCTACCCTAAGCCATTGGCACAGTGTAGTCGCTTATGTTACAACAGCTCTGCTCAGCTGCCAGATTGTGTCCAAGTTCCACTTGATCTCCACAGCCTGGGAATTTCTTTCTGCCTTAGGGGACCCCAGAATATTCCAAGTGGACACCAGTGGAGGGTGGCATGGTGTAAGAATAGCAGGTCAACCACTGGGATAGGGATTGAGGGCAGGGGAAACAGGAAAAGGAAGCAAAGGAGCCATGGTAGGAAAAAAGGTTGAGTAACTCTGGTTTAGACTGTGAGTGGCATATGTGCGAAGGCCCTGTGGCAGGAAGACACAAGACTCACTTGTAAAACTGGATTTCTTGGGGTGTTGTGGAACTTGGACTGGAGATAGGATTTGATATTTGCAGGGCAAAGGAAAATCATGTCCTTAATCTCTGTTTGAGCTGTAGTGATAGCACAGCAGGTAGGGCATTTGCCTTGCACATGGCCGACCCGGGTGCGATTCCTCTGTCCCTCTCGGAGAGCCTGGCAAGCTACTGAGAGTATTCCGCCCACACGACAGAGCTTGGCAAGCTCCCCGTGGCATCTTCAAGATGCCAAACACAGTCACAACAAGTCTCACCATGGAGACGTTCCTGGTGCCCGCTCGAACGAATTGATGAACAACGGGAGGACAGTGCGACAATGTTGATTTCTGGATGAGGCTCATCCTGAGCAGTGGGCGTCTGACCAGGAACTTGGTGGCAGTTGTGGAGGGTGGAGGCTTTCGGTGGCCGGGCCTCTGTTTGGGCGGGCGCTGGGTATCCCCCCTTTTGGGGTTGCTTCCGATGCAGAGTCAGTTCTTTGAGTCCCATCTCGAGACTTCCTGATTCCTAGAGAACTCCGTACTGTGTCTGCCCCATCTGCCTGCTGGCTTCGGGTCATCACCCCGGACGAGCTGGTTGGTTCCCAGTTCCTATTTGAGGCTGGGCAGCTCCTATCTGGTCCTCAAAGCTGCCTGGATCCTTCTCAGCCTAGTGCTGTTCTCTCCTTCGATTTAACATCCACATAAGAGCGGCGGGTGGGTGAGGGGCCGAATAATGGGGTAATGGTTCTCTCTTAGGTGGAAGCATATAAAGTGGCCATTTGGGGAGGCCAAGGGGGGTCACATATCGACGATTTCATACAACTCCACTTACTGCATCATGGGATTGTTTCAAGAAGCCCATGAATAATGCATGCCCAGCACTTAGCCTAATGCCATCACCCAAGGACTCCGGGCAGCGATGAGCTTGGTCATGTGGATCGCCTGACAGTGACCGGAGTCACACTGGACTTGTGCCTTCTGTTCAATTTTTCTAAGTGGCACTGACCAAACATGTCACGTTCTCTGAGCACTCGCTGAAAAGTCAGGAGCGGGCGGGCGGGTGGCCCTGTAGCCTCTTCCTAATAAATTACCTTGATGCTGATCTCAGAGGAGACTGGCATGAGATGTGATCTCTGCTCAGCCCTACCCCAGGCAAGCCAGGTCTCCTAATTATTATTATTATTATTATTATTGGTGAAGGGCTGGAGCAATAGCACAGTGGGTAGGGCGTTTGCCTTGCACGCGGCTGATGCGGCCAACCTGGGAGACCCGGGTTCGATTCCTCCACCCCTCTCGGAGAGCCCGGCAAGCTACCTTGAGTATCTCACCTGCACGGCAAAGCCTGGCAAGCTTCCCATGGCGTATTCGATATGCCAAACACAGTAACAATAAGTCTTACAATGGAGACGTTACTGGTGCCCGCTCGAGCAAATTGATGAACAACGGGAGGAAGGACACACTGTCACAGTGACCGTGATTTTTTTTTTATTTTTGGGTCACTCCCAGCGATGTACGGGAGTTTCTCTTGGCTCTGCACTCAGGAATAACTCCTGGCGGTGCTCAGGGGACCATATGGCATATGGGATGGTGGGAATCGAACCTGGGCCAGCCACGTGCAAGCCAAACACCCTCCCCTCTGTGCTATCGCTCCAGCCCCTCCTGATCCTTTTCCATACCCAGGAAATCACCTTGGCTGCCTTGCCTTTCCCCCTGCCCACTGGTTATTGCTCTCACTGTGCGGGGTTCCCTTCCTTGGTGCCAGATCATTGGCAAACAGAAGAGTATTGTGTATTTGCAATGTTTCAGCCACGACAGGCAGACACACACACATATACACACTCACACACACACACACACACACACACACACACACCTTCTCATAATATTGCAGTTCATTTCTCGATGTCTGCGATGATGCTGAGCAACATTAGCTAAGATGCTAATGGAAGCCAAGTGATGCCTTGGGATCACTTGAGTCTCTAGGGGTTGGGAAAGGGACTTTCACATGTGACCTCTACACAAGCTAGTGGAAGTTCACTGTAGTGGAAGGTGGGAGGGACGAGACTCAAAAAAAGGAAGTAGGCCTGGACTTCGAGTTGCAGTGATGGGACAGAATACTAAGATGGTGAGGGGATTGTGGCTGGATTTCCATTGGGGCTTGGACCTCTGCTGGCTGTTCTTGCATTGGGTAGAGTCTTACCAACAGATGCAGCACGCGGGAGGCCCCTCAGAGGAAATACTGTGGGGATACTTGTTCTGGAAGAGGGAGAGAATTTCACTGTAAATTTGTAAGCTGTGTTGGGGGCTGGAGAAATAGCACAGCGGGTAGGGCATTTGCCTTGCACACAGCCGACCCGGGTTCGATTCCCAGTATCCCATATGGTCCCCTGAGCACCGCCAGGAGTAATTCTGAGTGCAGAGCCAGGAGTAACCCCTGTTCATTGCCGGGTGTGACCCAAAAAGCAAAAAAAAATGTAAGCTGTGTATAGCTTTGATACAGCTGGGAGCTGGCAGAGTGCTTGAGATCAGTGTTTCCCAACTGTTGGCCAGATGGACCCCCCAGGATGTATCAACAGGCCACCAGTGAAAATGACACCAGTGAGGGTAGCATGGTGTAAAACTAAGATAGGGGTTGGGCAGAGAAAACACAGAAAGGAAGCAAAGAAGTCATGATAGGAAAAAGGTTTAAGTAATTCTGGCTCAGGCTATGAGTGGTGAATGTGCAAAGGCCCTGTGGCAGGAAGTCGCAAGATCCACTTGTGAAACAGAGGAAACTAGAGGTCAGAGCATCACAGTGGGCAAAGTAGGAGCCTGAACTCACGGGCCTTGGGGAAGGAATTTTTGATTCCCATCATGGGAGCAAGGTCAAGTTACTATTGAAGCCAATGGCAGTTCAAGAGTGGTTGGGCAGGCTAGCTTAGGGCACTCAAGAAAAATTGGATGGGAGAGGGATGGCACTAGTGAATACCAGGGAGGATGTTGGAGAGGAGGAAGGATGGGATTTGGCATCCCCATGGCATCCAAGGAGATGGAAAAAAATGGTACCCAGCAACGAGAACCAGGAGCTAAATTTGATGGAATCACCGCTGGGCTCTTTCCTCCATGATTGCTCAGTGCTGATGTCCAAGTTTTGGTGGTTACCAGACAGGGATGGAGAAGAAGGGGACACACACACACACACACACACACACACACACACACACACGTCCTCTTGGGGCAAGAGGGCAGAAGCCAAAATGGGATTTTGTTTTTTGTTTTGTTTTCGCTTTTTGGGTCCCACCCGACGATGCTCAGGGCTGACTCCTGGCTCTGCACTCAGGAATCACCCCTGGCGGTGCTCGGGAGGACCCTATGAGATGCCGGGGATCGAACCCGGGCCAGTCGCATGCCAGGCAAACACACTCTACCCGCTGTGCTAGCACTCCAGCGCTGGATTTTGTTTGTGACACTCAAGTGGTGTTCCCAGCTGGGCCGCGGGCTGCGTAGACGGACGCAACTCAGATGAGTGAGATTATGTCAGAGGGAAACTGGGGGCACCCAGCGACAGCCAATAAAGCCACACAGCGACAGTGGTCACCAAGGAAGAAAATGAAAAGCTGACAAGCAAGCTTGTCCATGCGTCTGCAGGCCTTCGAGGCTGGCCAGCCAGACGAGGAGAAATCACAGGGCTATTTTTTCTGACTGTTTTCCCAGACGCTGCTGCTCAGAGGAGACGAGGGATAAGCCCAGGGCTGGGGGTCACACACGTGCCCGGGGACCTGGGCCTGGATCTCCCTGAGTCCCTTGTTCCCTCTCTACCCTCTGGGTATACATTCTTCGTCTCCATCTTCCAACATTCGGTTTCTGATAATGCGGGAGAATCCGACCCTTATTATTTCAGCATTGAGAAACTCTTATCTCTCTCCAATACAACTCTGCACTCCCTGCCATGAACGATAAGCGAGAAGGAGCCTTATTACTGAGGAGAGTGAAAAGAGGAGACAAAGGGACACAGAAATGCAGCCGGAGCGATAGCCTAGCGGGGAGGGCATATGCCTTGCACGCGGCCGACCCAGGTTCGATCCCCGGCATCCCAGAGGGTCCCCCGAGCTCCGCCAGGAGTGATCCCTGAGCGCAGAGCCAGGAGGAAGCCCTGAGCATCGCCGAGTGGGACCCAAAAATCAATCAATCAATCAATCAATCAATAAAGATTGGTGAACTAGGGACCTGAGCAATAGCACAGCAGGTAGGGCATCTGCTTTGCACGCGGTGGACCCGGGTTTGATCCCAGCATCCCATTGGGTCCCCCGAGCACCGCCTGGAGTGATTACTGAGTGCAGAGCCAGGAGTCAGCCCTGAGCATCACTGAGTGGGGCCCAACCCTCTCTCCTGTGATAAAAAATAAATAATAAACAAAAAGCAGAAATGTCATAAATCTGGGTTTCAACCCTGTGGCATTGTTGGAGTTCACTTGGCACCCAGTGATTAACTGCACACCAACTTTTCTCCCTTGGGCGGGAAGAAAGGAAGCCCTAGATGACTTGGTTCCTGCTTCCACCCCCAGTTCCTGGTTGCCAAGAGTTTGATCTTGTTTCATGGGGCTGTGTGGGCCACTCCTGCCTGCCCTCAGCTGGGGGAGCTGAGAAACAGTCTGCAGTGGGTCTGGGCCTAAGGAGGAAGGGAGGGAGAGAGAGAGAGAGAGGGAGGGAGGAAGAGAGAGAGGGAGGGAGGAGAGAGGGATAGAGAGAGAGGGAGAGAGAGGGAGGAAGAGATGGGGAAGGGAGTGAGAGGGAGAGAGAGGGAGAGGGAGGAAAAGAGAGAGGGAGGGAAAGAGAGGGAGGGAGAGAGAGGGAGGGAGAGAGAGGGAGGGAAAGATAGGGAGAGAGAGGGAGAGAGGGGGAGGAAGAGATGGGGAAGGGAGTGAGAGGGAGAGAGAGGGAGAGGGAGGAAAAGAGAGAGGGAGGGAGAGAGAGGGAGGAAGAGAGAGGGAGGAAGAGAGAGGGAGGGAGAGGGAGGGAGAGAGAGAGGGAGGGAAAGATAGGGAGAGAGAGGGAGAGATGGGGAGGGAGGGAGAGGTAGAGAGAGGGAGAGAGAGGGAGGGAGAGAGAGGGAGAGTGAGGGAGAAAGAGGGAGAGGGAGGGAGAGAGAGGTAGAGAGGAGAGAGAGGGAGAGAAAGAAAGAGGGAGAGAGCAGGAGAGAGCGGGAGAGAGGGAGAGAGGGAGAGGAGGAGAGAGAGGGAGGGAAAGATAGGGAGAGAGAGGAAGGGAGAGGAAGAGAGAGGAGAGAGAGGGAGAGAGAGGGAGAGGAGAGAGAGGGAGAAAAGGAGAGAGAGGGAGAGGGAGAGGGAGAGGGAGGGAGAGAGAGGGAGAGAAGGAGAGGAGGAGAGAGAGGGAGGGAAAGATAGGGAGAGAGAGGGATAGGAAGGGAGAGAGAGGGAGAGAGAGATGGAGGGAGAGAGAGGGAGATGGAGGGAGAGGGAGAGAGAGAGGAGGAGAGAGAGGAAAAGATAGGGAGAGAGAGGGAGAGCAAGGGAGAGAGAGAGGTAGAGAGAGATAGAGAGGAGAGAGGGAGAGGACGGGGAGAAAAGGAGAGAGGGAGAGAGAGCGAGGGAGGGAGAGGGAAAGAAATACTGGGAGGAGCTTCAAGGGTCTTTCTAGAAATGAATTGGCTTATCAAAGAATTTTTTGTTGCCGTGTTTTGGCTTTCTGGTGCTCACCCGGCGATGCTCAGGGCTGACTCCTGGCTCTGCACTCAGGAATCACTCCTGGCGGTGCTTGGGGACCCTATGGGATGCTGGGGATCAAACCCGGGCCAACCGCGTGGAAGGCAAACGCCCTCCCTGCTCCAACCCTGTTAATAAATATATATATACATATATACATAGATATTAATTTTGTTTGTTTGTTTGTTTGTTTGTGGGCCATGCCTGGTAATGCCCAGGGCTCACTTGCTGGGATCAAATCTTGGCTGGCCGCGTCGGAGGCATGTTCTACATCACGGCTCTGACTTTAAACCTCTATATTCAGAAACAAAGGCTGGTGGGGTGGCAGAGGGCATGCGGGGGTCCTCACTGAGCCGGCTTTGATTGCAAAGCGCCCACCTCGGGCACGCGGGGCGGATGTGATGAATTTTCCAGGCCCCGGTAGAATCTTTCTGATCCTCCAATATCTCCGGTGATAAGAGAGAGGTTGTTTGACAGCGGGAAGATTTATTCGCGTGGAATTCCCCCCCCCCCCACCCCCATCCCTCATGGTGCGATTGATCATCGGGAAGAATCTCAGCCCACAGAGTAGGGCCATCACGGGGGGACCCACCGGGGCTTTGTGGAACACGGAACAGACGAGAACCCAGGGCTCCGTGCACGGCGGCGCCTCAGAATCAGCCTGAATCTCCCCCTACGATCTTTAATCATATTGGCCAGTTTCTACTTTTATCTCCCTTCTCTTGTGGCTAGCAAGGATTTTTTTCCCTTTATTTTATTTTATTTTTTTTAAAGTTGTAGATTTACAATTTTTTGTGCTTGGGTTTCGACTATACAATGATCAGATACCCATCCCTACACCAGTGCCCATTTTCCACCACCATGGATAATATCCCTCCCACCCCCATCCCCCCATCCCCCCTGTCTCTGTGGCAGGGCAATCCCCTGTGTTCTCTCTCTCCTTTTGGGTGTTGTGGTCTGCAAAGGAGGCTTTGAGTGGCAAACATGTTCAGTTCATAGTCTACTTTCAACATGCATCTCCCCTCCTGGGAGGATCCTCCAAACATCCTTTATTTGGTGCTCCCTTCTCTATCTGAACTGCCCTTTCCTCTAGGATACCCGGCTGGTCTCTAAGTTATGGGGTAATCCTCCTGGTGCTGATCTCAGCTATTCTTGGGTATTAATCTCATACTTTGTTACTTTATATCCCCCAGATGAATGCAATCTTTCTGTGTCTATCCCTTTCTTTCTGACTCATTTCACTTAGCATGATACTTTCCATATTGTACCACTTGTATGTAAAGTTCATGACTTCATCTTTTCTAAGAGCTACATAGTACTCCATTGTGTAGATGTACCAAAGTTTCTTTAACCAGTCATCTGTTCTTGGGCATTCAGGTTTCTTCCAGTTTCTGGCTATTGTAAAGAGTGCTGCAATGAACAAACAAGTGCAGATGTCACTTCGACTATACATTTTTGCCTCTCTGGGATATATTCCCAGGAGTGGTATTGCTGGGTCAAATGGGAGCTCAATTTCTAATTTTTTGAGAATCGTCCATACTGTTTTCCAGAAGGGCTGAACCAGTGGACATTCCCACCAACAGTGAAGGAGTGTCCCTTTCTCGCCACATCCACGCCAGCATCGGTTGCTTTTGTTCTTTTGAATGTGGGCCAGTCTCTGAGGTGTGAGATGGTATCTCATTGTGGTTTTGATCTGCATCTCCCTGATGATTAATGATGTAGAGCATTTTCTCATGTGCTTTTTTGCCATTCGGATTTCTTCTTTGAGAAAGTTTCTGTTCATTTCATTGCCCCATTTTTGGATGGGGTTGGATGTTTTCTTCTTGTGGAGTTTAACCAGTATTTTGTATATCCTGGATATCAACCCCTGCTAACAAGGATTTTTTAAAAAGTGTACACTCTCTGCCTTCCTCCCCGTCTCCCTCTCCCTCTCCCTCTCTCTCTCTCTCTCTCGCTCCCTCCCTCTTTCCATCTCTCTTCCCCCTTCTCTCTGTGTCTCTCCCCCCTTCCCTCCTATCTGGACACCTCTACTTCCATCTCTGTGCATGTGACCCTTTGCATGTTTACACCCATGTTTCCCAGACACCTTGAGTCCTTCCTCCACCTTCCTCTTTGATCCTTGAGCTTCGTGTTCCCTTGAGGGCTGGATAACCCCCAAGGTCATAATATCCGAAAGGAAGATGAGTCTGAGACAGCCAGACTTCAGTGCCTTGGCTTGGCAGCTCATCAATGCAGAGTTAGGGCATTTTTGATAGCGTCTGCATCAGTAACGGATCTGGGGGGTGGGGTGGGGGGAGCCTATGACCATAGAATGCCACGAGGTTCTCTGCACACACCCCGAGGTCCCCACTCTTGGTCGGCCGTCTCCTCTGGTGACGTCTCCACGTTCCCTGTCTCCTTCTCTCAGACCTCATGAAAAATGGCTTTGCCATCTGCAGCTGTCAGAGAAGCCTGGAGTCGGAGAACGGCTCAATGAAAATACAAATGTGCAGCTGGACCATCGCCCCTTCCAGAAAGCGGCTGGAATATAAATCAGCAGGAGCTTGTCCTTCTCCAGGAATGGGCAACCCCGGGGGGCTCCCTGGCAGAAGGGACTGAAGGGCTTGTGAAAGGGCCCCGAGGAATAAGCCCCCGGCAGGAAGTATGTGGACAGATTGTACGGATCGAGCAGAACCAGGAGAAAACATTTCCCCGAGACCTTCCTTCTTGGGCTCTTCTTTTTTGTTGTTATGTTTTGTGGGTCACACCTGGCGATGCTCAGGGGTCACTCCTGGCTCTGCACTCAGGAATCACACCTGGCGGTGCTTGAGGGACCCTATGGGATGCTGAGGATCGAACCCGGGTCAGCCATGTGCGAGGCAAAGGCCCTCCTCACTGTGCTATCGCTCCAGTCCAATTAGTTAATTTTAATTATTTTTTTTCTTTCTGGGTCACACCCAGGAATTCTTGGGGTTATTCCTGACTCTGCACTCAGAAATCACTCCTGGTGGTGCTTGAGGGACTCTATGGGATGCCAGGGATCGAACCTGGGTTGGGGGATCGAACCTGGGTCGGCCACATACAAGGCAAATGCCCTCTTCGCTGTGCTATTGCTCCAGCCCCAATTAGTTAATTTTATTTTATTTTTTTCTTTTTGGCTCACACCTGGCGATGCTCAGGGCTGACTCCTGCCTCTGCACTCAGGAATTACCCCTGGCGGTGCTTGGGGGACCCTATGGGATGCTGGGGATCGAACCTGGGTCAGCTGCGTGTAAGGCAAATGCCCTCCCCACTATGCTACCAATCTGACCCCATCCTGGGCTCTTCTTGCAGATTGGCGAGCCCTGAGAAACGCACCCAGGCTTAACTCCACACACTGGAAGAGGATGCTGCTCTCTGAGCCAAGGGGAATGTTAGCTGGGATGGTTCTCATTCCAAGCTCTGGATTGTGACTTAAAAAAAACCCCAAAATTCGGGGCTGGAGCTATAGCACAGCGGGTAGGGCATTTGCCTTGCACGCAGCTGACCCTGGTTCGATTCCCAGCATCCCATATAGTCCCCAGAGCACCGCTAGGAGTAACTCCTGAGTGCAGAACCAGGAGGAACCCCTGTGCATCGCCTGGTGTGACACAAAAAGAGAAAAAAAAAAACAAAATTCTGGGTGCTAGATTTTAGCAGAGATGGGGGGCCCAGGGCTGGTGACAGGGAAGAGACCGAATACTAACGACAACTCCAGGGCACTGGAAGACAGAGTCCTTGTGGAAGAAGGAGGCTGGGAGGTGGGGCGGGTCCGACTGTCTGGGTTTGCTCCCTGGACGTGACATTGGAACGGGAACTTCCGGCAGACGTGCAGGGACCTTAGGAGGAGTTGGGAGCAACTGAAAGGGGACAGCAGAGGACAAGTGTTTGCACGCCGAGGCTGGGTGAGGGACATTGTCTGCATGTGAGGTGGGGGGCTTCCAGAGTGGCACAGGGACCCTCACTGGGCCTGCCCTGCAGAACGCAGAGCTCATGCCGAACAGAGCTTGGAGCGCTGAGTGCCCGAATTGCAAGCTGGAGACCGCGTTTGTTTTTATTTTTATTTATTTATTTATTCTTTTGCTTTTTTGGGTCACATTTGGTGATGCACAGGGGTTCCTCCTGGTTCTGCACTCAGGAGTTACTCCTGGCGGTGCTCAGGGGACCCTATGGGATGCTGGGAATCAAACCCCGGGTCAGCCATGTGCAAGGAAAATGCCCTTCCCGCTGTGCTATCCCTCCAGCCCCCAGAGACCCGGGTTGGATCCCTGGTACCACATGGTGTCTGAAGTGTCACCAAGCCCAGAGCCAGGAGTTGGCCCTGCAGCCCCCTCCATCTGTGACCCCTCCAGGACCCAACAAACAAAACCAGGCACAGCAAACTCAGGGTATCTCCCTGCGGAGTCTGATCTGCGGGAGTGAATCTGTCCTCTGGCTTTCTTGGTGCGCGGAATGAGCTAGACGAGATGAATTGTTCAGCAATGAATTGGCTGATGTGGGATATTCCCAGCTGATCCAGACTGCAGAAAGACCCAGAGACTTGTTGTCTCGCTATCCCTGATGTGTGTGTGTGTGTGTGTGTGTGAGTGTGAGAGAGAAAGAGAGAGAGAGAAAGAGAAAGAGAGAGAGAGGAGAGGGAAGAGAAGGGAGAGAGAGAGGAGAGAGAAGAGAGAGAAGGGAGAGAGGGAGAGGGAAGGAGGGAGGGAGGGAGGGAGGGAGGGAGAGGGAGTGAGAGAGGAGAAACTGAGCCCTCTCAGAAGAAGCTGGGGTCATAAGTGAGGTTGTCCCGTAACAATGTGGGGACAACCTGGTGTTGGATGGGTGTGAGACCCTCAGGAGACACACACAAGTCTTCCACACTGGTGGAAACCTTGGACCAAAATGAACAGAGGGATTCAGAGTGACAGATGGCTGGACCCCGCACGCGCACCTGCACACATACACACACACACACACACACACACACACACATGCACACACACACACACCCCTCAGTGACAAACTTAGCAAGTCCCCATCAGTGCGTGTTGCTCTCCATGACCCCGGACTCAAAGGCTGGAGCCCCCCAAAACCCAGGGGAACCCCAGTCGAGTCCCTTTGAGACCAGCCGCATCTCACCACGGATCACGAACCGGAAGGCACAGATTCCAGAAGATTCCCACCCGCCTCTCATGCCGATGACTTAGGGCCTCTCGGGGGCTTCCCGTGACTTTCATTGTCTTTTTTTTCCCCTTTGCTTTTTAATGTCATTGGTTTCTGCTCTCAATAAGCTAATTTCCCCCCTGCTGCCTATTTTCGGCCTCATTTGCTCCTTTCTTTCCATTTTCCCGAAGGTGGAAGCTTAAGTATTGATTTTAAATCTTTCTTCTTCCACATACTCTCGGCTGCCAAGGCAGTGCTTCTAAGCACGGGTGTCTCCGCATCTTAAATATCGACGTTATGTTTTTCATTGAGTTAAAAATCATTTTTAACCACGAGTTTCTCCTTAGACTCGCGATGTTAGAGAGTGTAGCTCAATTTCCAGATACTTGGGCTATATTATATAATAGAAAATTTATTTATAGGGGCTAGAGGGATAGCACAGTGGGGAGGGCGTTTACCTCGCACGTGGCTGACCCGGGTTCGATCCCCGGCATCATGTATGATTCCCTGAGCATATGCCAGGAGTCAGCCCAGAGCACTGTCAGGTGTAGCCCAAAAAACAAATTTAAAAATGCATCGGGGCTGGAGCGCTAGCACAGCGGGTAGGGCGTTTGCCTTATACATGGCCGACCCGGGTTCAATTCCCAGCATCCTATATGGACCCCTGAGCACCGCCAGGAGTAATTCCTGAGTGCAGAGCCAGGAATAACCCCTGAGCATCACCAGGTGTGACCCAAAAATCCAAAAAAAATGCATTTCTATAATTATACATAATATATTAAAACATGCAAATATTATAGATATTACACATTCTATTTACATGTTATACATGTATAAAATATTGTTAATATATAATGTACATAATATGAAATATGTATAAATATATAATAATTTATTTATCATATTATATAAATATAGAGTATAAAATATTTATCTCTATTTTTTGCTGGCTATGTTCCAGTTACAAATTCCTGGTCAGATTGTATTGTCCTCTGAGGAGGTGCTTTGGATGATCTTTATTTTAATCAATTAATTAATTAATTGTTTGCTTTTTGGGTCACACCCGGCGATGCTCAGGGCTGGCTCCTGGCTCTGCACTCAGGAATAACTCCTGGCGGTGCTCGGGGGACTCTATGGGATGCTGGGGATCGAACTTGGGTCATCCACGTGCAAAGCAAACGCCCTCCCTGCTGGGCTATTGCTCCAGCCCCTGATCTTTATTTTTCCAGGGGATTTTCTAGGTGGTGCTCAGGAGACAGGGAACCTTCTGATCCTCCCAACCTGGGTCAGGGGTCCAGGACAAGGGCCCGAGAAGGCGATGTTTCTAGGGTTTCCTCACGTCAGCCCAGCCTAGGGGGCCGTCAGCGCCAGACCCACCCATGCTCAGGGGACCAGGCGGTGTTGGGGTGCATCCCTGGGCCAACCCCCACGCTGAACTTTCTTCTGGCCTGGGTGTGATTTTTGAGCTCTCAGTTATGTGAGGGCAGGCGTTGAGGCCCCAAGTGCAATGTCTCCATGTATGTTCCCTGGAAGCGTTTCTAGAATGTTCTAGAATGTTCTCAGCTCTTGTTGGCAGCGTAGTCTATGCACAGCAATGATCCAGTCGCTTCCTGGTGCTTCTCAACCAAAGGTCTCGTTCTGCTGCTTGGAAGAGAGGTCTGAGGCCCCACAATCGGAGACGGCTGTGTCTGCCCCTACCAGCATCTCAGGTACGCCCATTCAGGATGCTCTGCATTTCCCGAGAGTCGACCCCCTTTTCCATGAGAAGTGACGCTGCTCTATCCCCCACAGTTGTTCTTATTTTCAAGTCTGGCTTGACGGAGATTTGCAGCCACGTCAAGGGCTGATGCAGTCTGTGATTCCGAGTTCGTCTGAGCCCGTTTAGTTCTTCTGAAGGATGTGATGGGGGTCGGGACCATTGACAAGAGTGGAAACCGCTCCTTGGGGTGGATGCGTTATGTCAGCGTTAAATTTTCTGAATCTGATAAGTGCGTATTGATTATGGAAGAGAGTTAATGTTCAAAGGTGTTCAAGTGGAAAGGGATGATTCCAGCTGGCGTCTGTCAGGGTGCCTCCTTTCAAAGGATGCGAGGGAAAATACATCTAGATACGTAGATTTATCGCTGCAAACTCTATTTGTGGTCACTTCCAAGTTTGCTTCCAAACAGCCCAGGTGTCCCGTGTCGCTGACCCTTGAGAGTGTCCTATCTGCCCCATGGACATAAGAGAAGATTTTTGGCCTGGATGTTACCCCTCAGGCAAGTATCCCTAATGCATTGATTAGTACTTTGAACAGTTAACCACTTTAGATCAATTAAGGAAAGATTTTCTTTTTCCTTTTACCACCGATAAATTTCCTGTCGGACCATCAACTTCCACTTGACACAGATTTGAGTCTCTGATGTTGACTGTTTTTTTCTTCCCGTGGAAGAACTTTGGAAATTTTCTCGCTAAGTCAAGCTGTGCACTCAGGATGGATATTTCTCCACCCACCAAGTCGTTTTCACTTTCCTTTCCTTTGGGGGGTGGGGAGTGGGGATATTTTTTTATTATCGAATCACCATGAGCTATAGAACCACAAAGTTGTTCATGATTGGGTTTCAGTCATACAGTGTTCCAACACCCGTCACTCCACCAGTACATATTTCCCACCATGAGTTTCCTCAGTTTCCCACCTCCCCCCCAACCTACCTCTATGGCAGGTATTTTTCTTCTTTCTTTTTCTCTCCCTTTGTCTCTCCCTCTTTCTCCCTCCCTCTCCCTCCTTCTCTCTCTCCCTCCCTCTCCATCTCGCTCTTTCTCTTTCTCTCTCTCTCTCTCTCTCTCTCTCTCCCCCTCCCTCTCCCTCTCCCTCTCCCTCTCTCCTTTTCCTTTTGGACATTATGGTTTGCAGTACAGGTACTGAAAGGTGATCATGTATATCCCTTTACTTCTTTTCATTTTTTAAAATATTTTTTAAATTTTTATTAGTGAAACACCATGAGGTACAGTTGTAGACTTACAAATTTTTGTGCTTGAGTTTCAATTATACAATGATCAAATACCCATCCCTCCACCAGTGCCCATTTTCCACCACCACGGATCCCAGTATCCCTCCCACCCCCCATCCCCCCCATCCCACCCTGCCTCTGTGGCAGGACATTCTCTTTTGTTCTCTCTCCTTTTGGGTCCTGTGGTTTGCAAAAGAGGCAATGGGTGACAATCATGTTCGGTCTCTAGTCTACTTTCAGCATGCTTCTCCCATCCTGGGAGGATCCCCCCAGCACCCTTTACTTGGTGCTCCCTTCTCTATCTGAGCTGCCTTTTCCCCTAGTGTTTGCGGCTGGCCTCCAAGCCATGGAGTAAACCTCCTGGTATTTATCTCAGCTATTCTTGGGTGTTAGTCTCCTGTTTTGTTACTTTATGCTTCCCAGATGAATGCAATCTCTCTGTGTCTATCCCACACTTTCTGACTCATTTCACTTAGCGTGATACTTTCCATGTAGTACCACTTGTATGTAAATTTCATGACTTCATCATTTCTAACAGCTACATAGTACTCCTTTACTTCCTTTCAGCACTCAGTTCTTGTCCAGAATGACCATTTCCAACTATCATTATCCTATTGGTCCCTTCTCCATCCCAACTCACTTCCTCACCACTCGTGGCAAGCTTCCAACCTCGGGCCAGTCCTCCTGGCCCTCATTTCTACTGCCCTTGGGTGATCGTCCTGCACTGTGTCTTTTATCTTTGGGGAGGGGGGAGATCATCTCACTGACTTTTGAATTTCCGGTTAGGGTCTTGATGAAATCTTTCAGCACTAAAAATAGTTGCACCTAGCCTGGGCTGGCTTGCCAAGACGTTCTCTGCCATTCTGAGATAAGCTGATGCTGTCTCGGATTCCGTTCAAGATTTTTCTCTCTGTCCTCGGATTAGAGAAGTCTCCGTGTAGGGGGCTTACGTGTGGGGGTCTGCTGCCATAACTTCTGGCGTGCTGTCTTTTGCAGTGACAAGATCTGTGGTTGAAAGGCCTTGCTTAAGTTTGCAATAGTTTATTCTGATATTTCTTCTGCCTTTTCTTCCTTTGAAAGGTGCACCCCCCCACCTCCGACCTCGCTGTCTCCTGCGCATTGCCTTATAAGGATTATGTCATCTCTTCTCTTCGCTTTGGGTTAGGTCATTTTAGGTCCCCATCTTCGACTTCAGTGATTACTGCAAACTGACTTCTTGGATGGCGTCGAGAACAACCAACTGGTTTTTAGGTTTTCCTACCTTTTTCTTGCCATGAGGTCAAGAATGACAACCTCTCTCTCTCTCTCTCTCTCTCTCTCTAACTGAATCTCTGTGAGATGCAGTTACAAGCTTTCATGTTTGAGTTTGTTATACAGTGATCGAACACTCATCCCTCCACCAGTGCACATTCTCCACCACCAATGTCCCAAGTATCCCCCCCTTTCCAACCCTCCCCCCGCCTCCATGGCAGACAATCTCCCCCGGACTCTCTCTCTCTACTTTTGGGAATTATGGTTTGCAATACAGATACTGAGAGGTCATCACGTTGGGTCCTTGATCTACTTTCAGCACACATCTTCCATCCCGCGTGACCCCTCCAACCATCACTGACTCAGTGACCCCTTCTCCATTCCAGCCGTTTTCTCCCCCCAGCTCTTGAGACAGGCTTCCAACTACGGGGCAATCTTCCTGGCCCTTGTGTCTACTGTCCTTGGGTGTCAGTCTCCTATTAGGTTATTTGATATTCCACAAATGAGTACAGAAGAATGACAACTTCTCAACTTGTACATCTTGGAGCAGAAGCTACAAGTCTTCATGGTTATTTCTACTTATTTGATTTTTCTCTCTTTCCCTCTTTATTTGTTTATTGGTTTAAGGACTACACCTGGCTGTGCTCAGGGCTTACTCCCGCCTCTGCACTCAGGGAGCACTCCTCACAGTACTCACGGGGGGTGGGTGAATCATATGGGATGCCAGGGATTAAACCCGGGTTGGCTGTGGACAAGCCAAATGGCCCCTTGCTCCGGCCTCTTATTATTATTTCTTAATAACAGTCTTGTAGTGACAACTCTCAGTTCTTACCAGAAAGTAGCTATGTGCGGGTTTGGGGGAAATTGTGTGCGACAGAGAAATTGCTAGAGTATATCTCTTGGGGCTGGATCGATAGCACAGCGGGTGGGGCTGCCCTGGGTTCGATTCCCAGCATCCCATAGGGTCCCGTGAGTACCGCCAGAAGTGATTCCTGAGTGCAGAGCCAGGAGGAACCCCTGTGCATCGTCAGGTGGGACCCAAAAATCAAGAGAAAAATAAAAAATAAAAAAATGAGTATATCTCTTAAGGGTCAAATAGGTTTTGCATTTTGTGTGCCAGACTACTCCCCCCCAAAAAAGATTATTTTATGACCATTCATTTCATTTCCCTCCTAACCGTTGATTTGAAGCTGCTTGTCTGCAGAATGTCCCCTCCACCCCGCTCCCAAACACACACACACACACACACACACACACACACACAGACACACACAGATTGTCCTATGGCACCTGTGACATTTCCACTGCCAACATTTTTGCAGTGCTATTGAAGCCCAGAGCACAGAAGCAAACTCCTCTGAAAGAGTGATTTGAAAGGTTACGAATTGCAGGTGCGTCTCCGATCCAAGCAAAGGGTTACAGAAGGCAGTCGGAAGCGAGGTGTATAATGCACTCCACCTTCATTTCTGACTGCAGCACTGCAGTCGGAGATGAAGCAGCTTCAAATCAACTTCATTTCCTGTCTGCAGAGCACTCGCGCAGACCACTGAACCATCTCTCTGGCCCCCTAGAGTTTAAGTTTTATTGAAAGAAAGTGTTGAGTGCTGAAAAGATAAGGCACTTGGCTTGCACATTCGGACATGGCTTGGATCCTGATTCCACCTAATGATCCCTCAGCACCCCCCAGACATCCCTGTGAGCACAAAGCCAGGACTCAGCTCTGAGCTCTGCTGGGTGAGGACCAGAACCCAAACAGATGAAGTGTTATCTGGTATGTTGCCTCTGAATTTGGTCCTTGTCGCTTAGTTAACTGCTTCCTCTCCAGCCAGTGCCATCTTCTCTTTATCACTTACTTGTATCACTTGTCATCCCGTTATTCATCGATTTGTTCGAGCGGGCGCCAGTAATGTCTCCATTCGTCCCTGTCATGTACTAGTGTAGCCCAGTGGCATCTGCTCTCTCCAGGAACACGAAGAGCTTCAAACCGTTTGTCAGGGGGAATAAGGCCCATTGTCCTCAGTGTTTTTTGCATATCGAATACGCCACGGGTAGCTTGCCAGGCTCTACCATGCGGGCGGGATACTCTCGGTAGCTTGCCATCCTCTCTTTAAAGGAACTATTAGGGGGTTGGAGCATTAGCAGAATGGGGAGGGTGTTTTCCTTGCACAAGGCCAACCCGGGTTTGATCCCTGGCATCCCCTAGGGTCCCCTGAGCAGCGTCAGGAGTGATCCCCGAGTGCAGAGCCAGGAGTCACCCCTGATCATGGCTGGGTGTGACCCCCCAAAAAAGCAAAATATATGTATATAAATAAATATATGTTTATAGTTTATAAATATTTATAAATGTCTCCTGCTCCCGTGTCTGGCTGTCCTCGCTGGGCCCCCTTGGAGGGAGGGGGGCGGGTTGAGTTTCCCTCCCCGCCCTGAGTAGAGCTCCGGCAGCCGAAGACCTCCAGAACCAGCCACCACCATGCTGAGACCACTCTCCACACACATGAAGGTACCAGCAGAGGAACAAAGGCATGCGGGTCCCGGGGCTGAGATCTCCAAGCCTGCTCAGATCGGGGCTGAGCATCCTCCACCCAGATCCTCCATCCTCCAGTAGGCAGGGGTCACACCCACCAACTGACCCCCTGGTGCCGTGTAATCCCATCAATGGCCAAAACCCAGATCCCGGAAGTGCATGACCGCATTTGTGGCCGTGCGACATCTTATTATCTCATTCTTACTTTTGGACAACCTGGCAGGCTACCGAATGTGACCTGCCCACTCGGCAGAGTCTGGCAATCTCCCCGTGGCGTCCCCAATATGCCAAATACCAGTAACAATGATGGGTCTCATTCTCCTAACCTTGAAAGAGCCTTGAATATGGTACTTTTTAAAATCTCAGGGCTAGGACGAAGGAGACGTTACTGGTGCCTGCTCGAGGCAATCGATGAACAACAGGATGATCGTGATCGTGAAATATTCTATAAATATATATTTATAAATAAATGAGCTCCCTGTGACGTCTTCGATATGCCAAAAACAGTAACAACAGGTCTCACCATTTGTTGTGAGATGTTACTGGTGCCCGCTCAAGCAAATTGATAAACAACGGGAGGACAGTGCGATAAATAAATAAATAAATAAATAAATCACTTATCACTTAACTTCCCGTTAATCGTCGATTTGCTCGAGCGGGCACCAGTAACGTCTCCATTTGTCCCTGTCGCGTGCTAGTGTAGCCCAATGACATCTCTTCGCTCTGGGAACATGAAGGGCCTCAAACCGATCGTTCATGATCTTGACGAAGAAGTCTGACCATCTGGTAGGTGGGCGGCCACGCGGTCTCTTGACATCCCGTGGAATCCAGTCAGTAACAGCTCTAGTCCAACGGTCGTCTTTAAATCTCATTACGTGACCAGCCCATCTGATTTTCGACACCTTGGCAAATGAGACAGCGTCCCTGATCCTTGATCGTCGACGGATGTCAGAACTCCGGATTCGTTCTCTCATTTGAGTGAAACGTGATATTCCAAGCATAGCTCTTTCTATTCTTCTTTGGGAGACCTGAATGGCGTTCTCATCTTGTTTGCGTAGGGCCCAGGTCTCTGAGGCATATGTTAATGCAGGAAGAACAGTGGAATCAAAGAGATGTGCCTGGAGCCGGAGATTCTTCGTCCTCTTAGCTATTTCTTCGACGTTCTTGAAGGCTTTCCAAGCCACTCTCTTTCTCCTGCGCAGCTCAGGTGCCAGGTCATTTGTCATGTTGACCTCTCGACCTAGGTACACGTAGCTGTTGCATTCGGAGATGGTTGTTCCATTGAGAGCGAATGGGGCGTCAGGAACAAGGCTGTTTCTCATAAACATTGTCTTCGTAAGATTCAGCTGTAGTCCTACCTTTCCACACTCACGGTCAATGTCGGCCAGCATTTGTGCCGCTTGGCTGATGTTTGGTGTTATTAAAACAATGTCATCAGCAAAGCGGAGGTGGTGTAGTTGCCGACCATCTATCTTCACTCCCATTCCTTCCCATTCCAGTCGTCGCATGATGTTCTCGAGGGTGGCACTGAAGAGTTTCGGTGAAATGGTATCACCCTGCCGCGCCCCTCTCTTGACATCAACAATCACTTCTTTGTAGAATGGTGAGATCCTGGTAGTGAACCCGCAATACAGCTCACGGAGGATCCTGATGTATTGGGCTTGAATGCCCTGATTGGCTAGGGCTTCCATGACCGCTTCCGTCTCAACAGAATCAAAGGCCTTCTTTAAATCAATGAACGTTAGACAGAGCGGCATCTGGAACTCCCGAGAAACCTCAATGAGCTTGGTTATCGTGTGGATAAATAAATAAATAAATAAATAATTAAATGAGCTATTAGTAGTATCCCTTCTCCCTGGATTTTTCTAAAATTTAACTTGCTGTTGGCCGGTCACTCGGAACAAGTTTCCGGTCTAGCTCTCATGCTTTGTATTATTTGTCCGAGAGTCCCCACACACCTTCCCACTGCTGATGGATTTGAAGGACCTCTCTTGATTGCTGCATAGTTTACACGTACTATAATTCACTCGGCCGTTCTCGTGCTGATTGGCGTTTGGAGGCTGCCCAGCTCACTGCCATCGCAAATAATCATGATTTGGACATTTTTATTTCTGTGTTGTCAGATGCCTCGATTAGAGAGACTCTCCAGGGAGTATCCTGGAGTCACTGTGTCCTGGGTACTAGAGCTGGCACACGCTCTCCTGCCTCCTGTCACTGTGGTCCCTGTTCTTTTCTTTTTTTTGCCTTTTGGGTCACACCCGGCGATGCACAGGGATTCCTCCTAGCTCTGCACTCAGGAATCACTCCTGGCGGTGCTCGGGGGACCCTATGAGATGCTAGGAATCGAACCCGGGTCAGCCTCGTGCAAGGAAAACACCCTCCCCGCTGTGCTATCACTCCAGCCCCAGCCCTGGAGCCTTTATTATTATTATTTATTATTATTATTATCATTATTATTTGCTTTCTGGGTTCCATCTGGCAATGCTCAGGGTTGACTCCTGGCTCTGCACTCAGGAATCACTCCTGGTGGTGCTCGGGGGGACCCTATGGGATGCTGGGAATCGAACCCAGGTCGGCCACATGCAAGGCAAACACCCTCCCCACTGTGCTATCGCCCCAGTCCCTGGGCCACAGTGGCACTTGCCCTGCTCCCAGGATTAACTCGGGTATATTTTGATGTTCTTATCGAATCTTGGGCCACATTGAACGCCCTGCAAATGTTGGTCTTTCCAGTTCCCTTTTCTGTAAGATTTTTGTCCACTCACTCCTGTGTGTCAGTCTCCACACACGTGTGCACGTGTACATGCCTGGGTCTTGTTTGTGACTCTGTGCTGTCGTTGTCTGTGCACTAAATGTTCCCACTTAGCTGTGTCCCTGGAGCCTCGGACACTTGTTTCGTCACTTGGTTTTAGAGGCATACCCAGCTGTGCTCAGAGGTCACTTCCGGCAGTGCTTGGGGGTACCCTGTGTGGTGTCAGGGGTCAAACCAGGGTCCACTGCATGTAAAGCAAACACTTTATCCCCTAAACTACCTCTCCATCCTTCCTCCCTCCCTCCCTCCCTCCCTCCCTCCCTCCCTCCCTCCTCCCTCCCTCCCTCCCTCCCTCCCTCCTCCTTCCCTCCCTCCCTCCCTCCCTCCCTCCCTCCCTCCCTCCCTCCCTCCTTCCTTCCTTCCTTCCTAACTTCTTCCCTCCTTCCCTCCCTCCCTCCCTCCTTCCCTCCTTCCTTCCTTCCTTCCTTCCTTCCTTCCTTCCTCCCTCCCTCCCTCCCTCCTTCCTCCTTTCTTTACTTCTTTTTTCTTTCTTTCTCTCTGTCTTCATTCCTGCCCTCCTTCCGCTCCCTCCCTCCCTTCCTATCCTCCCTCCTTCCTCCTTCCTTCCTTCCTTCCTTCCTTCCTTCCTTCCTTCCTTCCTCCCTCCCTCCCTTCCTTCATTCCTTCCTTCCTTCTTCCCTCTCTCCCTCCCACCCTCCTTCCTTCCTCCCTCCCTTCTTTCTTTACTTCTTTTTTCTTTCTTTCTGTCTTCATTCCTGCCCTCCTTCCCCTCCCTCCCTCCCGTCCTTCCTATCCTCTCTCCTTCCCCCTTCCTTCCTTCCTTCCTTCCTTCCTTCCTTCCTTCCTTTCTTCCTTCCTTCCTTCCTTCCTTCCTTCCTTCCTTCCCTCCCTCCCTCCTTTCTTCCCTCCTTCCCCCCCTCCCTCCCTCCCTCCCTCCCTCCCTCCCTCCCTCCCTCCCTCCCTCCCTCCCTCCTTCCCTACCTTCCTTCCTTCCTTCCCTCCCCTCCCTCCCTCCCTCCCTCCCTCCCTTCCTTCCCTCCTTTCTTCCCTCCTTCCCCTTCCTTCCTTCCTTCCTTCCTTCCTTCCTTCCTTCCTTCCTTCCTCCCTTTCTTCCTTCCTCTCTGTGATTTCCTTGACATCGTTCTTTACTGTAATGCAATCACATTGAATATGTTTCTTATGGTAACTGCTTTTTGTGCCTTACGTAGCAGACTCTTTTTCATTTCAATTACAAACACATTCTCCTATATTCTAAAATGTGAGTGCGGGGTTTTAGAGTCTGGGTCTAGATTTAAAAAAAAAAGAAAGTATCCTATTCTTTTCATCCTATTGTTCTTAATTGCTATATTCCTTGAAGCATTTCCCGCCTACATGGATTCGCAGTGCTACCCAAGGACAAGAAGCTTCCATATTTACATGGATCTATGATGAATTCTGCCTCCTCTCCTGTCTGCTGAACAATCAGTGTCAATCCCCCTATCCTAGCAAAAGATTTCATAGCTTTCAAACATATCTGGATTTTTTAAGGAATTTTTTTGGGGGGGCACTACACTTGGTCACGCTCAGGGCTTCCTCCTGGCTCTGTGCTCTGGGATCACTCCTGGTCGGACCCAGGAAGCCATATGGGGTGCTGGGGATCGAACCCAAGTCAGCCTCATGCGGGACAAATGCCCCCCAACCCACACACACACCACCACTACTGTGTTATCTGTTGGCAGGATTCTAATCTTCAGGAGGGTCTTCACTGTCCCCCAGTTCCTTAGTACAGATATCAGGATGGATTCACTAAAAACTTCAGTATACCTGAATATCTTTTTGGAATTTCATTGACTCAATAGGCCTTCTTGGTTACATTATTATTACTTTTTTTTTTTTGCTTTTTGGGTCACACCTGGAGATGCACAGGGGTTCCTCCTGGCTCTGCACTCAGGAATTACCCCTGGAGGTGCTCAGGGTACCCTATGGGATGCTGGGAATCGAACCCGGGTCGGCCGCGTGCAAGGCAAACATCCTCCCTGCTGTACTATCACGCCAGCCCCTGGTTAGATGTTTAAAATAATTTTTTTCTGATTTTTCCCACTACTTTAGCTAAATCTTCAACATTTTGACCAATAATTTGTTCATCTCACTTTCTTTGGCTCTGAATGTTTGCTCTCTCTCTCTCTCTCTCTCTCTCTCTCTCTCTCTCATCCCATCTCTCGCCATAACACCTTTCTCTCTCTGGATCTCAGCAAAAGTGTTTTTTCATGTATTTGTCTCTGCCAGCAACCGGCCTTTGATCTCTTTAATTCTTCCATTAACTCTTGTCTTCTCTGCATCTCTCATGCCTCCCTTTCCCTCTTATTATCTCAGCCTGACTTTCTCTTGATTCTGAAGTGTTTTGCCTGTTATCACTGTTATTTTCAGCAGCGTTCATTTGGGTTCAAATAAGTTTCATTCGCTGCCACCGCCCCTCTAACTCAGTCCTTCCCGCTGAGGTGGGTTCCCCCCTCATTTTCTGTGTTCGGAGCCCGAGAGCGTCTTTCACGGAAGCTGCTGACGGCCAAGTTGGCATTTCATTGTATCACTGTATCACTGTCATCCTGTTGTTCATCAATTTCCTCGAGCAGGCACCAGTCAGTAACATCTCCTTCTTCCTAGCCCTGAGATTTTAGAAAGTGCCACATTCGAGACTCTTTCAGGGTCAGGGGAATGAGACTCATCATTGTTACTGGTTTTTGGCATATTGAATACACCACGGGGAGTTTGCCAGACTCTGCCATGTAGGCAGGATACTTTTGGTAGCCTACCAGGTTCTCCAGAGTAAGAAAAAGATAAGAAGATGTTGCGCGACCACAAATGGAGCCGCATGCTTCTGGGGGCTGGGTTTTATAGTCGTTGGGTCTTGGCTGTTGATGGGATTGCACGGCGCTGGGGGCAGTTGGTGGTTGTAATGCCTACCTACTGGAAGATGAGGATCTGGGTGGAGGAGGCCCAGTCCCAATCCGAGCAGGCTTGGAGATCTACACCCCGGGTTCCTCTACCGGTTCCTTCATGTGTGAGGCTCACGCATGAAGTTGACGTTTGCACCTCCGCAAATGTCTTTAGTTTATTGTTATTTTTCTTCAGAGCTTCTGAGAGGAATCCAGGCCCCGAAGACCCTGACAGTTCACAGAGCTTCCTCTTTTCAGCCAGACTCCTGTTCTTTGCCTGGAGATCTGTCTCCTCTCTGAATTCTTCTAGACTCTTCTCTAGGGGATTGCTCTGTCCGACCACCTCTCGCTGGCCTGTGGGAATGACTTATCTTATTTTTTAAATAATTTTTAAAAAATTGAATCACAGTGGGGCTAGAGCAATAGCACAGCGGGGACGGCATTTGCCTTGCATGTGTCTGACCCGGGTTCAATTCCCAACATCCCATAGGGTCCCCTGAGCTCCGCCAGGAGTAATTCCTGAGTGCAGAGCCAGGAGTAACTAACCCCTGTGCATCGCCAGGTGTGACCCAAAAAGTAAAAAAAAATTGAATAACCTTGAGATGCAGTTCCAACCTTTCATGTTTGAGTTTCAGTCATACAATGATGGAACACCCATCCCTCCACCAGTGCACATTTCCCACTACAAATGTCCCCAGTATCCATCCCCCAATCCCACCTCTCCCCCTGCCTCCATGGCAGACAATCTCTCTAATACTCTGTCTCTACTTTTGGGCATCATGGTTTGCAATACAGACACTGAGAGACCATCACGTTTGGTCCTTTATCTACTTACAGCACACATCTCCCATCCCGAGCAATCCCTCCAACCATCACTGACTTAGTGATCCCTTCTCAGTAATTAGCCCTGGTGGTACTCAGGGGACCCTATGGGATGCTGGGAATTGAACCCAGGTCGGTGACTTGTCAATGTTTGTGTCAGTTCCTCCTTATATTCCTTGGATCTGCGCTGAGCTCACATTCTGGAAAGTTGGCCGTCATTTTCATTGCAGATATTTGCTTTTCTTCAAGAGGTGGTTGTTTTGGTTCGGTTGATCTGTTTTTGGGCTACACCCAGCGATGCTCAGGGCTGACTCCCGGCTCTGCACTCAGGAATCACTCCTGGTGATGCTCGGGGGACCCTATGGGATGCCGGGAATCAAACCCGGGTCAGCTGCGTGCCAGACCAACACCCTCCCAGCTGTGTGCTATGACTCCAGCCCGGGTCCCCTCTCAATGGCCCCTGGCTCCCAGTCACCCTGGCAGCTTCCAGGCTCCACCTCGCACCCCCTCGTCCTGAGAGTCCAACAAAGCTTTTAGGCTAATGTGTGGGACCGTTTTTCATAGCGCCACGATTCATTCCCGTCGCGGAGAAAGAGGCCTTGGGAAGCCTGGCGCCCCGCATTTATGCAGTTATTCCATTTTATTTCCGCCCCCAGAGCCAGAGGATTGAGACCCTCGGCGGGACTTGCGTTTCCTTTACTTTATGCCAAATTATATGAGTTCCTGAGTAGCAGCGGGCTTAATGCACTTGAGAGAAGGGGGGGAGGGGTGGCGAGAGTCCCAGGAGTAGTTGAACAGCGTGAAGAGACTGGGGGCTCAGCTCATACAGGCCTGATGCAGAAGACCCCCCCGCCCAAACCCAGGAGCCCAAGGTCATCGGGGCATGAGGGTTTTTTTTCCTTTTATACATTTATTTATTGAGTCACCTTGAGAGCAGTTAGTTACAAAGCTTTCTAGTTTAAGTCTCGGTTATACAATGAAACACCCGTTCCTTCACCAGTGCACATTTTCCACCACCAAAACCCCCAGTATATCCCCTCTTCCTGGGCTGAAGCGATAGCACAGCGGTAGGGCATTTGTCTTGTGCACAGCCAGCCCGGCCGAGCTGGGTTCGATTCCTCCGCCTCTCTTGAAGAGCCCGGCAATCTACCGAGAGTATAGCTCCCTGTGACGTGTTCAATAGGCCAAACACAGTAACAACAAGTCTCACAATGGAGATGTTACCGGGCCCGCTCAAGCAAATCGATGAACAACAGGAGGACAGTGACAGTGAATACCCGCCCCCCCATCCCTGATACCTGGAGCAATAGTACAGCAGGTAGGGCATTTGCTTTGCACGCGACTGACCCAGGTTCAATTCCTCCGTCCCTCTCAGAGAGCTCGGCAAGCTACCAAGAGTATCCCGCCCGCACGGCAGAGTCTGGCGAGCTCCCCATGACGTCTTCGAGATGCCAAACACAGTCACAACAAGTCTCACAATGGAGACATTCCTGGTGCCCGCTCGAGCAAATTGATGAACAATGGGAGGACAGTGTACAGTGATATCCCCCATCCCACCCTTACCCCTATCTGTGTGGCAGATTTCCACATTACTCTCTCTCTCTCTCTCTCTCCACTTTGATTACATTCAATATTTCGACACTAGACCCTTCATTATTATTTGGGATTTTACCCCAACACTCACATCTGCCGAGAAGGCAACATTAGATGATTTGTTTTCTTATTGCTGATTACGAATAGCATATGAGTTTGGAATTCTGAACCCGGTCGACCTTGTGCAAGGCAAACACCCTCCCGGCTGTGCTATCGCTCCAGCCCCATACCCGTCTCTTGATCCCTCTCTCCTTCAGTCTCCTCCTTGAGCCTCAAGTTCTTTTCTTGGCCCCGTTCTACTAGCTTGGGGGCTATTTTTCTTTCTTCCGCAACCCACTTCTCAGCCACCAGAGGAGAGGGAAGACAGAGGAAAATACTAAACAATATTTTGACATCTCTTCCCCCCTTCTCATCAGCGCGTTAGGCATCTCGCTGAAGGCGCTTCTGTAAGTACCGCCCGGCGCCAGATCCGCCGATAGAACTCTGCTCTCGAAATGCAGTTCTTCAGAGATTGCTGTAGCCGTGCAGTTCTTCGGAGATCGCTTCGGCTGTGTCTCTTCCGGTTCTGCGTAGCTTAGGGGCAGTCATTTGATATTAGATTGAGCCAGAGGAAACTGCTGATATTTGACTGTTGTTGACCTACAAAAAAAAAAAAAAGAAAGGAAATGTTTTTTAAAGGCAGTTTTTCGATGGCTCAAATTCCATTTTGCTTTTAGCCTACTAGTACATTTTTTTGGAATCAGTTACTGGGGGAAGGGAGGGGCTCATAACTTCTCCAGAGACAAGGTGAAAATAGAGAAAAATTGCCACCTCCTCCCTTGTTGGAATACACTGGGTTGCCTTTGCTGCTTCCACAGGGAGCTTAAGATTTATTGAGCCTCTCTCACAATAGTGCAACTGAGGCATACCCAATTCCATCAGCCACTAATAATTCTATATTGCTTTTCTCTTTCCTTTATGTCATTTGCATGATTTATTTAGCAGTGTCCATGCCAGGCTGTGGGGCAGGGCTGTGGGGCAGGGCTGTGGGGCCCTCCCCATCCCAAGGGACCCAGCTCCGGCAGCCGATCTCCACTACCCAACCACCATCACGCTCCAGGCCACTTTCCGGACCATGCGGACACATTATAAGACACTTCCTACCCACTTATGCCTCTCAGAGAGCCCGGCAAGCTCCCAAGATTATCCCTTGCGCAAGGGCAGAGCCGGCAAGCTCCCCTTGGCATATTCGATATGCCAAATACAGTATGACAATAGGTCTCATTCCCCTGACCCTGAAAGAGCCTCCAATCGTTGGGAAAAGACGAGTAAGAAGAGGTTGCTAAAATCTCAGGGCTGGGAGGAATAGAAACATTACTGGTGCCCGCTCAAGTGATTCGATGATTGACGGGATGACAGTGATACAGTGATTTAGCAATGTCCTTTTTGTAGAGACACAGGAAGACAGTTCATGCTACGCTATGTAACATGGAAGTTAACTGACTCCAAAATTTACTCTTGGGCATCCATAGTTGCTTGACTTAAGGTTCAGTTGCCCTTAGTTCCTAGCACTGACGAGGGACTGGATGGACCCAGGGCAAGCTGTGAGCTATCCTGGCATTGAAATGGGCCAGGTCAAAGCACCATAATACTTAACTATAAGTTAAGAGCACAGTCATGGACAAACTCTCTCATGACCCCAAAAGAGGCAACTGAATAAGGACCCTGCAAGGGTGAGGAAGACTAACCTGGCCTGAAGACTGTGGTCTGGAACATATGAAGAGATGCTCCCAGAAAGAGCCAAGCTTCCTCAGTTTCTCTTCCTTGCTGGGGTTGGAATGACTTCCTGGATGGTTTCTTTCTTTCTTTCTCTCTTTCTTTCTTTCTTTCTTTCTTTCTTTCTTTCTTTCTTTCTCTCTCTCTCTCTCTTTCTTTCTCTCTCTCTGTTTTTTTGCTTTCTGGGTCACACCTGGCGATGCTCAGGTGTTCCTCCTGGCTCTGCACTCAGGAATCACTCCTGGCGATGCTCGGGGGACCCTATGGGATGCTGGGAATCGAACCCAGGTTGGCTGCGTGCAAGGCAAATGACCTCCCCACTGTGCTATCGCTCCAGCCCCCTGGATGGTTTCTCCGTCCCAGTCTGAATCTCTCTGCTTCTTCCAGGCCAGCCTTAAAGACTCTTTAGAACCAAGTCAGGCTCCAGAGAGCTGGTCTAGGAGTTAACGTGCCCCCTTCCTGGGTGGCCAACACTGATTCAACCCCTACTCCGCATGGTTCTCAAGCCTGATCTCAAGTCTCCCCGCACCCTAGGCCATTACATCGCCGTAATGGCCTGGGTCATCCCAAAGCCCCCGGGCAGGGCTCCAGTTCACGAAGAATCCCTGAAAGTACCCCAAACCCTCCTGAGTGGACCCCTGAAATGGCAGAACAGAGACGAAGTGACAAAACAAACTTGTGGTTCCAGGAAGATGGCACCAAAGGGCCAGAGTTGGAGCTTTCCATGTGTGTGTGTGGGGGGATACTGGCGGCTGGGTGCCATGCAGCCCCTGACCTGGGTCCCTTGAGTACCCTGGGAGTGACCTCAAAGCACTGCTGGGTGTGCCCCCACCCCAAAAGCCAGCTAACCTGTGAGCCCCACCCCATCTCTGCATGAGATCCTGCCTTCATTTCTGCCCAGAGTTCTTTTCATTTGGATATATTTGGGGGTGGGGGTGGGCTTGGGGGCCGCAGTTGGGGTGCTCGGGGGACCACAGGGGACCACATATCAAACCCAGACGGACCTGGTGCCAAGCATGCACCTTCCCCTCTGTGTTCTCTCTCCAGCCCTCAGCCTTAGCTCCCCAAGAAATAAAGGGGGGCTGGAGCGATAGCACAGTGGGGAGGGCGTTAGCCTGGCACACGGCCGACCCGGGTTCGATCCTCGTTATCCCGTAGGGTCCCCTGAGCGCCGCCAGGAGTGATCCCTGAATGCAGAGCCCTGAGCATCACCAGGTGGGACCCCCCAAAAAAAGAAAGGGGGGAGGTGGGGGAGCATCCCAGACTGCCTCCATGTGAGACTTTTGTCATCGTTTGTTCATTTGGCCAAGAAGGTGGGTTTGCTCAGACCGACCGGAGAGAGTCCCACCTGACCCCGGAAGTGCTTAGCCGAACTCCTGCTAAGTGTTTGGCTTCATCCCACCCTCCCTTCTTCTTCTGTTCCAGTGATCTACCCCCTGGCATTGGCATTGCAGTCTCATCCCCTTACTTTTTTCTTTTTCTTTTTTTCTTTTTGGGTCACACCCGGCTATGCACAGCGGTTACTCCTGGCTCTGCACTCAGGAATTACTCCTTGTGATGCTCAGGGGACCCTATGGGATGCTGGGAATCGAACCCAGGTTGGCCGCGTGCAAGGCAAACGCCCTCCCCGCTGTGCTATCGCTCCAGCCTTCATCCCCTTGCTTTGAGTTGCCTGAAAACTCGGTTTTCCTCAAATCCCCCCGCCCCCGGCCAGGCTTGGGGGCTCCCCTTGGTGCTGACGGGATGAATTCTCTGTCTCCCTTCTCTCCCACCCTGCAATTTATCAACCGGCCGACCCAGGACGGGCTGAGTTAACTCAGAGGCAGGCAAGTTGCTAATATGGAAGTTAATGAACTTGCAAACATCCCGTTTATACTGGGATAGAGATAAAATACGCCAGGCAAGCTTTCTCGTCCCCAAACACTCTACCTGTCCCAGCTGCGATTCGTTATTTCAGAAAAGATGAATAGACCCTGAATTCACCGCCGTCGCCAATTTCTCACTTACTCCAGGCACGGCTGGGATGTGGGGACGCGCCATAACTTATATTTAAACATCACTTCATAACCCGTGAATTGTTCCCTGCATTAATCAAATCGTGTTTCATCTTCGCAGCATCTCGGGGGAGACAGTGCAGTTAGTCCTCCGGTTGGCAAGTGGGAGATATTTTTGTTTTGCGTACTTGCTTTTAATTTGAGGGGGTCTTTGGGGAGGGGGGACCCACCTGGCAAGAGTGACCCCCGGTGGTGCTCAGGGATCACCCCCTGTGTTAAATCTCTCCACTTTCCTGGAATTTCTCCCCTCCCCTTCCCGGAAACTTGGCTTCCGGCCCAGATGCCAACATTTCTCTCAAGAGCCCTTGGCACTCAGGCTAGTTTCTTCCCCTTGAGGGTAACCCCCCGAACCCCAATCGCAGTGAGGGGTCTTACATCACAGGACGACAGATCCTTTTCCTGATCACCCCCAATGTGTGTGTGTATAGCATCAAACTTTAGACAGTCTTTTATTTTTTCAATCACAAATCACAGATCATCCTGTTATTCGTCGATTGCCTCGAGCAGGCCCCAGTAATGTCTCCTTCATCCTAGCCCTGAGATTATATTCAAGGTTCTTTAGGAGAATGAGACCCATCATTGTTACTGGTATTTGGCATATTGGGTACACCAAGGGGAGTTTGCCAGACTCTGCCCTGTGAGCAGGCTACATTTGGTAACCTGCCAGTTTGTCCAAAGTAGGAATGAGATAATAAGATGTCATAATAGGATGTCGCGTGGCCGCATTTGCGTTCCTGGAGCTGGTTTTTATAGTCTCTGAGTCTTGGCCGTTTATGGGATTACACGGTGCCAGGGGGCCAGTTGGTGGGTGTGACCCCTGCCTACTGGAATTTGGAGGATCTGGGTGGAGGATGCTCGGCCCAAATCCGAGTAGGCTTGGAGATCTCGGCCCCGGAACCCGCGTGACTTTGTCCCTCTGCCAGTACCTTCATGTGTGCGGAGAGTGGTCTCAGCATGGTGGTGGCTGGTCCTGGAGGTCTTTGGCTGCCGGAGCCCTGGTCGGGGCGGGGAGGAAAGCTCAACCCGCTCCCCTCCAAGGGGTCCCGGCGAGCGAGGACAGTCAGGCGTGGGGGCAGAAGACTGCCTTTATTATTTATTTTTTATTTTATTTTATTTTTTGCTTTTTGGGTCACACCCAGCGATGCACAGGAGTTACTCCTGGTTCATGCACTCAGGAATCACTCCTGGCAGTGCTTGGAGGACCATATGGGATGCTGGGAATTGAACCTAGGTCAGCTGCGTGCAAGGCAAATGCCCTACCCTCTGTGCTATTGCTCCAGCCCCTAGATAGTCTTTTAGAACTTTGACTTTTCCTCAAGAAACCAAGTTCGGTAACCTCCCAACCTTTCCCTTTCTTTTTCGTAGACTAATTTTCATGAAAAACTCTACGATTGGTAAATTAGTTGATGCTGCAGTTATTGGAAGCGTTCAGTGTTCCAACACTACCAGTGTGACCTTCCTCCACCAATATCCGGTTTCCCTCCCATCCCAACCTGCCCTCTTAGGCACAGAACAAATTCATTTTGTTCTTTTGTTTAGTTTTGGTTTGGGGGTTTTGTTTTTTTTTCTTTTGGGGCTACACCCGTTGATGCTCAGAGGTTCTGCACTCAAGAATCACTCCTGGCGGTGCTCAGGGGACCCTATGGGATGCTGGGGATCGAACCTGGGTTGGCCATGTGCAAGGCAAACGCCCTCCTGCTGTCCTATCACTCCAGCCACCGTACAAATTCATTTCCTATTGCTTCTTTCAACAAAATTTTAAGAAAAAAAGCAAATAGAATGATCAGAAAAGAAACCAGTAAGAGACGATTTGTGATTCCAGTGTGATCTTGACCTACGTAAATAAGAAAATAAAAGCCATTTAAGACCACATCCTAGAACACCATTTCTCATTTACACGTATGCATTTTCACCTCTGGCACCTAAAGTATACTACGTTAAATTTTATTTCGTATTTGGCTTTTGACTTTGGCTTTTCCTCAAGAACCCAGCTCGGTAACGGAAAAGCCTTTTTCTCGATTATCCCTGTCAGTCACTTAACCGGAGACTTGAAACGTGAACACATCCCTCGGTGTTTCTGGCCCATAATTTTCCCCCCGGAGAGGTAAGTGGTAGGTTCTACAGAACCGGGGAAGAAAAGGTCTCGTTGGAAATGGTGGGGCAACCCCAGTTAATGCCTTAAATTGTTACTTTGCTTCGCTTTGTATTAAGCTATCTGTGAGAGGTGACAGGGGGAAAAAAAATCACTTCTGTATATTCTACTTTCACGGCCAGGAAGCAGATGGTCTGAATAGCTGTTGCAGCCATGGGGAGAGACGGTGGTCTGGGGAGAGTGAGGGTCTTCCAAGGAAGAGGAGGTTGTGTTTCATCCTGCGTGACGTAGGCAGGCTGACATAGATGAGTTTCATATTGAATCAGATCTCCCCCACTCCTTCAAAATTATTCTCCAGGGGCCAAAGTGACAGCATAGCAGGGAGGGCATTTGCCTTGCACGCGGTCAACCCGGGTTCGATCCCCGGCATCCCCTAGGGTCCCCTGAGCACCGCCAGGAGTGATTCCTGAATGCAGAGCCAGGAGTCAGCCCTGAGCATCGCCGGGTGGGACCCAAAAAGCAAAAACAAAACAAAACAAACAAACAAACAAAAAAACCCACAATTATTTTCCGGTAGAGTTCAAGCTCACTTTGGTCAGCTTAATCAGTGGCTGACTAAATGGTAGTACTATTATATTGAACAAAAAATGATTCCCCATAAAGGCAACTCAAGAAGCCAAAGCTGGAGTGATAGTACAGCGGGTAGGGTGTTTGCCTTGCATGTGGCCAACCTGGGTTCGATTCCCAGCATCCCATCAGGTCCCCCAAGCACTGCCAGAACTAATTTCTGAGTGCAGAGCCAGCAATAACCCCTGTGCATCGCCAGGTGTGACCCAAAAAAGACAAAAAAGAAAGAAAGAAAGAAAGAAAGAAAGAAAGAAGGGAGGGAGGGAGGAAGGGATGGAGGGAGGGAGGGAGGGAGAGGGGGAGGAAGGAAGGAAGGAAGGAAGGAAGGAAGGAAGGAAGGAAGGAAAAAAAAGAAAAAAGAGGCCAAAGGACAGTTCTGGAAGGACCACTAATATCCCCATGTTACTTGAATAGAGAATCTGTCACCATAGAGGATTCATGCAGAGGTGAAGGGCGTGACCGGGAGTGTCTATTGCGTCATGGAGCTGTTGACCGTACTAAGGGTGAGTGTCCAACAAATGACACCACTGGGAACAAGATGCCTGAGAAGTGAGGGATGGAGGATCGAGGGTGACGTATTTGTCTATGACCCATGCCCATGTCTATTCTATGGCAGGGTGTACAGATGCAAGTCGGCATTTCCCAAAGTCTGTTCTGAAACACCACCTGGAACCCCCGTGCTCATCATGTTGGCGCAGAACAATGATGAGGAAGTTGCAGGTGCCCGTGCCAATGGTTCTCTCTGGGTGCGACTGTCCTCAGGTGTAGTGACCTCCCAGACTGGCCATTGCTGAATTCTTACCCCCGCCCAGAACCATCTCCAATCCCTTCCTTGACATGAGCGAAAGTTCCCAAGGATACTCCCATGGCCTTGCGAAAAGTGTCCCTTTGGGAATGTACTTTCTGTGGCTTCTGAGCATGGTGCCACCGTGGTGGGCGGGGGTCCCGGTGGGCCTATGGTCTCAGAGGTGAGTGTGGGCAGGGGCTGCCCCATCTGGGGCCAGGAGAAGCCCTGGGCTGATCCAGGGAGAGTCTCCACAGGACTGGGTTACGGTCAACTGGTTTGAGCTGTTGGTATGAGCTTTGATTTGAGTAGAAGGTTGTGTTTAGGGGGTCAAGGGGGTCCGGAATCTGTCTCCTCAAATCGATTCGATTTGATGACAGAGCATGCACATGTCTATTCTATGGGAGGGTGTGCATAGGTATGTCTTGTGTCTGTCTGTATTTTTCCTACATTCATCTATCCACCTGTCTCTCTGCTCATCCATCCATCCATCCATCCATCCATCCATTCATCCATCCATCATGCCTCCTTCCTACCTTGTCTCATTCATGTGTTCCCCTTCCCCATCATTACCTCCCGTCTGTTAGTCTATTTTCCTGCTCTCTTCCCTCCGTCCATCATCTGTCATTCTGCATCCACTGTCTATTCATCATCTAGGCAAAAATGAAGTGTGTATGTGTGTGTGTGTGTGTGTGTGTGTGCAACTTGATCAATGCTTTGTTTTTTCTTTTTGGGTCACATCCTGCAATGCACAGGAGTACCTCCTGGCTCTGCACTCAGGACTCACTCCTGGTGGTGCTCAGGGGACCCTATAGGATGCTGGGAATCAAACCTGGGTCGGCTGCATGCAAGGCAAACGCCTTCCCCCTTGTGCTATCGCTCCAGCCCCTGCTCTTTTTATTTTTTATCTTTTGCTTTTTGGGTCCCACCCGGTGATGCCCAGGGGTTTCTCCTGGCTCTGCACTCAGGAATTACTCCTTGCGGTGCTCGGGGGACCCTATGGGATGCTGGGGATCGAACCCGGGTCAGCCACATGCAACATCCTCCCCATTGTTCTATCTCTCTGGCCCTGATGATGTATTAAGACATTTCTGGTGCCAGAACCTTTTCCAGAAGGCTTCCCTCTGTGGCTCCCAGTTGACCAAATCACCCAGCCCCTGAGCTGGTCCTAATGATCCTATTTCCCTCAGCAGGAAGGTGCCTCAGGGAGACTGTGGGTGCAGCCCCCACTATGGTGACTCCCTAGGGTAACTCCATCAGCTGTTTTTGTTTGCTTGGTTTTTTGCTTCTGGGGTCACATCCAGTGATGCACAGGGGTTACTCCTGGCTCTGCACTCAGGAGTTACTCCTGGCAGTGCTCATGGGATCATGTGGGATGCTGGGAATCGAACCTGGGTCAGCCGCGTGCAAAGCAAATGCCCTACCCCTGTGCTATCTCTCCAGCCCATCATCAGCCGTTTTTCACCTTTGACTTTTGGGTCCCGCTCTCCTGGGTACCCACCGCGTCCCCCCGCTTCACTGCTCATGGCTGCTGTTCCTGAAATCGCCCCTTCTTGGGGGGGGGAGGGGGGAGATTTGCACCCTGTGAGTTATGGGAGGTGGTGGGACTGGTCTCAAAATATAGAAGGAAACTAAAATAGAGAAAGAATACTTAGCAGATTGTCTGCCGCACAGGCAGGGGGAGGTCTGGAATTGGGGCGGGGGGGATACTGTTTTTTTTTTAAATTTTTATTAGTGAAACACCATGAGGTACAGTTGTAGACTTACAAATTTTTGTGCTTGTGTTTCAGTTATACAATGATCCAGTACCCATCCCTCCACCAGTACCCATTCTCCATCATTTACTTTTCTTTTAAATTTTTGTTAGTGAAACACCATGAGGTACAGTTGTAGACTTACAAATTTTTGTGCTTGGGTCTCAATTATACAATGATCAAGTACCCATCCCTCCACCAGTGCCCATTTCCCACCACCAGGGGTCCCAGTATCCCTCCCACCCCCCATTTCCCCCATCCCACCCCACCTCTGTGGCAGGGCATTCCCTTTTGTTCTCTCTCTCCTTTTGGGTGCTGTGGTTTGCAAAAGAGGCATTGAGTGGCAATCATGTTCGGTCTATAGTCTACATTCAGCATGCATCTCCCATCCTGGGAGGATCCTCCCAACACCCTTTACTTGGTGCTCCCTTCTCTGTCTGAGCTGCCTTTTCCCCTAGCGTGTGTGGCTAGCCTCCAAGCCATGGAGCAAAATTCCTGGTACTAATCTCGGCCACTCTTGGGTGTTACTCTCCTATTTTGTTACTTTATGTTCCCCGATACTGGGGGTTTTTGTGGTGGAAAATGTGCCCTGGTGAAGGGATGGGTGTTTGGTGACCGGATGGTTGAAGTTCAAACATGTTTTTGTTACTGTATTTTTGTTACTGTATGGTGAATTAATCACTTGATCACTTGACATCCTGTTACTCATCGATTTGCTTGAGCGGGTGCCAGGAACGTCTCCATTCGTCCCTGTCACGTGCTAGTGTAGCCCAATGGCGTCTGCTCGTTCTAGGAACACGAAGAGCCTCAAACCGATCGTTCAGGGTCTTGACGAAGAAGCCTGACCATCTCGTAGGTGGGCGGCCACGCGATCTTTTGACGTCCTGTGGAATCCAGTCAGTAACGGCTCTAGTCCAGCGGTCGTCTCCAAATCTCATTATGTGTCCAGCCCATCTGATGTTCGATATGTCAAAACCAGTAACTACGGTGAATTAATAAATTGTTTTTTTTTTAAAAAGGGAAAAAATATTTCCTCCCTGGAAAAACTCCAGCCCCCATGGATGGTGAAACATCACTTGTAGACTCCCAACTTTGCTTCTGGGACTACTAAGAATTGGAGTGAGGTGGGAGGGGGGAGGGGCGGTGGGAGGGATACTGGGATCCGTGGTGGTGGGAAATGGGCACTGGTGGAGGGATGGGTACTTAATCATTGTATAACTGAAACCCAAGCACAAAAATTTGTCAGTCGACAACTGTACCTCATGATGTCTCACTAATAAAAATTAAAAAAAATTTTAAAAATGCAAAAAAAAATAAAAGAATTGGAGTGCGGGCACGGAGCAATAGCATAGCGGGGAGGGCGTTAGTCGTGTATGCAGCCAGCCCGGGTTCGATCTTCAGTATCCCATAGGGGGTCCCCCTGAGCACCACCAAGAGTGATTCCTGAGTGCAGAGCCAGGAGTCAGCCCTGCGCATTGCTTGTTGGGACCCAAAAAGCAAAATAATAATAATAATAATAATAATAATAATAATAATAACTATGAGAGGGACCAGAGTGATAGTGGGAAGGGTGTTTGCCTTGCACACGGCTGACCCGGGTTCGATTCCCAGCATCCCATAGGGTCCCCTGAGCACCACCAGGAGTGAGTGATTCCTGAGTGCAGAGCCAGGAGTCAGCCCTGCGTATCGCCGGGTGGGACCCAAAAAAGCAAAAAAAGAAAAAAAAATCGGGGCAGGATTCTCTTTGCTCCCAGCACCGACCTCATCTCAGCTACCTACCACCCCCTTCCCAGCCTACCCGCCGTGACCGTGACCCCAACCTCAGGTGTGCAGACTCGCTGCTCCTCCTCGGTTGGTACTTTTGATTCTGTGTTTTCCAGGGCGGGGTTCCTGGGTTCAGAAGTTCAGTCACTTCTGGAACGGGTTTTCTTTTTTTTTTTTTCACCTCGAACCGCTAGGTCACTCCTCATCCCCTCTTCCCTCTGGGGCACACAATAGAGGTGCTGTCACCTCCGTCATTGTCATCGCTGGAGTGTCACCTCGAAGGCAGGTTCGCCTCACTCACTGTGTCTGCCCTGAGCCGGCCCTGTGTTCGACTCGGAGTCGGGGCGGGGAGGGGGGCATGCAATGGGTGGAGAAGGGGGGAACGTCCCGTGAGGAGGGTCTCCCAGCTGCCAGCTTTGTGGGGGTTCACAGAGCAGGTGTGGGGGGTCCCCCACAGGGCAGGCGGGGGTGAAGGGATAGAGCAGATGGGGTTCAGCCCCCACCAGGAAGGGCCTGAACTCTGCATCTCCCCTGAACTCCCTTTGCCACCCGCCCCACTTGCCTGCTTTTAGTTCCTGATTAGCATGTCGCCTGAACTCGCAGTGGCCCGGGCCTGGCAGGGCCTAATCTGCATAGTTACCTCAGGAAATCTGGTGTCACTCAGAGGGCGGCCCATGGGGGGGACTCTGAGGGGTGCTGGGTGGATGGTGAGGGGGGAGGTCACTGTCTGCCTCCTCCAGGCATGGCCCATGAGGGCCCTTCACGTCCAGAGCCTCTCAATGACTGGGGCCGGGGGGCGGTTGTCAACTTCAAAAATGGGGACATTGGGGCTGGAGTGATAGCACAGCAGGGAGGGCGTTGGCCTTGCACATGGCCAACCCGGGTTCGATCCCCAGCATCCCATAGGGTCCCCTGAGCATCGCCAGGAGCGATTCCTGAGTGCAGAGCCAGGAGTCAGCCCTGAGCATCTCCAGGTGTGACAGAGAGAGAGAGAGGGAGAAACAGAAAGACAGAACGAAAGACAGAAAGAAATACAGAAATACAGAAATGCAGAAATGCAGAAAGAAAGGAAGGAAGGAAGAAAAAGATGAGAAAGATGGGCTGGAGAAATAGCACAGTGGGGAGGGCATTTGCCTTGCACACGGCCAACCCGGGTTCGATTCCCAGCATCCCATAGGGTCTCCCGAGCACCGCCAGGAGCGATTCCTGAGTGAATGAGCCAGGAGGAATCCCTGAACATCGCCAGGTGGGACCTCAAAATAAAAAATAATAAGTTAAATGAAATTTTCAAATAATTAAAAAGTCCAGGGACTTCTTTGATTTTTTGCCTGTGCCCCCTGAGACAGATGGTCCTGTCTGGAAGGTTCTGGAAGCTTCTGGAAGGTTCTGTGGTTTTCCCCTGGGCTCCATACAAGGAGTGCACGGGAAAGGAGTATATGCTTCTCCAAGTCAGCGTTTCCCAGCTGGAACCAGATGGTACCGCTGCGGGGTGGGAGGGGGTTCCCCTTGGTCTTCCAAGGTGGGGCAGAGGTGAACATTGAGCATTGGACAAGTGATGGGAAGGGGGGGTCCTGGCAGAATAAGACCAGGAGGGGAACTGGTAGGATGAGGGTCCACAGGAAGGAAGCGAGGCGGGCAGGGAGGTGGTCAGAGAGGGGCAGAGAAACGCTGATGGCAGGGACCTTGAGGACCCCGTGTTTAACCCAGGCTTTGCAGGAGAGAGATGTAGATGGGGTTAGTTTCTGCCACTGGTGATGGTTTCATTCCACTCACCCCCCTACTATTATTATTATCAAAAATTAAACCGCTGAAACCAGAAAGGTTTGGGGGCTGGAGCGATAGCACAGCGGGGAGGGCATAGGTCATGCATGCCACTGACCCGGGTTTGATTCCCAGCATCCCATAGGGTCCCCCGAGCACTGCCAGGAGTAATTCCTGAGTGCATGAGCCAGGAGGAACCCCTGAGCATTGCCGGGTGGGACCCAAGAAGCAAAAACAAAAAAAAACTAGTGGGTTTGTGATCCCAGCAATAGGACAGCGGGTAAGGCATTTGCCTAGCATACAGCTGACCCAGCTGCGATACCCGGCATCCCATAGGGTCCCCCGAGCACGGCCAGGAGTAATTCCCGAGTGCATGAGCCAGGAGGAACCCCTGAGCATCGCTGGGTGTGACCCAAAAAGAAAAAAAAATCAGAATGGGCCAGATTGATGGTTGAGGGCAGGACTTGCCTCGCTGAGTCAGGAGTCAGCCTCGAGCACTGCAGGGTGTGGCCCCAGACTCCAAAGCACTCCTGGAGATCCTTAGAGCCAAGGAAGAAGAAAGTAACCGGAAGGGCCTTCTCTGGGCTGCCAGAGCATCAGCAGGAAAATCCGTGTAGATGATCCACACAAAAGAGAGAGAAAAAAAATACCGACTTGGAGCAAAGGGAGCGCTCGGCAGCGGAGGCGTCTGCAGGAGGGACCCGGGGGCTCAGCCATTGAAGAGGGAAATCAAAGCTGGGGGCTGGGGACGAACAGCAGGAGGGGAGAAAGAAGGGATGGGGTGCGGGGGGCTCGGCACTTTCTTCCCGCCCAGGCCCCCCTGCCCCCCAGCTCTGCAGGGCAGGCCCCTGAGGAGAAGGCAGGCCCGCCCCTCCCCAGTCAGGAGGCTGTATGATTTGTTTCCCGGAGACGGTTTGGTTCACCAGCTAGGCAGGTAGGGGCGCCAGGTCAGGGAAATGCCTGTTCTGAGTAGAGACAGGAGACCAGAATGCCCAGGGGGGAGACGGAGAGACAGAGAGAGAGAGACAGAGACAGAGAGAGAGAGAGAGACAGAGAGACAAAGAGACAGAGAGAGACAAAGAGACAGAGACAGAGAGACAGAAAGAGACAGAGAAAGACAAAGAGACAGACAGACAGAAAGAGATAGAGACAAAGAGACAGAGAGACAAAGAGACAGAGACAGACAGACAGAGACAGAGAGAGACACAGAGACAGAGAGACAGAGACAGACGGAAAGACACACAGAGACAAAGAGAGACAAACAGAGACAGAGAAGGACAGAGGGAGACAGAGACACAGACAGAGACAGAGAAAGAGACAGAGATAGAGACAGACAAACGGAAAGAGACAGAGACAGAGAGAGACACAAAGAGACAGAGACAGGAAGACAGACAGAGACAGAGAGACAGACAGACAGAGAGGCAAAGAGACAGAGACAGAGAGACAGACCGAGAAACGGAGAGACAGACACAGACAGGCAGAAAGAAACATACAGAGAGACAAAGAGACAGAGACAGAAAGACAGAGACAGAGAGGCAGAGATAGAAAGAGAGACAGAGACAGAGAGACAGACAGGGAGACAGAGAGAGACTGAGCGAGAGAGAAGGAGAGTGTCCACCACGGAGACAGGCGAGGGGGCGGGAGGCAGGAGAAAGAGTGGGGATGCTGGTGGAGGGACAGAGTTGGAACACTCTGTGACTGAAACCCAACCGTGATCAGCTCTGTAACGTGTGTCTCACAGTGATTCACTAAAAAATTATTTTAAAAAAATGCAACAGAGACACCCTTGGTCCTCCCTGGCCTCTGCCAGACTGTGCTCTGCCCATCACGACTCATCCCGCTCCCCCGCCTGTAACTGTAAGTCACCGAGTCCCCGGGGTGCTTTGGCCCTGGAGAGTGGCTTCCCAGGTCCCTGGGGCTCACTGTGTCCCCACAGGGACCAACAGGTTTGAACTTGAGCGAACTGAGCCAGGTTGGAGGGATGTTGTGGGGGGGGGAGAGGGATGCCCAAGGAGCCAGGATGGAACCTCCCTGCTCCCTCTCTTCCTCATTGTCTACACCCCCACTGAGTCTCGCACGAGCACACACACACGTGCACACATGCACACACATGCACGCGCACACACGTGAACACACTCGTACACACACGCACACACGCGCACACACGCACGCACACACACATGCACACGCACACACATGTGCACACACGTGCACGCACGCACACACACGTGCACACACAGGCGCACACACATACACACATGTGCTCGCACACGCACGCACACACATGCGCGTGCACACACACGTGCACATATACTCACGCGCACACACGCACACACACGCACACACTCATGTGCACATATGCACACACGCGCGCACACATTCACACACGTGCACACACACGTGCACACGCACGCGCACACACTCATGCGCACATATGCATACACACGCACGCACACACACACACACACACACGCACACACACGGCTGCCTCGTGCCTCAGCCCTGAGCTAAGAAGTCTGGCAACTTCCAGAGGCTTCTTCACAAGGTGCCTTTGACAACAATCCTCCTGGGGCCGGCGAGTGCGACGAGGGTTGAAGGCCTTGATTGTGACTGGGCCGGGCTTCCTCCCTGGCCCTCCGCAGGGTGACCAGGGGTGTCCCCCCCAACCCTTTCTCCCCACATAAATATGCAACAGAGCTCAAGGTGAAAAGCACCCACCTCCCGGTCTAGGTGGAAATAGGTTTTTGGGGTTTTTTTCTGTTGTTTGTTTTGCTTTTTGTTTTTCGGGTCCCACCTGGGGATGCTCGGGGGTTCCTCCTGGCTCTGCACTCAGGAATCACTCCTGGCGGTGCTCAGGGGACCCTATGGGAAGCTGGGAATCGAACCCGGATCGGCTGTGTGCGAGGCAAATGTCCTCCCTGCTGTGCTATTGCTCCAGCCCCTCTAGGTGGAAATAGGAATTGGTGTCTCCAGTGCTATGGGGAGCTTGGGGGGTGCGTTTTGGTGCTTCGTGTTGAGGGGGGCAGGTTTGCTCTGTGGCAGTGCTGGGTGAACAAGGTCTCCTTAGTCCTAGGTGGGTTTTTTGGGGAGGACACAGATGAGGGGCAACAATGTGGTGACCACCAGCAACTTCAAGGACACTGGCGCTTCCAAGCATCACAGGGGACTTTGGACTTCTGTTTACAGGAACGGTAGTGTCCAATCAGAGAAGGTTCCAGCACGGGGCCACACCACCAAGTTCTGGGTGCAGCCGCCTAGAGGGTCAGCTTGTAGATGCCACCAACTGGACCGCAGGCGTGTTCCCCCAACACCCTCAGGACTGTGTGTTTTTTTCTTCTTGGTCTTTGAACCACAACCCGGTGGCACTCAAGACTGACTCCTGGATTTGTGCTCAGAGATTGCTTTTGATGGAGCTGATGTGGGGACAAGGATTAAGTTGGACTCCCCCACCTGTGGGTACCGGTTCCTGCCCCAATCCCCCGCGCCCACATTAGACCTTTGGCCCACACTTTTGGATTTTACCCTGAGGTTTCCTGCAGACTTACCATGCAGACATCAACTGAGCAAGAAAGAGATTGGGGGAGGTGGGGGTTACAAGCAGCCACGCTTGTAAATGCTCCTCGCTGGGGTCTAAACGGCCCCCAGCTGGAAGCCCCGGCTCTCATCCGCAGGCTCTGCCAAAAAAGCAGAGCCCGTAAGAACATCGGGGGCGAGAGAGCAGAGTGCGTTCCAGGGGTGGTTCTTGCAAAGAGAAGGGATCAGAATTCTGCTCCTGCTTTCAAGAGGCGGGGGGAGAAGAAGGAGGGGCTGGGAGCGGGGGGGGGGCGGGGAGACGTTCCCCCCCCCCTCGCTGGAGGGACCAGAGGGAGGCAGGGACGACAATGACCAGCTTCTTCTTGCACGGACAAAAAACAAAAATCATGGCTTTCATCAGGAAGTCCCCGTTGGCGTGTGTGGGGGGTGGGGGGTGGGGCGAATTCTGGCAGGTCGACCAGAAGGCTGTGAGAGAATCTGCTATTGTCTGTGGGACCCGACACTTCTCGGTGTCCTTGGCGACGAGGCGGATCTCAGCCCCACGTTGCCACATCCTGCTGGTGCCAGTTACCAAGAACACCCCCCCCTCCCACCCAATCACCACCACTTCAGTTTTGTTCTCTGTGTCACGGTGACCGGCTTGCAGGTGGCGTATCTCGGGAGACTGGCAGGGATTCTCAGCCCTTATGTTGCTCTCCTGATTTTTTGGGTTTTTTTTTTTCAACCCTGATCCTGTGATTTGTTGCCAAGGATGCCGACTTTCATCTTTCCTCTTCCACCTCCTCCTTTCTTTCTCCAAGGGGGTAGCCTGCTCCTTCCAAGTTCCCCAGGCTCAGGAATTGGACAAGATGCACCCGTTGGAGTGATAGCACAGCAGTAGGGGGTTTGCCTTGAGCGAGGCTGGCCCAGCGGACCTGGGTTCGATTCTTCCGCCCCTCTCCGAGAGCCCGGCAAGCTACCGAGAGTATCTCGCCTGCACGGCAAAGCTTGGCAAGTTACCTGTGATGTATTTGATATGCCAAACACAGTAACAAGTCTCACAATGGAGACGTTATTGGGCCCGCTCGAGCAAATCGATGAACAACGGGAGAACAGTGCTACAGTACTACAGTACACCTGTTGGAAGGCCCTTGCTAAGAATTCAAGTGTCTCCGGATCTAGGTTCTTCCCTGGGCTCTGAGCATCTCTTTTTCATTTATTTATTTATTTATTTATTTCTGTTTTATTTTTTATTATTGAATCACCTTGAGATACAGTTACAAAGCTTTCATGCTTGAGTTTCCATCATGCAATGATCCAACACCCATCCCTCCACCAGTGCCCATTCCCCCCCACCAATGTCCCCAGTATCCCCCCCTTTCCACCCCTCCCCCTGCCTCCATGGCAGACAATCTCCCCCAGACTCTCTCTCGATTTTGGGGCGTCATGGTTTGCAATGCAGACAGCGAGAGGCCATCACGTTGGGTCCTTCATCTACTCTCAGCACACACCTCCCATCCAGAGCGATCCCTCCAACCATCACTGACTCAGTGACCCCTTCTCTATCCCAGCTTCCTTCTCCCCCAGCTCATGAGGTAGGCTTCCAACTATGGGGTAATCTTCCTGGCCCTTGTGTCTACTGTCCTTGGGTGCCCGTCTCATATTATGTTATTAAAAGGCCCTCCCGTTGATCGTCGATTTGCTCGAGCGGGCCCAGTAACGTCTCCAATGGAGACTGTTGTTACCGTGTTTGGCATATCGAATACTCTCGGTAGCTTGCCGGGCTCTCCGACAGGGGCGGAGGAATCGAACTCGGGTCGGCCATGTTGGCCGCTTGTAAGGCGAACGCCCTACCCGCTGTGCTATCGCTCCAGCCCCATTATTATTATTTTTTTAAATTAATTTATTTATTTATTGAATCACCGTGGGAAAGGTTACAAAGTTTTCAGGTTTAGGTCTCAGTCATGCAAATATCAAACACATTTCCCTTTACCAAAACTTATTTTTTACCATGAAGAACCCCAATAAAACCCCACCCCCCACCCCTCCTAGTCCCTGTGGGGCAGATGAATTCTAGTTAACACTCTATCTGCTTTGATTAGATTCATTGTTTCAATAAAAGATTCACCACTATTATTTAGAGTTTACCCCCCCCCCCCAAATCAGACATGCTGAAAAAGCATTGTGAAGTGATTTGCTTTCTACAGCTGGGGTCAAGAATTAAATGTTGGTTTTGGATTTCTGCTATTTTACTTATTGACCCTGGAAGTATTTCTACTGAAAGATAGTTAAGAAATTGGTTTCTGTGCACTGGAGACGTGGCCGTGCTGGAGAGCCGCTCGTGGGGGGCAACTGGTGACCTCGGTAGGGCGTGAAGGACGGACCGGAACGCCCCCCTTCCCATGAGGTTTCAGTCGCCCCCACATCCCCGGCTCATACCTGCTGTCCACAAGGCTCTCATGTGGCCGCCATCTTTCTTTCCAGAGGGAGGAGGGTGGAAGGGACCAACACCCTTTCCCCTCCGGGCAGACATGATGGCCTGGATTAACGCATAGTCCTTTCACTCTTCTGCTCCAAGCTGTTGGGTTGTGCATTAAGTCCTTGTGCTTCTGGAAGCCCCATTATTTTATATCCCACAAATGAGAGCTGTCTTCCTGTGTCTGTCTCTCTCTTTCTGACTCATTTCACTTAGCGTGAAACTCTCCATGTCCATCCACTTATAAGCAAACTTCACGTCTTCATCTCTCCTAACAGCTGCATAGTATTCCATTGTGCAGATGTACCAAAGTTTCTTTAACTTGTCTGGGCATCTCTTTGACTTGGCCTCCCTGGAGCCCCCGAACTCTGGTCGCTGCCTCCCCCACTCCCCTTCTCTGTGCAAGCCCAGGAATTTCTACAGTTCCTTTGCTGCATCTACCATCTGGCTTTGGGAACCATCTCGGACCCTCTTGGGGTTCTTACCTTGCTTGTGGCAATTCATTGAAACCGTCCAATTTTGTGTTTTAAAAAATGAGTTTGGCAGGGATTGGAGTGATGGGACAGGGGGTAGGGCACTTGCCTTGAATGTGGCCAACCCGTGTTCCATCCCTGGCATCCCATAGGGCCCCCCAAGTACCACAGAAGTGATGTCCAAGTGCAGAGCTATGAGTCAGTCCTGAGTATCACTGGATGTGACCCAAACTTCCACCACCAGTTCTCATTCCCCACCCCCATCCCCCCAAAAAAGTCCAGATAGATCTGCTAAAGTGACATTTGGTTTGACAAACTTGGAACAGTTTTTCTCAGATTTTACGAACGATCGTGTGATTGTGTGTGCGAGAGAGAAAAAGAGGGAGAGAAACACACACACACAGATTGCTTTATTTTCACCTCCATTTGTGTCAAAAAGAAAAATAAAACCACTTGGTGAACCCAGGAGAAAATTTTAGATGGAAACTTTTTTATTTTTTTGCATTTTGGGTCACACCCGGCATTGCACAGGGGTTACTCCTGGCTCTGCACTCAGGAAATACTCCTGGCGGTGCTCAGAGGACCCTATGGGATGCTGGGAATCGAACCCAGGTCAGCCACAGGCAAAGCAAATGCCTCCCTGCTGTGCTATCACTCCAGCCCCTGGGAACTTTTTTTTTTTTGTATTTCCTAACTTTCCTGTAGATTTGCAGCTGACTGCTACACAGATCATTGTGATTGAAAACCACAAAAGAACAGGGGCTGGAGCAATAGCACAGAGGGGAAGGCATTTGCCTGGCACACAACCGACCCGGGTTCAATTCTCAGCATCCCATAGGGTCCCCCGAGCACCGCCAGGAGTGATTCCTTAGTGCAGAGCCAGGAGGAACCCCTGAGCATCGCGGGTGGGACCCAAAAAGCAAAGCAGAACAAAACAAAACAACAACAAAACACAAAAGAACAGAGTGGGCACACTGAGTTCAGTCAAACTGTGTTGCCCCTGCAAGGACCCCAGTGGACGGGGGAGGAGGCCGCAAACCCCTGCCCAGCTGGGCCAGTGCTTCAGAGCTGCCCCCATGAGCCGCTTGCCAAACCCTTCCTTTGCCACTGGCATGGTTGTGACCACCACACGCTTCCCTCCAATGCAGCTGATCTTCCCCTTTTATGGCTAATCCATGTGAATTCCCCCCAAATGCCAATATTTCTTCCCCACTGACACCCACGGACAGTAGACACAAGGGCCAGGAAGATTGCTCCATGGCTGGCAGCCTGCCTCATAAGCTGGGGGAGAAGGCAGCTGGGATAGAGAAGGGATCACTGAGTCAGTGAGGGATGGAGGGATCGCTCGGGATGGGAGATGCATGCTGAAAGTAGATCAAGGACCAAACGTGATGGCCTCTCAGTATCTGTATTGCAAACCATAACGCCCCAAAGTAGAGAGAGAGGATGAGGGAGGTTGTCTGCCATGGAGGCAGGGGGAGGGTGGGAAAGGGGGGGTATGCTGGGGACATTGGTGGTGGGGAATGTGACCTGGTGGAGGTATGGGTGTTACATCATTGTATGGCTGAAACTCAAACATGAAAGTTTTGTAACTGCATCTCACCGTGATTCAATTAAAAAAAGGGGGGGGGGAAGAGAGAAGAGGAACCCAACCTTTGCTGCCTTAGCAAGATGGATGGAGCCATCCTCCCACCCCTTCACCCCTTCCCTGCCTCTTGGGTTCGAGCAGCCCTTCTCTCTTGCTTCTGTTTCCACCAGGCTTCATCTGTGCTCAGGGCTGACACCCAGCTCTGTGCTCAGGACTGATTCCTGGCTCTCTGCTTAGGGCTGACTCCCGGCTCGGTGCTCAGGGCTGACTCCTGGCTCTGTGCTCAGGGCTCACTCAGGGCTCTATGCTCAGGACTGGCTCCTGGCTTGGTGCTCAGGGCTCACTCCTGGTGGTGCTCAGGGCTGACTCCTGGCTCTGTGCTCAGGGCTGTTTCCTGGCTCTGTGCTCAGGGCTGACTTCCGGCTCGGTGCTCAGGGCTGACCCCCGGCTTGGTGCTCAGGGATGACTCCTGGCTCTGAGCTCTGGGCTGATCCTGGCTCTGTGCTCAGGGCTCACTCGGGGCTCTGTGCTCAGGGCTGACACCCATCTCTGTGCTCAGGGCTGACTCTGGCACGGTGCTCAGAGATGACTCCTGGCTTTGTGCTCAGGGCTGACTCCAGGCATGGTGCTCAGGGCTCACTCCTGGCTCTGTGCTCAGGGCTCACTCCTGGCAGGGCTCAGGGGAACCTCTGGGGTTCCTGGGATCGAACCCGGCTTGGGGATGTGTGCAAGGCTGTATCCTTCCCACTGGAGGGTCTCTCTGGTCCTGTCCCTTCCATCTTAACCACCCTCCGTGCGCCAAACTGCTGACTCGACTATTTGCAGTCCACTTCCTTGGCGTGAAGACACTGGCAACGCCTTGGCCTCTGAGTGGACCCCCCAGCCTGGCGGAGCAAATGCGTTTTTTTTGGGGCCCGGGCGGCTGCCTCTCGGCTGCATTGGAGAGACATCAGTTATGTCTGTGTCTTGGCTGCTGTCTGCCGGAGTTGGGAGCGCGCCAGTTCTCACTTCACCGCTAACAGACTCCTTAATTAACCTGCTAAATCTAGTGTGCAGTTCACCGTTGTTTTTAAGAAACGAGATCCCAAGCACGCACAACTTCTTTCCTTCTCCTGCACTCCTTCCGCTTCCCCAGTCCTCTTGACTGAGTATAAAATCCTCTCAAAAGGAGAAACGGGACGGAGCAATAGCCCAGTGGGGAGGGCGTTTGCCTTGTACGCGGCCAACCCGGGTTCGATCCCCGGCATCCCATAGGGTCCCCCGAGCACCGCCAGAAGTCATTCCTGAGTGCAGAGCTGGGAGTCAGCCCTGAGCATCACCAGGTGTGACCCAATCAGAAAGAGAGAGAGAGACAGAGAGACAGAAAGAGAGAGAAAGAGAGAGAACAAGAGAAAGAGAGAGAGAAAGATGGGCTGGAGCAATAGCACAGCGGGGAGGGCATTTGCCTGGCACATGCCTGACCCGGGTTCGATTCCCGGCATCCCATAGGGTCCCCCGAGCACCACCAGGAGTGACTCCTGAGCGCAGAGCCAGGAGTTAGCCTTGAGTATTGCCGGGTGTGGCCCCCCAAATAAAAACAAAACAAAACAAAAAAACAACCAACCAGCCCATAGGGCGAGTTTGCATCTCTGCCCTTAGAAACTGAGTTTCTTCCTCTCTCTAGTATTGAATCACACCAGCGTCCTTCATCTCAAAGACTTTTCCCAATCACTTTGTTGTCTTAAAGAACCACTTGTCAAGGGTAAGGACAGACACCCAGAATTTTTGTGCTTTGGGCCCGTGAATGAGTTTTTCTTCTGCCTGGTATGCCAGAAAGGACAGTTGTCTGTTTTTTTTTTTTAAATTTTGGCTGGTTTCTTTTTTTTGGGGGGGGGGGAATCACACTCAGCGATGCTCAGGGCTGACTCCTGGCTCCGTACTCAGAAATTACTCCCAGCGGTGCTCAGAGGAGCATACGGGATGCTGGAGATCGAACCTGGGTTGACCACGTCCAAGGCAAACACCCTCCCTGCTGGACTGTCACTCCAGTCCTAATTTCCTGGGTTTCACATCATTTTCCCATCTGTGCCTTCCGGGACACCCAGCCAAGGATGCTCAAAATGCAGGTTTCGAAATGAGTCGGAAAGAGAGGGATAGACATAGGAAGATTGCATTCATCTGGGGAACATAAAGTAACAAAATAGGAGACTAACACCCAAGAGTGGCCGAGATTAGTGCCAGGAGTTTTGCTCCATGGCTTGGAGGCCAGCCACACATGCTAGGGGAAAAGGCAGCTCAGAAAGAGAAGGGAGCACCAAGTAAAGGGTGTTGGGAGGATCCTCCCAGGATGGGAGAAGCATGCTGAAAGTAGACTCTAGACCGAACATGATGGCCACTCAATGCCTCTTTTGCAAACCACAACACCCAAAAGGAGAGAGAGAACAAAAGGGAATGCCCTGCCACAGAGGCAGGGTGGGATGGGGGGTATGGGGGGTGGGAGGGATACTGGGACCCGTGGTGGTGGGAAATGGGCACTGGTGCAGGGATGGGTACTCGATCATTGTATAACGGAAACCCAAGCACAAAAATTTGTAAGTCTACAACTGTACCTCATGGTGTTTCACTAATAAAAATTTTTAAAAAAGAAAAGAAATGCAGGCTTCTCACTGAACTTAATCAACCTTCACTTCAAAAGGTTGACTAGGCAGATTTCAGGTGGGGGAAATTTATGTGGCCTGTGCGAGTCCATTCCAAGAATCTTCTCTGGATCCCCCAGCCCCAGGATTTTTTAAAAATATATTTATATAATTATTTGAATTGTTAATCCAATCGCTTTTTTTTTTAATTCACGGGGAGGCCAGACTCTTCTGTTCTACGTCCCAGAGAGCTATTGACAGTCACTCTGGTCTCGGTAACGCTTGGCCCCAGATGGAAAAGATTTACCGGCTTCAGTCACGCGTTGAGCAAATGGTTTTGCTATCAGTGGATCGGCAGTTTCAAGAAAGACGGTGGCAGTTCTCTAGCTGGACCAGAGAAGAGACGTGCTTAGAGTTACTATTCATCAAAAGCAACCGATGCTGGCGCGGATGTGGCGAGAAAGGGACACTCCTTCACTGTTGGTGGGAATGCCGACTAGTTCAGCCCTTTTGGAAAACAGTATGGACGTTTCTCAAAAAATTAGAAATTGAGCTCCCATTTGACCCAGCGATACCACTCCTGGGAATATATCCCAGAGAGGCAAAAATGTGTAGTCGAAGTGACATCTGCACTTGTTTGTTCATTGCAGCACTCTTTACAATAGCCAGAAACTGGAAGAAACCTGAATGCCCAAGAACAGACGACTGGTTAAAGAAACTTTGGTACATCTACACAATGGAGTACTACGTAGCTCTTAGAAAAGATGAAGTTATGAAATTTACATACAAGTGGTACAACATGGAAAGTATCATGCTAAGCGAAATGAGTCAGAATGAGAGGGATAGATATAGAAAGATTGCATTCATCTGGGGATATAAAGTAACAAAATATGAGATTAATACCCAAGAATAGCTGAGATCAACACCAGGAGGATTACTCCATAGCTTAGAGGCCAGCCAGGTATTCTAGGGGAAAGGGCAGTTCAGATAGAAAAGGGAGCACCAAATAAAGGGTGTTTGGAGGATCCTCCCAGGAGGGGAGATGCATGTTGAAAGTAGACTATGGACTGAACATGTTTGCCACTCAATGCCTCTTTTGCAGACCACAGCACCCAAAAGGAGAGAGAGAACAAAAGGGAATGCCCTGCCACAGAGGCAGGGTGGGTTGGGGGGGGGGGGAATGGGGGTGGGAGGGATACTGGGATCCATGGTGGTGGAAAATGGGCACTGGTGGAGGGATGGGTATTTGATCATTGTATGACCGAAACCCAAGCACAAAGATTTGTAAATCTACAGCTGTACCTCATGGTGCTTCACTAAAAAAAAAAAAAAAAAAAAAAAAAGAGTTTACTGTTCATGTGCCCAGTTCACGCTTGAGTTCAGCAGGTGAAGAACCGTGGCCCGGTGTATTATTTATTTTTGGTTTGGGGCCACACCAGCCGTGCTCAGGGCTGACTCCTGGCTCTGTACTCAGGGATCACTCCTCGGGGCTTGTGGTGGCCACATGGGGTGCCCGGATGAAACCTGGTTCGGCCGTGCACAAGGCAAATGCTATCTCTCCAGCTTTGAGGAAGTTGGTTATTGAGACTTATTTCCTGGAAATGGGGGGCCAGAGTGACAGTCCAGCAGGGAGGGCGTTTGCCTTGCACGTGGTCAACCCGGGTTCGATCCCCAGCATCCCATATGCTCCTCTGAGCACCGCCGGGAGTAATTTCTGAGTGCAGAGACAGGATTCAGCCCTGAGCATTGACCCCACACCAGGCTGTCTTCACTGGGGAAACTCAGAAGGGGGTGGGTTGAGTTTCCCTCCCTGCCCTAGCAGAACCCCGGCAGCTGAAAACCTCCAGAACCCAACTGCCACAAAGCTCAAGGCCACTCTCCACATGCTTAGATGAGTCTCACCTAGAGGGGAAACTGTCACTGTCACTGTCCTCCCGTTGTTCATCGATTTTGTTCAAGCAGGCCCAGTAACGTCTCCATTGTGAGACTTGTTGTTACTGTGTTTGGCATATCGAACACGTCATAGGGAGCTTGCCAGGCTTTGCCTTGCCAGCGAGATACTCTCGGTAGTTTGCCGGGCTCTCCGAGAGGGGCGGAGGAATGGAACTCGGGTCGGCCACGTTGGCTGCTTGCAAGGCAACCTGCAGAAGAAAACCAGGTTTGCAGGACCCATGACTGAGATCCCCAAGCTCGCTCAGAACAGGACTGGGCCTCCTCCACCAGCTCCCAAGTTTTCCAGTAGCCTGGCAGTCACACCCACAAATTGCCTCCAGCGCCACGTAATCTATGAAATAAAGCTCCCAGAAGAGAGTGACACAGAATGTCTTAGAGCGCGTGGCTACTTTTGCGGCCGCGTGGTCTCTTATACTCTAGCCCAGGGTTGTACTAAAAATAGGACACATCTGTTTGGGTTTTCACATGCATGCTTGTAATCTCTTATACAGGGGCTTAAATGGCTCCAGGCTGAGATACAACAAGCTCCACACACTTCCCTCTTATGGGAAGGTGCAAGGTGGTGAGATTGGTGTGTGAATATTATCTGTAATGAACAATTGTGAACCACTTTAGAAAGATAAAGTTAAAATTTTTTGAAAATTTTTATTAGTGAGGCACCATAAGGTACAGTTGTAGATTTACAAATTTTTGTGCTTGGGCTTAAGTTATACAGTGTTCGAGTACCCATCCCTCCACCAGTGCCCATTCTCCACCACCACTGATCCCAGTATCCCTCCCACCCCCCATTCCCCCATTCCACCCTGCCTCTGTGGAAGGGCATTCCCTTTTGTTCTCTCTCTCCTTTTGGGTGTTGTGGTTTGCAAAAGAGGCATTGAGTGGCCATCATGTTCGGTCTATAGTCTACTTTCAGCATGCTTCTCCCATCCTGGGTGGATCCTCCCAGCACCCTTTATTTGGTGCTCCCTTCTCTATCTGAGCTCCCTTTTCCCCTAGTGTGTGTGGCTGGCCTCCAAGTCATGGAGCAAAATTCCTGGTACTAATCTCGGCCGTTCTTGGGTGTTAGTCTCCTATTTTGTTACTTTATGTTCCCCAGATGAATGCAATCTTTCTACGTCTATCCCTCTCTTTCTGACTCATTTCGCTTAACATGATACTTTCCATGTAGTGCCACTTGTATGTAAATTTTATGACTTCAGAAAGATAAAGTTAAATTAAAAAAAAAAACAAAGAAAGTTGTGAGGGGAGAAAAGGGGAGAAATACGTGCTCCAGAGAGAACACAGGCTTCCCCAGAGCACAAACAAGCAATAAAAAGAAGCGAGCAAGGCAGATTATGTGTTCCAGCGAGAACACGGGTTTGAGGAGTGAGCCCCTGTTTGGCAGAGATGTCTGGACTCATAGATCATTTTAATCTCTTTGCCAACAACTCTTCCCTAACGAGTCAGCATTCAGGCCTGGGGGCTGTGTTTTGTCTAGAGCACTGGCTCATTCTTCATTTCACCCAAGAGCTCTTCTCTTTGTAAACCCTTCTGAATGTCAGTGGGCTGACAGCTCTTTTTTATTATTATTTTTTATTTTTTTTTTAATTTTATTGACTCGCCCTGATAATTACAGTTTTTTTTGGGAGGGAGGGGGGTTACACCCGGCGATGCTCAGGGCTGACTCCTGGCTCTGCACTCAGGAATCACTCCTGGCAGTGTTCAGGGGATCATATGCGATGCTGGGAATTGAACCCAGGTCGGCCTCGTGCAAGGCAAACGCCCTACCCACTGTGCTATTGCTCTAGCCCCCAGATAGTTACAAGCTTTCATGTTTGGGTTATAAGCACACAATGATCGAACACCCATCCCTCCGCCAGCAATATCCCCGGTATATCCCTCTTTCCCACCCTCCCCCTGCCTCCATGGCAGACATGATTCCCCATAATCTCTCTCTAACTTTTGAGCATTATGGTTTGCAATACAGACCCTGAGAGTTATCATGTTTGGTCCTTTATCTACTTTCTGCACACATCTCCCATCCCGACCGATTCCTCCAGTCATCTTTTACTTAGTGATCCCTTCTCTATTCCAGCTGCCTTCTCCCCTTTGCTCATGAGGCAGGCTTCCAGCTATGGAGCTATCTTCCTGTCCCATGTATCTACTATCCTTGTTTTATACTCCACAAAGTGAGGGGTGACGGCTCTTAGCATATCAAAGGACACACCCATTTTCTGTGCCCACCACTGACAGGGACCTCTGTCCTAAGCCACTCATCTTGGACCCTTGTCTGAAATCTCGACCACAGAAAACGACTGAAGTGAGTTTTTCCCAAGGTTGGGGTACCCAGTCTCATTTGCAGTAAACAAAGGATGCAGAAAGTTCACCGGCTTTAGACTGGGGGCCTTGATCCAGCTCACTTCCTGATTTTTTATAAATAAAGCTTTATTGAAACACGGCCCCCGCCTTGATCTGTGAAGCCGTGTGAAGACCTTTGTTCCCACAGCACTGCTGGTGGTGTTGGGGCAGAGAACACACAACCCAGTGTGTTGTGGGCCTTTCTGAGCCGGGCATGCAGGTGTGGTCCCAGAAACAGTCAACAAAGAGGTCTGGCCAGTCGAAATGCGTTATACTCATAGGTTGACTTGTAGCGTGTGCATAAAAATTTGAGACACATCATAGAAGACTAAATCCCTTGGATGTTTTATTCCATTTCAACACAGTTGTTCTCATTCCCTGACCCAGAGCGAAGCGAGGCTTAGAAGTTCTGCTACTATTAAGTGAGATCCTTTCATCATCTTGCGTCTTGCCAGTGGGCCAAAAATCTACTTGAATTGGCTCCAAGTCATTGTCCTTTGAGTTGTTCTTGGTACTCGGAGTTGTTCTTTGAGTTGCTATGGCAGCAGAAAGATGCAGAGTAAAGTGTCTTGCTTTGATGAACCAAGAGCTTAGCCTACTGGACAAATACAGCCATCTTTTAGGGATGAGTCAATGAGGCCAGGATACAAGGTCAGAAAACCTGGGTTTCCATTCTTGGCTGGGCCAGCAAGTCCCTCTGTGTCCTTTCTTGTCTCTAGTCTTGGCAGACCTTCCCTTCCTGATTCAGGACTGTCCACATTCAAAAGATGGTTGGGGGTCTGGAACGATAGCACAGTGGGGAGGGCATTTGCCTTGCACGCGGCTAACCCAGGTTCGATTCCCAGCATCCCACGGGGTCCCCTGAGCAGGAGTAATTCCTAAGTGCAGAGCCAGGGGTTAGCCCTGAGCATCACCAGGTGTGACCCAAAAAAGAAAGAAAAAAAAAGATGGTTGGAGGGTCATGCTGGATTTACAGTTAACTGTAAATGTTAACTCCTTAGAAATCACAGTGTTTCCCAACCCAAGCGTCCTAGAACAGATGACTGGTGAAAGAAACTTTGGTACATCTACAAAGTGGAATACTATGCAGCTGTTAGAAGAGATGAAGTCATGAACTTTGCTTATAAATGGATAGACATGGAGAGCATCATGCTGAGTGAAATGAGTCTGAGAGAGAGGGACAGACAGAGAAGGACTGCACTCATTTGTGGAGTACAAAACAACATAACATAAGGCTGACACCTAAGGATAGTAGATACACGGGACAGGAAGATTGCTCCATAGCTGGAAGCCTGCCTCATGAGCAAAGGGAACAAGGCAGCTGGAATAGAGGGGGATCACTAAGAAAATGATGGCTTGAGGAACCGGTCGGGATGGGAGATGTGTGCTGAAAGTAGATAGTGGACCAAACATAATAACCTCTCAGTATCTGCACTGCAAACCATAATGCCCAAAAGTAGAGAGTATGGGGAATATTGTCTGTCATGGAGCAGGAGGAGGGTGTGAAAGGGGGGTATACTGGGGATATTGGTGGTGGGGAACGTGCACTGGTGGAGGGATGGGTGTTTGATCATTGTGTGATTGTAACCCAAACATGAAAGCTTGTAACTATCTCAAGGTGATTCAGTAAAAATTAAATAAATAAATAAATAAATAAAGAAAGAAAGAAAGAAAGAAAAGAAAAGAAATCGGTGTTTCCTGGGGCCAGAGTGATAGTTCTGGACGGAGGGCACTTGTCTTGCACTCAGCTGACCCAAGTTCAATTCCTGGGATCCCTGAGTACCACTGGGAGTAATTCTTGAGCATTGCTGGGTGTGGCCGCCAAACCAAACCCAAGCAAACAGAAACCAGTGTTTTCATGAGTGCATCTCACCAGGGCTGTGTAGAGTTAACCATGACCTTGGACCTGGAAGAGAAAAGATACCCAGCACAGTTCAGAGACCCCCTCCCCCTCTGCCCCCACGGCCTCCAAGCCCCAGTAGTTCTTACAAGTAGAGGTGCATTTCTCTCCGCGGCTATTTTCCAGAAGATTCTCTCATCACAAAAGGAGCTTGCCTGGAAATTGTGTTGCTTCCTAGCTTACCACAAATGAGGGTGTTGCTTTGGGCTTTGTCGCTTTCCCCCCCCCCCCCCATCTCTCTCTCCTATGCTTGGGGAAATGGGCACCGATCCATTCCCAAGGTTTCAAGTTCCCCTCTCCAAGAAAATACTTCAATCTCTTTCTCGTGATTGCGACTCAGAAATGTCAAAAGCTGTAAGCCTCCAACGTGGCAGGCCCGCTGCTGTCTTCTCCAAGGAAGAAAAATCGAGGAAAATTCAGAGGAAAAATTTTTACTGGTTCCCCTCTCCCTCCTCCATCCCTCCTTCCTGGTTAGTTATATTTAGGGAAGATTGATGCCTTTGGCTCTGGCCGTCCGTGGTTCTGTCCGCCTTCTTAGTAAGACTCTAGTTTTGCCTTGGGAAGTGTCTGTGAGCCTGTAGGAAAGAGACACTTCCTGCTTCTGATCAGAGATGTGAGTAAACCAGGTTCTAGTCCCGAGAACCCTAGAGAATCCTCATCTCTCGGATGGCTAATTTGTCTTATTTTCAATTTTATTTATTTATTTTTAATGAATCACTGTGAGGTACAGTTGCAGACTTACAAACTTTCATGATTATGTTTCAGTCATACAATGATCAAGCACCCATCCTTCCACCAGTGCCCATTCTCCACCACCAGTGTTCCGAGTATCCCTCCTGCCACCACCACCCCATCCCCTCACCCCCGCCTCTGTGGCAGGCACATTCCCTCTTACTCTCTCTTTGTCTGGCTGTTATTTGTCGATTGCCTCGAGCAGATCCCAGTAACGTCTCTTTCATCCTAGCCCTGAGATTATATTCAAGGCTCTTTAGGAGAATGAGACCCATCATTGTTACTGGTATTTGGCATATTGGGTATGCCACGGGGAGTTTGCCAGACTTTGCCATGTGGGCAGGCTATATTCGGTAGCCTGCCAGTTTGTCCAAAGTAGGAGTGAGATAATAAGATGTCATAATAAGATGTCGCGCGGCCGCATTTGCGGCCGCGCGGTTCTGGGAGCTGGTTTTTATAGTCTCTGGGTCTTGGCCGTTGATGGGATTACATGGCGCCAGGGGGCCAGTTGGTGGGTGTGACCCCCGCCTACTGGAATTTGGAGGATCTGGGTGGAGGATGCTCGGCCCCAATCCGAGTAGGCTTGGAGATCTCGGGCCCGGAACCCGCGTGGCTTTGTCCCTCTGCCAGTACCTTCATGTGTGCGGAGAGTGGTCTCAGCATGGTGGTGGCTGGTCCTGGAGGTCTTCAGCTGCCGGAGCCCTGGTCGGGGCGGGGAGGAAAGCTCAACCCGCTCCCCTCCAAGGGGCCCCGGCGAGGACAGCCAGGCGCGGGGGCAGGAGACTGCACTGTTCTCTTCCGGGAGCTGGATTTTATAGTCTCTGAGTCTTGGCCGCTGATGGGATTACACGGCGCCAGGGGGCCAGTTGGTGGGTGTGACCCCTGCCTACTGGAATTTGGAGGATCTGGGTGGACGATGCTCCACCGAAGACCTCCAGGACCAGCCACCACCATGCTGAGACCACTCTCCACACACATGAAGGTACTGGCAGAGGGACAAAGCCACGCGGGTTCCGGGACCGAGATCTCTGGCTGTTATGGTTTGCAATATATGTACTAAGCGGCCATCCTGTTTGGTCCATAGTCTACTTTCAGCACGCATCCCCCATCCCGAGCGAGCCCTCCAAGCATCCTTCACCTGGTGGTCCTTCTCCGTCCCAGCTGCTTTTTCCCCCAGCATGTGAGGCCACCGTCCAAGCCGTGGAGCGATCCTCCTGGCCCTTACCTCTACTATCCATGGGTGTGAGTCTCCCATTCTGTGACTTTATATTCCACAAATGAGTGCAGTTATTCTCTCTCTCTCTCTCTCTCTCTCTCTCTCTCTCTCTGACTCAATTTGTACTGAGCCCTAATTGCAAAGTCAATCATTATAAGTAAACAGGAGGGAAGGTTTGGTTTTCTTGGACCTGCTACCCCACTATGAAGGGGAAAAAAAATCTCATTTCCCAGGGCCGGGGCAATAGTACAGCAGGGAGGGCATTGGCCTTGCATGTGGCTGACCCTGGTTTGATCCCCAGCATCCCATAGGGTCCCCTGAGCACCGCCAGGCGTGATTCCTGAGTGCAGAGCCAGGAGGAACCCCTGAGCATCACCGGATGTGGCCCCAACAGAAAAATACTTTTCACTACAAGGCCCAGGATTGTGTTCTTTTCCAGCTCTGGAGGAAGAGGCTGGTATCTTGGATAATTCTGCAGCCTCTGTCGGACCTAAAGCTTTCCCAAGTCCCTCATCTGGCTGGTGGCCAGCGTACAGATGGGTCCCTCGTGGGTCTCCTTCCTTTTCTTCTCTTAGCAGGGGCCAGACCTTTCTGGGAAATGTCCTTATGGCCTTTGTCCTCAGGAGGCGGTGACAGAAGACAGTTGTCCTTAGAAGGGAGAGGTGGGGCCCCCCACAAAGGACAAGGCCCCCCTCTCCCTGTGGGTGGGAGGGATTTGTGTAAAGCGGAGGCCTCGTCTAATTAACGTTGCCCATCCATCACGGAGGCTGTTAAAATCCCTGACCCGCCTCTCTCATCTAACTCCCATAATTACTCCAATTATGCATTTCCTCAATGATTCTAATTTTGTGCATAGATGTGTATATTTTCATCCAAGGCCTCCTCCGGGGGATGCATCCGCCCGGACACAGTGACCCCTGTGGTGACCCCCTGTCTCGCCACCAATTAGGATGTCTTTAACCGCGACTGCGCTCCGAAGGGAGAGACCTTGGCTTTCTCTATGCGGCCTTTGCACGGGACACTCCATGCATGGGAGAAAGGACACATGCAACAGAGAGCACAAGAAACAGTCAAATGATATTTGGGGGGGGCACAAGGGGGTGTTCCCAAACATTTATTGTTGAGCGTGTATTCATCTGCTGTAAGACAAATTGACCCACCATGGATTGTCTCCTTAATTTTTCTTTTTTTTTTTCTTTCTGGGTCCCACCCGGCGATGCTCAGGGCTGACTCCCGGCTCTGCACCCAGGAATCACTCCTGGCGGTGCTCGGGGGACCCTAGGGGATGCTGGGAATTGAACCCTGGTTGGCCGCGTGCCAGGCCAACACCCTATTCGCTGTGCTATCGCTCCAATCCCTTGATTCTACTTTTTTTTTTTTGCTTTTTGGGTCACACCCTGCGATGCACAGGGGTTCCTCCTGGTTCTGCACTCAGGAATCACTCCTGGCAGTGCTCGGGGGACCCTATGGGATGCCGGGGATCGAACCTGGGTTGGCCGCGTGTAAGGCAAACGCCCTCCCTGCTGTGCTATTGCTCCAGCCCCTGTCTGCTTAATTTTTCTGCCCAGGCCAAAATCATTCCTCCTAGGGGTGTGTGTTGCACCAAGCGGGAGGAGGGAGGGTTGGTAGAGTGTTTCCTGTTCAGCCTTTAACTAAAGTAAAGTAAAGGCCCTCCCGTTGATCATCAATTTGCTCGAGCGGGCCCAGTAACGTCTCCATTGGAGACTTTGTTGTTACTGTGTCTGGCATATCGAATACGTCACGGGGAGCTTGCCAGGCTCTGCCGTGCGGGCGGGATACTCTCGGTAGCTTGCCGGGCTCTCCGAGAGGGGCGGAGGAATCGAACTCGGGTCGGCCATGTCGGCCGCGTGCAAGGCAAACGCCCTACTGCTGTGCTATCGCTCCAGCCCCAGCCTTTAACTGGTGTGTTATTATTCCAGCCACGGTGGGGTTCAGGTCTCCCCCTCTCCCCCACCTATAAATTGTGTTTCCTTCTTCCCCAGCCCACAACAGCTGTCTTCTCACACACACTCTGTCCCAGATGCCGTCTCTGAGTTGGCTTGCCTGGGTCCAAATGCTGAAGGTAAGAGCTGGGGAAAGAGGCTGGATGATAGCACAGCGGGGAGGGCGTTTGCCTGGCACGCGGCTGACCTGGGTTCGATCCCTGGCATCCTATAGGGTCCCCCGAGCACCGCCAGGAGTGATTCCTGGGTGCATGTGCCAGGAGTAGCCCTTGTGCATCTCAGGGTGTGACCCAAAAAGGAAAAAAAAAAGACAAAGTGATACAAAGTGTCATAGTGTTTTGAAGGTGATACAAAGTATCATAGTGTTTAATGGGTGATACAAAGTATCATGGTGTTTAAAAGGTGATACAAGGGCTGGAGCAATAATACATCAAGGAAGGCGTTTGCCTTGCACGCGGCCAACCCGGGTTCGATTCCCAGCATCCCATAGGGTCCCCCGAGCACCGCCAGGAGTGATTCCTGAGTGCAGAGCCGGGAGGAATCCCTGAGCACCGCCAGGTGTGACCCAAAAAGAAAAATAAAAGACCTGGGGAAGGACGGAAAGTCACACACACAGCCCCCAAGGCCACAGACATGCAGAACCCACTGGTGGGAACTGCACGTGGGCCTTGAGAATCGCTGGCACCTACCTCACCCTACCCACCAGGCTTCCCACTCCCCCTCCTGCCAGTGCACCCACTGTCCTGCTCAGTAGGGAAGCAGGGAGGGCTGGAGCGATAGTACAGCAGGGAGACTGACCCGGGTTCGATCCCCGGCATCCCATAGGGTCCCCCGAGCCCCACCAGGAGTGATTCCTGAGTGCAGAGCCAGGAGGAACCCCTGAGCACCGCCAGGTGTGACCCAAAAGGTAATAATAATAATAATAATAATAGTAATAATAATGAGTCAAGGGACTAGACAGTTCAGCAGGGAGGGCATTTGCCTTGCATGCAGCTGACCGGGGTTCAATCCCGTAGGATCCCCTGAGCATCTCCAGCAGTGATTCCTTAGTGCAGAGCCCAGAGTCAGCCCTGAGCATCGCAGGGTGTGACCCAAAAAGCAAAAAATAAATAAAAATAAAAAAAGATGGGACCAGGACATCCAGCTTGTGAGTGCCTTAGGGGCCCGGTGTAGCCACGAATGTTGTTGGCAAAGCCATGGAGCCCCCCGAGGTGGAGATGGGACCCAAGCGGTGCCCCCTTCCTGCCTCCTCACACTCCTTTGGGAGAAGGGGGTGTTTATATATATATTTATTTATTTATTAATAGTGAGACATCATGCAGACTTACACATTTTTGTGCTTGGGTTTCAATTATACAAAGATCTGGGATCCGTGGTGGTGGGAAATGGGCACTGGTGGAGGGATGGGTATTTGATCATTGTATAAGGGTTTTTTTAAAAAAAATTTTATTAGTGAAACACCATGAGGTACAGTTGTAGACTTACAAATTTTTGTGCTTGGGTCTCGATTATACAATGATCAAACACCCATCCCTCCACCAGTGCCCATTTCCCACCACCAGGGATCCCAGTATCCCTCCACCCCCCATCCCCCATCCCACCCTGTCTCTGTGGTTTAAGCCAGGGTCCGGTCAGCTGGCAGCGGGGAGACCTTCCTGGGCTCCTCTGAGCCTCCCTGCACTATTTCCTCCTTCCCTCTGGCCCTGCCTCCTCTCAGCCTGAAGCCCAGGGTCTAGCTCCCCAGCCGGATTGGGGGGGGGGGGGAACGCAGGGGGCAGGGAGAACCGGATTCCAAAACCCTCTGCGCATTGAAAGCAACGTTCCTGCCTTTGTTCTGTTTGGGCTCTGCTCAGAGGCTGTCGGGCTAACGGCTTTGCTTAGCCATCCATGCATAATCTTCTGACAAAGGGGAACAAGAAGAGAGAGAGGTGGAGAGAGAGAGGGAGAGAGAGACGGAGAGAGAGAGGGAGAGGGAGAGAAGGAAGGAGAGAGAGAGGGAGAGAGGGGGGAAGGGAGAGAAGGAGAGAGAACAGAGAGAGAGGGAAGGGAAGGAGGGAGAGAGAGAAGGAGAGAGAGAGGGAGAGGGAGAGAGGGAAGGAGAGAGACAGAGAGGGAGAGAGAGGGAGAGAGAGGCAGGAGAGGAAGAGAGGCAGGAAAAATCCTCCATGGGGGAGGGGAGGAGGCCTCCTGGGATGGTCTCAGGACCAGGCACTGGCTCTGACTAGGGGGTGGTCTCCAAGGTGCTCACACCTCAGCCCCCGGGGGCGGGCAGGGGGGGAAGCGGCCGAACTCCTGCCCCTTTTACCAGTTGGGGTCTCTCTCTCTCCCTTTCTCTCTTCCTCTCTCTCTCCCTCCCTCTCCCTCTCTTTCTCTCCCTCCCTCTCTCTCTCTCTCTCTCTCTCTCTCTCTCTCTCTCTCTCTCTCCCCTCCCTTCTTGGGGCACTGTGGTTTGCAATACAGATACTGAAAGGTTATCAGGAATATCCCTTTACCTACTTCCAACACTCGGTTCTTGTCCTGCGTGACCCTTCCCAACTATTATGGTCCTCTAGCTCCCTTCACTCTCTGACCCACCCTCTGCCCCACCCCCCACCCTTGGGGTGGGTCCCACCCACTGACCAGGCCCCTGTGGACATGGGGAATTTCATGAGAACCAGGAAAGGGAGGCTTTGTGAGCCCCTCAGGACCCCAGTATATCAGGAGCAAAGCTTCGCATAGTCTAATTTGGGGTGGGGGAGGGCTTCGGAATGTTCTAGAAAGACCCCATGGCTTGGGAGTGAGCAGGACTTGTTTGTTTATCCTCAGAAAGCGCATCATTGGCCATTTCTCCAGGTCCAGGCCGTATCCTGAGGGATCCCACGCTAAGACCTCCAAGTTTTCCCTTCAATTCCTTCTCCCAGACGCTTCATGGGGTGCCCTGGGGGTGGGGTGGGGGAGGCCAAGTCCATGGGCTGGACCACACATATCAGCACCGCTGTGCCAAAGAACGACCCCCCGGAGCGAAGTCAGGGAACGCATTTGCCTGGGAACGGGCACAAGCTCTGTGGAAGAGACGGGATGCTGGCACTGCATTTAGAAGGATGAGTCAGTCTAGGCTGTGTTAGCCTGAGCGGGGGCAGAGCTGGAGTTTGCCTGAGGGAGGGAACCAGTAACTGTAAAGCTGGGCACCCCGGGGGCCATCTGTTGTATTTTAGGGACCCACAGGGGAGCTGGAAGGGTTGGGTTTTGGGTGCTGAAGGCTAGAGCGGTCCCACGGGGAGGAGCTAGAGATGGCAGAATGGAGGCAGAGGCCGGTGGGGTATCACTTGTCATCCCGTTGCTCATCTTTTTGCTTGAGCGGGCGCCAGTAATGTCTCCATTTGTCTCTGTCGTGTGCTCATGTAGCGAGCGTCTGCTGGCTCCAGGAATCCAGAGTGAGGCCCGTTATTGTTCCTGTTTTTTTGTTTTGTTTTGTTTTGTTTTTGGCATCTCGAAGATCCCACGGGGAGCTTGCCAGACTCTGCCGTGTGGACAGGATATTCTCAGTCGCTTGCCGGGCTCTCCAAAGAGGGACAGAGGAATCAAACCCGGGTCAGCCATGTGCAAGGCAAACACCCTCCCCGCTGTGCTATCGCTCCAGCCTGGGTCTGCAAAGCAGCCAGAGAAAACAAATTCCTTGCTTTGCTCTTCTCCCAGGGAGAATCCTACATCACTGTGTCTAGAGAGAGCTCGGTGCCGATAATTTCACTTACCCGCCCATTAATTCATTTGGAAAACATTTACTAGCTTTCCATTTTGCTCGGCGTTAATGGCCAGGGGGCCCAAGCAGGTTTATAGATCAAGCGCTTGAATGACACTGGCAACCCGAGGTGGGGGAGAGGCGCTCGGGCCCAGCCCAGGTCAAAAGAACCGCCCTTACAACACCCCGAGTCAAATAAATGGTGCTATCTCTGCGCCTCTGAGTGTCGACCTGGTTGATTATTCAGCAGCAAAAGCTAACTGAAGCATGATCTAAATCGAAAGGATAAGTATTTTGGTCTTTATTTCCCTAGAAACCTCATTAAGGCCTCCTCTGAAGTTGTAAGGTAGAAACGTTCCCCAGCAATGGAGGAAAACAAGGAAATCTCCCGAAAGCAGGGGTGGGGGGGGCAGTGTGGGAGGGGAGGAGGGCTCAAACCATCACTGCTTGAAACAACCAGATTAATTTTTAAGGGCTGGCAACGGAAGGCTAGGCCTTAATAACCTTTAGAACTTGAAAGCTTCCAAACACAGTTAAAGAGCTACCTTTAATTTTATAGCCCCACGGCCTTCATTGATTCGGTGACTTCTTGTTTTTTATTATCGCTTTCGTAAACCTTTGTGTAAAGCTCATATATCACCCCTGCTAAGTGTATTTATCAAAGAGGAAAAAAGCAATTATCTCTCCGATTCTTCACTTTTTTTTTATTTCTTCAGTCATCGGTGAATTTGCTCCCTTTTACCCAAATGAACCTCTCGGCACTCGGAAAGCAGGTGAGACTCGCCAAGGTTCCCTTTGACGATGACACGCGTGAAATAGCAACAATTCTTCTTTTTTAAAAAACATTTTTTCTTTTTGGGCCACACCCGGCGATGCACAGGGGTTCCTCCTGGCTCTGCACTCAGGAATTACTCCTGGCGGTGCTCGGGAGACCATATGGGATGCTGGGAATCGAACCTGGGTCAGCTGCGGGCAAGGCAAACGCCCTCCCCGCTGTGCTATCGCTCCAGCCCCTGAAATAGCACCGAATCTTGTCAATTTACTAGTGATCAGGCACCCTACGTTTCGCTTGACAGTCATTATTTTATTCACTCACTTCCTCTCCTCGTTGGAGGCAGAAACGGGCTCCGTTAGAGGTGGCAGTGGGGGGTTGGGTGAGACCCCTCCCCGCCCCAAGGGACCCAGCCCTGGCAGCCACCAGACTCACAACCACTCTCCACACACTCAGGTCCAGCCTCACCCACGAGTGAACCTTTTCCTTGGTCGCAAATGCCGCTCTGCGACACATCATAGAACACACACTTCCCATACTCCAAGAGAACTGCATCACATTTGATGGGGTTCAAAGTAGGAGGCAACCAACCTTAGAGGGAAATACTATATTATTTGGGTTCTGCTTTGGGGCAGGGATTGGGGTTCCCAACACCCAAAAGGAGGTGATGGGAAGGTGTCATGGTGGTGGGATTGGTGTTTGAAGATCAAATGCAAATGTTAAATGTAATCAAATGTGGGACTGGAGCAATGGCACAGCGGGGAGGGTGTTTGCCTGGCATGCAGCCAACCCGGGTTCGATTCCCAGCATCCCATAGGGTCCCCCGGGCACCTGAGGAGTAATTCTTGAGTGCATGAGCCAGGAGGAACCCCTGTGCATCGCCAGGTGTGGCCCAAAAAGCCCAAATGTAATCAAATGTAATATTGTGAACTGCTTTATAAAATGAAAAAAAATTTAAAAAAAAAGACCTTTGGGGTTTTCTCCCCCAGTATATGTGTCCTAAAGGAGGTCACTGGGGGCCCTTTGGCCAGGTGCCACCCTGGGTCTATGGGCATTGAGTTCACACTTGGGGGGTCCCTTCCAACTAGGCCCCCAGAGTGCTGGTTACTGAGGTATGTTCTCATTAAGAGGATTTCACTGTGCCCCTGAGCGCTGACATCTGTTACCCTATCTATTATCCACTCCTGCTTTTCACTGCTTGTCACACCGGACAATGCTCCTTCTAATCTGACTTCCGGCCCTGCGGGCAATCTCAGCTCTCTGGACAGCTCCAGGCCCCTTTAAACTAGAAATATCCAGGTGTCCTCTGCCCCAACCCCGCCCCCCCCCACCCCACACACACAGTTCACCACCTTCTATAAAGCTATTGTTGGCTCCTTCCCATACTGCCCACCTTCTCCAGGGGACACACAGAATTCTGTAGCTCAAGCAAAAAAAGGACCGGGGCCAGAGCGATAGCACAGCAGGGAGGACGTTGGCCTTGAACGCGGCCGACCCGGGTTCGATTCCCAGCATCCCATAGGGTCCCCTGAGCACTGCCAGGAGTAATTCCTGGGTGCAGAGCCAGGAATAATCCCTGTGCATCGCTGGGTGTGACCCAAAAAGCAAAAAAAAAGCAAAAAAAAGGCAAAACGGGACTGAAATTTCATATCTTGTTCCGGACTTCTCATCAGTGTTAAGTTTCAAGGGGTTGCAGGTGGGTTTGGTGGGGGAGGGGGTCTCTGTTGTGTGTATTACATGTGTCATACGTGTTGAACTGTCACCTCTCCCCACCACTAAAGTTCCCCGGCCCTCCCACGCCCACCACCGATAATGAAGTCCCTCCCCTAATTCCCTCCACTTTGACTTCCGCTCCAGAAACCACCAGGGTTTTCTCCGAAGTCCAGGAGTTCATTTGCATCTTGCAACCATTTCATTTGGTTTTCTAATTCCCATCCCACCTAGGAGCGAAGCTACTCAGCAATTGCCCTTCATTTCACTCAGCGTGATCATGTCACCATCCTTAAATGTGGCCCCCAAGTCGTGACATTCTCTTCTTAACAGCAGAGTAGTACTCCATGAATTCTCTTTTTAACAGCAGGGTAGTACTCCATGAAGTCTCGTGAGCACAGCCCCTTTATTCGCTCATCTGTCGCTGGGTCGCTACCTTGGTTTAGCTAGTGTGAGCACTGTAGCCTTCAGTACAGGGTTGCAGGTTAAGTTTTCTTAACCCTTCAGCAGGACTTCTGGATTCTACGGCATTTTCATTTTTAAAGAGAGGAAGCTCCATCTCCCTTTCTATAGTTTGCATCCCAATATTAGTAGGATTCCTTCCTTCTGCTCGTCACTGGTGGCACTGTTTCCAGCCCTGTGTGCTTTGGATCTGTATCTCCCCAGTGATGCGTGAAGCTGAGCACTGTTTCAGGAGTCTGGGGACCATCATGTGTCTTCTGTGGGAAGATTCTTTGTTGGTCCATCTCGTGGCTGGGTTGCTTCCTATCAAGATATCGGTGTTTTATATATGTTGGATATAGTTATCTTCCCATCTACAGCACCCGGTATTCCCAGGTGGTCTCCCACCCAAGTACTAACCAGGACCGACCCTGCTGAGCTTCCAAGATCAGACTAGATCGGGGGGGGCTCAGGGTAGTATGGCAGAGCCTGGCAAGCTGTATGTGTGGGTGGGATGTTCTCAGTCGCTTGCTGGGCTCTCTGAGAGGGGCGGAGGAATCGAACCCGGGTTGGCCGCGTGCAAGGCAAACACCCCCCCCCCGCTGTGCTATTGCTCCAGTCCAAAAAAGTCAGAAAAATTCTCTGCCCGCCTCTCTCTCATCTTGAATCCTATAGCACGGCCAGGCACTGCATAGAAGAAGCCGTAAGTATGCTTGGACCACCGGATTGTTTGACGAAAGACCCAACTCTCTACTTTACTTCTCCTTCTAATTCTCTGCCTCTACTTCTGCCATCAAAGACATAAACCACCCGTGGAGGACAGAGGACCACCCAAGCAACCACATCACACATTCCCTCATTCATTCATTCATTCATTCATGTATTCATCCATTCATTCATTCATTCATTCTGTCCGTGAAAATGCGCCCTACTCCCGATGTTGGCTGTTACGAGTTTCAGAGGCGATACGTCCCCACCCACCGTGTGCATTAGACTCTGATCGTGACTGGGGGAGGAGGGGTTCCATTATGCCTGATTGTTCCCGGGATAATGTCGCCGGAGACTGACGCATGAAAGGCGGGAGGCCGGGACTCATTAATGGGGACCACCGATTTGAAGGAGGACAGATAGATTTTGAAGGATTGGAAAATGGAAACTATTAGGGGACGCTGGAGGGACCCCTGTTATTTAACGCAGGAGGAAAAGGCAGGCGTGATGATTTAATAAGGGTCTTTAAGTATATGGAGGATGGACCCCATTATGGGGCTATCAGCCACGAATTTATCTCAAATCCTTTTTTTTTGAACCAAATTACCGCTTTTTAGTCTGTGCCATCCCTTGGGGTAATGAGTTCCTTCTGTGGACTGCCTGCTGTGTGGAATAACGTCTCCCCCTCACACACACACACGTGCTTCTGAAATCGCCCCTGTATGAATTTGCAGGAACTCGCAGGAATTCTGAGTTTCGAGCGTCCGGTGAGACGGTTGCTGGGAGCGTCTGCCCATACTATATGGATAATTCGAGAGAACTTCTGTCCATCCCTTCTCAAGGATTCAGTCCCATTTTTTTTTCTTTTCCTGACGTCCTTGTCGAAGACGCTCCAATTCTGTTTCACGTGAGCTAAGCAAATTCATGAGATTTCCCCAGTTTGCCTGGGACTCTTCAGGAATCTGCTCAAAACCACCAATTGATCCATCCACCCCCCCTCGCACCCCACATTTTAACTTCTCTGAGGTCAATGGATGCCTCCCAATCAGTATTAAGAAAACGGCGTGTCAGAGTATGCAGGGAGGGAAAGAGAAGGATCAGGCTTGGCTGTGGCTTCTATTATGTGAAATACGGTACTCATATACAGTCCTTCATCTTTGCAAGTGGGAAAATTCCAGGGCAGAAGTTCCGTGTTTTTGTGTGTGTGTGTGTGTGTGAGAGAGAGAGAGAGAGAGAGAGAGAGAGAGAGAGAAAGAGAGAGAGAGAAAGAGAGAAAGAGAGAAAGAGAGAGAGGTGCTTAAATGCCCCAGGATTATTCCTTTGTCTCTTAATTGGGGGCTCTCCTCCTTCACCGATCTCTTTGTCATCCGAGAGCCCGACAATCTTGGCACTGACAACTCCCTCCTAACCCCTGGGCATGGTTAAAGGCCTGTCTGAACTTTCCCTAAGAGACTCAGTGTTAGTCCTCCATGAAACTAACCAATACCCGGGTGACGCGAGGTACCTCAGGGCCTTTGCACCTCCAGCAAACCTTGTGGGATCTCTGCCCTAGCTCAGGTCTCCCTAGAAGGTGAGAGAATCCCCCTTACTCATTGTGATTGGAGATAAGGGGGTTCCCCCAGCCCTGGCAGTTGCTGGGGTCAAAGAATGACCAGAAACAGCTTAGTATCATTGTATCCTTATCCGGACCAGGATGCCCAATCAATACTGCCATGGAGAATGGGCTTCCCAGCAATGCCCCGCTCATTCATGGGGCCTTAATTGGAGGATGCAACTGTCTCCCTGTCCTAGCAGGGCACTCTACCGGGCTCATTGTCCACAGCGGGATGAGGCCATCTCTGGTTACTGGTCATCCCCTTCTTCAACTGGCCAATTTGGAAGTGTCTCCCTCGACTGCCTTCATTTGTGGAATATAAAATAACATAATAGGAGACTGACACCCAAGGACAGTAGAGACAAGGGCCAGGAAGATTGCCCCATGGTTGGCAGCCTGCCTCGTGAGCTGGGGGAGAAGGCAGCTGGGATAGAGAAGGGGTCACTGAGTCAGTGATGGTTGGAAGGATCGCTCGGGGTGGGAGATGTGTCCTGAAAGTAGATAAAGGCCCAAACGTGATGGCCTTTCAGTGTCTGTATTGAAAATCATAGTGCTCCAAAGTAGAGAGAGAGTCTGGGGGAAATTGTCTGCCATGAAGGCAGGGGAAAGGTTGGAAAGGGGGAGGGATACTGGGGACATTGGTGGTGGGGAATGGGCACTGGTGGAGGGATGGGGGTTCGGTCATCGTATGACTGAAACTCAAACATGAAAGCTTGTAACTGCATCTCATGGTGATTCAATAATAGCACTGTAGCACTGTCCTCCCGTTTTTCATCGATTTGCTCAAGCTGGCACCAGTCATGTCTCCATTGTGAGACTTGTTGTGACTGTGTTTGGCATCTCGAAGATGCCACGGGGAGCTTGCCAGGCTCTGCCGTGCGGGCGGGATACTCTTGGGAGCTTGCTGGGCTCTCTGAGAGGGACGAAGAAATTGAACCCGGGTTGACCATGTGCAAGGCAAACGCCCTACCTGCTCTGCTATCACTCCAGCCTGATGATTCAATAAAAAATAAATAAAAAATACAATAAAAAATAAAATGTCTCCCCCACCGAGAACTCTGACAGAAACAAGCATCTCCCCCAAGGCAGGAACCACACTTCTCTGGGGCCAGAGAACTCACATCTGCCGAACACAGGGTCTCATCTGCCCTAAGGCCAGGTTTCCATCACTGGCGTTTCATTTAGAGAAGGCAAGGCCGTGCCAGCGCTCACATCTGTGTTTGTGCAAAAGCGTTTGCTGCTTTTGCCACCGCGGGTCGCTCGTGCCAGTGAGGCGGACTGGTGAAGCTCTGATCAAAGCAGCTGGCGTGCAGCCCACCCACCCCCAAATCGTGGGGAATAAAGGACACGACCAAGAAGCAAGTGCGGGTGTTGGGATCCGGAATCCACACTTCTCTCTTGCTTCGTCCCATTTCTCTCAGCTGCGTTGTGCTGGTGGCTGTGTGTCCTCAGGAACCGAGATGTGGCAGCTGACCGGGGGGGGGGGGGGGAGGTACCAGTTTTCTCACCCAATTCTCTTCATCACCCTGTTTGTTTGCGAAATGCGGTGTTGAAACACCAGCTATCATAACGCCACAAGCATTTCTTGCTTTTTTTTTTTAAAATCTTATTAGTGAAACACCATGAGGTACAGTTGTAGACTTACAAACTTGCATGCTTGGGTTTCAGTTATACAATGATCAACTACCCATCCCTCCACCAGTGCCCATTCTCCATCACCAATGGTCCCAGTAGCCCTCCCACTCCCCATTCCCCCATCCCAACCTGCCTTTGTGGCAGGGCACTCCCTTTTGTGTTCTATCTCCTTTTGGGTGCTGTGGTTTGCAAAAGAGGCATTGGGTGGCAGTCATGTTCGGTCTAGAGTCCACTTTTAGCATGCTTCTCCCATCCTGGGAGGATCCTCCCAACACTCTTTATTTGGTGCTCCCTTCTCTATCTGAGCTGTCTTTTTCCCTAGCATGTGTGGCTGGCCTCCAAGCGATGGAGCAAATGACTCAGAAAGAGAGGGATAGACATAGAAAGATTGCATTCATCTGGGGAACATAAAGTAACAAAATAGGAGACTAACACCCAAGAATGGCCGAGATTAGTACCAGGAAAAAAATTTTTTTTTTAATCAAATCACTGTGAGATGGGTTGGAGCGATAGCAGAGTGGGTTGAGTGCTTTCCTTGCACGCAGCTGACCCGGCCGACCCAGGTTCGATTCCTCCACCCCTCTCGGAGAGCCCAGCAAGTTACTGAGAGTATCTCGTCAGCATGGCAAAGCCTGGCAAGCTCCCCGTGACATATTCAAGATGCCAAACACAGTCACAACAAGTCTCACGATGGAGACATTAGTGGGCCCTCTCGAGCAAATCGATGAACAATGGGAGGACCGTGCTACTGTCCTATGGTTGTTCACATTAATTGATGACATTCAATATTTCAACACCAATCTCACCACCATGACACCTTCCCACCACCAAAAATTCAAATTTTCCCACCACTGCTCAAGCCTGCCTGCCACAGACCGATGCTGGATAATTTATTTTCTATCGCTTATAGAAAATTTCATTCCCCTGACCCGGAAAGAGCCTTCAATCATTGGGAAAGATGATTTAAGGAGAGGCTGCTAAAAATCTCAGGGCTGGAACGAATAGAGACGTTACTGGCGCCTGCTCGAGTAAATCAACAAACAACGGGATGACAGTGATTCAATGATCACCTATTATGAGTATCATGAGAGAGGTCACTCAGCAGCTTTTGTGGCCGCGCGGTCCTAGAATTCTAAAATTGTAAACGACTGGGGTCCAGAGACATCTCTGTAGGGAACTCATCCAAGAGCAGTTCATTTGGGAGTCTCTGGATCAAGGCCATTAATGTACTGAAATGGCACCCGGAGGCAGTTTGTGGGCATGACAGCCAGGACCCCGAAGGGGCCGGGAGACCAGAAGGGATGGCCCTCAGCCCCTGGTCCCGCGTACCTGGGTTTTTCTTCTGGAAGTTTGTGGCCACCGGGGTTTCATCTGTAGAGGGCGGAAAGGGCACATCTGCACCCTCTAAGGTGCCCCCATGAAATCAGCTCAGCACAGGGTCCAGAGAGACCTCCAGCAAGTTTCTGGAAGATGTCACTGTCACTGTCACTGTCCTCCCGTTGTTCATCGATTTGCTCGAGCAGGCCCAGTAACATCTCCATTGGAGACTTTGTTGTTACTGTGTCTGGCATATCGAATACGTCACGGGAAGCTTGCCAGGCTCTGCCGTGCGGGCGAGATACTCTCGGTAGCTTGCCGGGCTCTCCGAGAGGTGTGGAGGAATCGAACTTGGGTCGGCCATGTTGGCTGCGTGCAAGGCAAATGCCCTACTGCTGTGCTATCGCTCCAGCCTGTTTCTGGAAGATGTATAGACGATATTCCGGGCTTCATTGCTGAGTCCATTTGCTTGTTTTTGGAAGCGCTGCTTCCAACGTTTAACTTCTTGGCAGATGAACATCTGCTGTGGGTTCTCTCTCTCCTCCAGAAAGTCAGGGCCACGTGGGTGCCTAATATCCCGTTCCCAGGTCCCAGTGTTTCACCCAGTCTACAGTTGATCCACGATGAAATGAATGAGTTGAGTGAAAAGCACTGGAATGACTGTATTTCCCAAGCAGGTAGCAGGACCTCTCACAAGGCCCTCATTTTCTTTCTTTTCTTTTCAATTTTTCTTTTTTCTTTTTTTCTTTGTTTTGTTTTGTTTTGTTTTGTTTCTTTTTGGGTCACACCCAGCGATGCTCAGGGCTGACTCCTGGCTCTGCACTCAGGAATCACTCCTGACAGTGCTCGGGGGACCCTATGGGATGCTGGAGATCGAACCTGGGTCGGCCATGTGCAAGGCCAACGCCCTCCCTGCTGTACTATCTCCCCAGCAGAGGACACCATTTTCTCTGGGTCTGGGGGGCTGTCGATTTTGGTGGGGTCAGTCCAGCAACCCGAATTGCCTGGCCAGGAAAGTTGGATCATCTCCGTTTAATTACGCACGGCCTGTCGTATAAACCTTGGTTATCTCATTACAACTGGAGGGAAATTAAAAGGGAATGCCAAACAGCCCCCCGGGGACCACTGCTACAATCTAGTCTCGGCTTCTGAGTGGTATTTATCGGCCTCTTCCCGGGTTTAAGCACTTCCATAATTCTTGATATTAACTCAACGAACCTCTTCAATTTCCCCACCCTTAAGCAAGCAACCTTGACGATATGCAAAGGGACAGGGTCAGGGTGGGACAGGAAACCTTTTATTCAATGTACCTTGTACAATGGGCTGGAGTGATAGCACAGCACGTAGGACATTTGCCTGGCACGCGGCCAACCCAGGTTCGATTGCTCCATTCCTTTCGGAGAGCCCGGCAAGCTACCGAGAGTATCCCGCCTGCGTGGCAGAGCCTGGCAAGCTCCCTGTGGCATATTCGAGATGCTAAACACAGTCACAACAAATCTCACCATGGAGACGTTACTGGTGCCCGCTCGAGCAAACCGATGAACGACGGGAGGACAGTGCTACAGTGCTACCTTGTGCATTCAACCCCGTGGACGCTCCCTTTGGCCCAGAAACCAAACTCTCTGTCAAGCTCCTCAAAGCTTCAGGAAAAATCTCTGATCCCTCTCCCCACGGCCCCATTCCTCTTGACTGGCTTTGTTGCTGGGTTGGTTGATGGTCTTGTTACATCGACCTCAGCCTTACATCTTCATCAGCGCAGATGCAGTTGGAAAGAGTCAATATTACTTATCACTGCCCTGTCTCTGCTCCTTGGCTGCCTGTGTGGGCACCTGCTTCCAGCATCTTGGCAGAAGCAGCAGATAAATCGCTCGCACACTGGTCACCCATGGCTGGCCAGAGGCAGCTGCAGGCCAATGAATGCCCAGCTGGCTTTCCAGATGTTTCTACCCGGAGTTTCTCCTTGACCCGGACTTCCAAACCCTTTGCAAACTGTTGCTTCTTGCTTCTTGGGGTTTGGGGTAAAGGACCTCATTTGAAGACCGCGCCAGGCTGTCTTCACCGGGGCCCCTCAGAGGGGGGCGGGTTGAGTCTCCCTCCCCACCCCAAGCAGAGCCCCGGCAGCTAAAAACCTCCAGAACCCAGCCACAGCCATGCTCAAGCCCATTCTGCACATGCTCGGACGAGCCTCACACATGAAGGAACCAACCGAGGAACCCAGGTATGCGGGACCCGGGGCTGAGATCTCCAAGCCTGCTCGGATCGGGACTGGGCCTCCTCCCCCCCAGGCCCCCAGTTTTCCAGTAGCTTGGCAGTCACACCCACAAACTTCCCCTTGGCACCATGTCATCTTATCAATGGCCAAGATCCAGAGACTATAAACTAAAGCTCCCAGACGAGAGTGATGCAGTATTTCCTGGAGAGTGTGGCTGCATTTGCGGCCACACAACCTCTTGTACTCTAGCCCATCGGTATACCTAAAGTAGCACACGAGTGTTTGATTTTAACAAACTTGCTTGTATTCTTGTATATACGGACTTAAATGGCCCCAGAATGAAACACAACAACCTTCACACACTTCCCTCTTATTGTGGTGGGAAGATGCTTGCTGATTGGGTGGGTGTTTAAATATTATCTGTAATGAACTACTGTGAACTACCATATGAAGATAAAATGCATTTAAAAATTGTAAAAAAATAAAAGAACCTCATTTGGGTCTGGAGAGGGAGCTCAGTGAGACAAAGCACCTAGTGGGCTCACATTCAATCTCCAGGACCACCCCCACCACTAAGAGTGAATCCCCTTCACCGGAGTAACCTGCACGTGTGTTTCCACCCCTCCAAAATACAAATCTCATTCACCACCCGCTCTAAGAACATAATCCGACTCACCCCCGGGTTACTTGTGGGGTGAGTTATTACAACATCCCCATGCAGTTCTTGGAACCAAAGTTAATTGACTTCTATTCAAGACACATGCCTTAACCCCAACCCCGCCTTCCTACAGAAACTCTACCCCAAGCATGATGTTTTCTAGGGGGCTGTTTACATAACTGTGTTGTGTTAATATTTGGCGAGAGAAAAATGTGTTCCTCGAGGGTACGGATAATCAGAAAACCAGAACACACTTTATCAGACGTCTGTGGAGCAACAAATCAAATTACCAGATGATTCTGTATCTCTGTTGGAAATAAAAATCGAAGCATAAAATTCACTTATGGTAAAGAGAGGTAAAGAGAGAGAGGGGGAGGGAAAGAGAGATCAAAATCTGAATGAATATGACTCCCTCCTAGGTGCTCCTAGAATCTGACCCCTGATGATAATGAAAATAGCTAGAAAAGGAAGTCCCGCCTTCCAAGATGTTCCACCAGTAGGTCATCGTGCAATGAGTTTCTTTGCTATTGGTGATGCTCTCTGGAATAAGGTGAATTGTTTCCGGGGCATCTTGGACCGTGATTGTGAGGCACAGCTGGTCTTGTAAACCCAGGGTTGATCCTCATAGGCGTCCTTGTTTGGGGAGAAGGTGTAAGGAGCAGAGAGGAGGAAACGTTCTAACGTCGCCGGCAGGAAACGAGCCGTTCGTCTGGGGAGTCAGACAAGTTTTTTTCCAGCTTTGCCATATGCTGCCACCAAAGAGGGACACTGACACCTCTCCTGTCAGGGGGAGAACCAGAGAATGGAATGAACTGAAACATATGATGCTGTCGAACAATACCTAGTGCATCTTAAATGCTAAAGAAAGAAGGTAATGAACACCAATGGCGATCATTAAATCGAATGGTCCAAAGGCAGCAGTGAAGAGGCAGCACGTTAGAAAAATCTACCTGCTTCTTCACCTTCAGAAAAATGATCCCGGAGGGGAGGCAGAGCAATAGCACAGCAGGGAAGGCACTTGCCTTGCATGTGGTCAACCCAGGTTCGATCCCTGGCATCCGCTATGGTCCACCGAGCACCGCCAGGAGTGATGCCTGAGTGCAGAGCTACGAGGAATCCCTGAGGATCACTGGGTGTGATCAAACACTATCCCAGCCCCCAAAGTGGTCCCAGAAATAACATGGAAATGTCACTGTGTTTTTTGTTGTTGTTGTTGTTTGTTTTTTTTTTTTGTAAATTTTTTTGCTTTTGGGGTCACACCCGGCGATGCACTGGGGTTACTCCTGACTCTGCTCCCAGGAATCACTCCTGGCAGTGCTCAGGGGACCCTATGAGATGCTTGAAGTTGAACCCGGGTTGGCCACGTGCAAGGCAAATGCCCTCCCCGCTGTGCTACCACTCCATCCTGAAACGTCATTGTTTTAGAAGTCGCTTCTTGCTGTGTGATTTTGAGCTCATCCTTCTCCAAAACCCAGCCTCTTGGCCCATCATGACGGCTCAGTGAACTGAGCACATGCTTTGTATACAGGAGGCCTGGGTTCAACCCCTGGCACTGCATGAACCTGGAGCATTGTTGAGAGGGATTCCTGAGCCACCACTAGGGATGGCCAAGGCCTCCTCTGTCATTCCCCAACCTCCTAATATAAGATTTAGCCTGTTGTCTCGGAAAGGGAGCCAAAACACCCCCTTCTGAGGGTCACCCCGAAGATCCACTCACACAGTGTCCCATTTTACAGATGAGAAGAACAAGGCTCAGAGCATTCATAGAACTCGCCCACTTAGGAGTGGTAGAAATAAATCTGGTCTGTTCTTTTTTTTTTTTTCTTTTTTGGGTCATACCCGGCGATGCACAGGGGTTACTCCTGGCTCATGCACTCAGGAATTACTCCTGGCGGTGCTTGGGGAAACATATGGGATGCTGGTAATTGAACCTGGGTTGGCCACGTGCAAAGCAAACACCCTACCCGCTGTGCTATCGCTCCAACCCCTGATCTGGTCCATCTTAAGGGCACAGCTGGGAACCCGAGCAGGGCTTACAGGGCTTAAAGTGCAGAAGGTTTGGTTGGACTGAGATGCTTAAACAGAGCCTGGGGAGAGAGTTTAAGGGGCTGTGGCCCCGCCTGGCATGTGGATGCAACAATATTGGTGCCCATTCCTTCTCGGGCCAAACTGAGCCCACTGGGGAAGGAATGGGATGGTTTTGAGTCCATTCCCGGGATGAGATGGAGTGTTCACTTCATTCACAAACCCAGTGCGTGCTTGCACGAGAATCTATACTAAACCAGGCGTTGGAGGATGTGACGGAGAGAGACCCTTTCCCTCAATCTAAGGGGGAGGAAACGGGAGTCACGAGGCCCTGACAGGAAGTCATTGCTGTGGAAAGTGGTTCACTGCCTTTGACTTCTTTGCACTCCATGACTTGGGTCACCAAGCCCTGAGATACTTTGTGGGGGATGCAGTTTCCCTGTCCACGGAAAAGTGAAACCATGGAAGACACATGCCCCAATGAGGCTCTTTTTCTTTCTTTCTTTCTTTCTTTCTTTCTTTCTTTCTTTCTTTTTTTTTTATAATGTAGGAGTATTGCTATTTATTCAGCCATTGATTAAGCCGATTGAATTGGGCACGAATTCCACATTACTTCTTTATTTTAAAATTCAAAATATTAATTTAATTATTATTATTTTACCCCTTTTTATTGATTCACTGTGAGATGCAGTTACAAAGCTTTCATGTTTGAGCTTCTGTCATACAATCATCAAACACCCATCCCTTCACTAGTGCACATTTTCCACCACCAAAATACCCAATATTCCCACCCACCCCCACTCCCATTCCACACTTCGCCCTGCCTGTATGGCGGGCAATTTCCCCCATACTCTCTCTCTTTACATTGGTTGTATTTAATATTTCGACACCAGTTCCACCACCACTCAAACCTGCCAAAAAGGTAATGCTAGACGATTTGTTTTGTATTGCTTGTTCTGGATAGAATATAATGTCCAGGAAATTCTGTGACGTTCTCTTCTGGGAGCTTTGGTTTATAATCTCTGGGACTTGGCCATTGATGAGATTACGTGGTGCTGGGGGTCAGTTTGTGGGTGTAACTGCCAAGCTACGGGAAAACTGGGGACCTGGGGGAGGAGGCCCAGTCCCTATCCAATCAGGCTTGGAGATCTCAGCCACGACCCTAACTGCATCTTTTGATCTCTTTCGAGATTTATGGGTCTCTGAAATAAGGCCAATAAATGAGCTTATATAGCTAAGTCAAAGATGGTTTGTGGGTGTGGCTCCCACATACCTAACTTTAGGTTGTATAATTTCTTGGTAAACTTGGCCCCAAGTTGTTGGGGTCTGGCCAAAGGCACAGCAGCAATTTGGGTGTATCTGGAATTCTGAAGGCACCATCAGGCTGCTGATGCACTCGCCCGGCAGGTACAGGTTGACTTAGAGGCTTGTTTTCCGTGGCTGTTTGTGTCTTCAGGGCTTGGGTATTTCCACCGAAGTTCCAGAGTCTCTTTGCCCTGACGACCAAATATTGGTTCTCACTCAGCGCTTCCTGGCTGATGTTGCAGAAATTGGACACCATGGTCGCCTGCCAGCATGCTTTAGGGCTGAGAATCACAAAATTAACCTCCCTGGAAGGTTCAAGTTTAACAGCCTCGAAACTTGAAAGCGCTAAATGAGGAATTGTCTGAGAAGGAAAACTCATTGGTGGAAGGGCAGGGAAAAGCGTGCATGGTCTTTTGACAGAGATGTGCAGTCGAGGCAGGAGGAACCAGTGCCTACAGGTCTCTGCTCCGGGTTTGGGACACACAGGTTCTGCCCTCTTCCTCGTTGCTTTGAGAATACTGCAGAAATCTTCTGAGGACCACTTTCTTTTTCTTTTCTTTTTTATAAAGTTGTTCACGACGATTTATCACATTCAACATTCCAACCCCAATCCCACCACCGTTACCCAATCCCATCACCGTTATTTCCAATTTTCCCAACCACCACCCAAGCCTGCCCCCAGAACAGGCCCTCAATAATTTATTTTGTACTGCGTGTGATGAATAATTCGCTAAAAATTACCCAAAAAATATTTCCTCAGAGGAAAGGATGCGAAGGCAAAGGCTCACCCTGGAACCGGTATGCCCTTCTAGAAGAGGTTAGTAACATGTTGTTACAGGTTAAGCTTGATGTGTGAATATTTTCTTGATTAGGATCATTGCCTTCTACTTTACATCCCATCCAGTATGATGCACTACTCCTGGTCCATCAGTGTTGTAGAGTGTGAGATGTCATGTGGCCGAGAATGCAGTGTGGGCTCATTTTCTTGAACTGCATCATTCAGAGCGTTGCTAGGTTACCGGGAAGGGATGGGGCCTGAGAGCCACTTGGAAGCGCTTGTGGGTGGAGAGAGTGTGGGCAGAGCCAGTGCTAGAACTGGACATGGTGAGTGTGTCCCAGGCCATGAGATCCTGGTGTTGAGAGGGGAGTATCTGGTATGTGCTGGGAAGTTGGCTCTGTGTCTGGGAGAGAGGAGTTGCAAGAGGGAGAGACACATCTGAAGATTGGTGGCCAGCCATCGCCTGGACATTAATTGTTTATTTATTTAATTGGATCACCATGAGACACACAGTTACAAAGTTGTTCATGATCGGGTATCAGCCATAAAATTTTCATGATTGGGTATCAGCCATAAAATGTTCCAACATCCATCCTTTCACTGGGGACATTTCTACCACCAATGTCCCCAGTTTCCCTCCCACCACCGCCCCCAGTCTGTCTCCGTAACAGGCACCTTTCTCCTTCCTTCCTTCCTTCCTTCCTTCCTTCCTTCCTTCCTTCCTTCCTTCCTTCCTTTTTTTATCAAAATAGTTTTTTTTTAAATTTTTGTCAGTGAAACACCATGAGGTACAGTTGTAGACTTACAAATTTTTGTGCTTGGCTTTCAATTATACAATGATCAAGTACCCATCCCTCCACCAGTGCCCATTCTCCACCATCACTGATCCCAGTATCCCTTCCACTCCCCATCCCCCCCCCATCCCATCCTGCCTCTGTGGCAGGGCATTCCCTTTTGTTTTCTCTCTCCTTTTTGGGTGCTGTGGTTTGCAAAAGAGGCATTGAGTGGAAATCATGTTTGGTCTAGAGTCTACTTTCAGCATGCATCTCCCATCCTGGGAGGATCCTCCCAACACCCTTTACTTGGTGCTCCCTTCTCTATCTGAGCTGCCTTTTCCCTTAGCATGCGTGGCTGGCCTCCAAGCCATGGAGTGAACCTCCTGGCACTTATCTCAGCCACTCTTGGGTGTTAGTCTTCTATTTTTTACTTTATATTCCCCAACTTTCTTTCTTTCTTTCTTTCTTTCTTTCTTTCTTTCTTTCTTTCTTTCTTCTTTCTTTCCTTCCTTCCTTCCTTCCTTCCTTCCTTCCTTCCTTCCTTCCTTCTCTTTCTCTCTCTTTCTTTCTTTCTTTCTTTCTTTCTTTCTTTCTTTCATCTTTTTTTTCTTTCCTTATGTCTTTCTTTCCTCCTCCTCCTTTTCTCTCTCTCCTTTTGGGCATTATGGTTTGCAATACAGGTTCTGTTCTTCTCCATAGTGATCATTTCCAACTGTCATTGTCATAATGGTCCCTTCTATATCCTAATTGCCCCCTTTACGCCCTGTCCACCTGTGGCAAGCTTCCAACCATAGACCAGTCCTCCTGACCCTTGTTTCTACTGTCCGTAAGTATTAGTTTCATATTACCTTTTTTAAATATCCCTCAAATGAGTGCAATTATTCTATGTCTGTCTCTCTCCTTTTGACATATTTTACTCAGCATGATACACTCCATGTCCATCCATTTATAAGCAAAATTCATGACTTCGCTTTTCCTGATGGCTGCATAGTATTCCATTGTGTAGATGTACCATAGTTTCCTTATCTAGTTGTCTGTTCTTGGGCACCCAGGTTGTTCCAGATTCTGGTTATTGTGAATAGTGCTGCAGTGAACATAGAATTGTAGATGGTGTTTATGCCGTGTGGTTTTGGACCTCCAGGGTATATTTCCAGAGTGGTATTGCTGGGTCAAAAGGGAGCTCAATTTCTAGTTTTATGAGGAATGAGCATATTTTTTTCCCAAAAGACTGGACCAGTCGGCATTCCCACTAACAATGAAAGAGAGTCCCTTTCCCCCTACTTCCATGCCAGCACTGGTTTTTCTTGTTCTTTGGGTGTGTGAAGTCTCTGTGGTTTGAGATGATATCTCATTGTTGTTTTAAGTTGCATCTCCCTGATGATTAGTGATTAGAGAATTTTTTTATGTTCCTTTTGGTCATTTGTATTTCTTCTTTAAGGACATCTCTGTTCATTTCTTCTCCCCATTTTTGATGGGGTTGGATGTTATCTCCTTATTAAGTTCTACCAGTGTCTTATATATCTTTGATATTAACTACTTATCAGATGGGTGTTGGGTAAATAATTTTTCCCATTCCGTAAGCTGTCTTTATATCTTGGCCCCCATTTCTTTTGAGGTAGAGAAGCGTCTTAGTTTAATGTAGTCCTATTTGTTTATATTTGTTTCTACTTACTTGATCAGTGGGTGTTACATCTTTGAAGATGTTTTAACTTCACGTCACGAAGGGTGCTAACAACATTTTCCTCCATAGACCTTATGGATTCAGGATATGAATTCTAGCAAATAGAATCCAACCACTCATCCAAAAGATCATATCCCATGACCAACTTGGATTCATCCCAGAGGCGTAAGGATGGTTTAACATTCACAAGTCAATCAACATAATACACCATGTCAATAAAATAAAAAATGAACATCATTTGATCTTATCAATACACACAGAGAGAGCATTTGACAAGATCCAGCACCCATTTATGATTAAAAAATACTCTTAAGAAAATGGGAGTTGAAGGAACATTCCTCAGTATAGTCAAAGCTATCTACCACAAGCTTGCAGCAAGAATCATTCTCACTGGGGAAAAGCTAAAAGCCTTCCCTCTAAGATCAGGCACTGGACCTTATTTAATTTAGCCATCACAAGCATCCTGAGTATGTTGAAATTTGATGTTATTTATAGTCCACGTCCGAAGGAAGGATGCTCATACATTTCACCACTACTAGAGAGCTAAAACTCAATGCCACATTCAGTGGCCAAACCCACATACCCCGTGCAGTTTTCTAACGCTGAGTAAGGGCCAATTTTTTTTCCAAAAGACCAACAGTCGAGTCCAGTGGGGAAAAAAAAAACTATGATTGTGGTACATTCGCCTAGCCTGTGGCCACTTTGGAAGACCTCAATTCAATCCTGGTCCCCTGGTCCCCTAACCCCTGGGTACCACTTGGTGTATTGAATGCCCTCCCCCCTCAAAAAAAACATCATTTCAACATGATTGTGTCACTTCTGTGCAGTTCACAGCCACAAACCCTGCGGTGCTGCTGGAACGTTATCTCTCTCTCTCTCTCTCTCTCTCTCTCTCTCTCTCTCTCTCTCTGTCTTTCTTTTTGGGACACACCCAGCGATGCTCAGGGCTGACTCCTTGCTCTGCGCTCAGGAGTTACTCCTGGTGGTGCTTGGAGGACCCTATGGGATGCTGGGAATCAAACCCAGGTTGGCCACGTGCAAGGCAAACGCCCCCCCCCGCCCCCCCCCCCCCCCCCCCGCTGTGCTATGGCTCCAGCCCCTCTTTCTCTCTTAATTCAGTTCTTCAACTTCAGATGCCACCGTCAGGTCACTCAGCTTCTCTAATCTCATGAAAGCTAGGTCATTTCCCCATCCACGGGACCCAGTGTTCAGTCGTCTTCGGGGGCTCAAGGAGGAACCAAGCTCTGATCACATAAACAGTTCCAAGTTCGGGCAGAACAGTGGTGGGCTTCCCCAGCAAATACCTCTTTCTAAAACTCTCAGGGGAGAGTGATCAGTGATCGCACCTGGGGAAGACAAGGCAGGTTGAAAACTGAACCAGTTTATGTGTTAAATTCAAACGTGGAAATGGTCGAGTTCCCTTCCAGCTGCGAGGGAGAGTGTCCTAGCAATGGCACTTTGAATCAGACTCGGAAAGGCTGAAGTCTGAATTCTGCCCTCCCCTGGGGTCCCAGTTCCACATGGCCTCTGCAAAAAAAAAAAAAAAAACCCGGTGAATCCTAATTCTGATGGGGAGTACTACTGTCAGCCTTTTCTGGAACCCCCAACCTTGAACAAGAGACCAAGGAAAACAGAGAAAGGAATAGAGCTGTCTTTTGGGGGGCACACTTTTTAAATTTTTTTGTCACACCCGGCAATGCACAGGGGTTACTCCTGGCTCTGCACTTAGGAATCACTCCTGGAAGTGCTCAGGGGGTCATATGGGATGCTGGGGATCGAACCCGGGTTGGCCAGGTGCAAGGCAAATGCCCTCCCCACTGTACTATAGCTCCAGCCCCTGGGAGGGGAGGGCACACTTTAATTTAGACACTTGAGTAAGAACTAGACAGCTTTTTATGGGGGGAGCCACACTCCACTATGCTCAGGGCTTACTCCTAGCTCTGTGCTCAAGGCTTACAGATCTCTGATTCAGGAATCACTCCTGGCGGGCTAGGGAGACCCTCTGGGATGCTGGGAATTGAACCCAGGTCAGCCGCGTGCAAAACAAGTGCCCTCCCTGCTATCCTATGCCTCCAGCCGCAAGAACTGGGCTTTTGAAAGGATCTCGTCTGGGCAGCTTTGAAAGGGGGGCATTGCATTTGGTGTCCCATTTTACAGATGAGGAAAACAAAGCCCAGAGCATTCATATTACTTCCTCATGAGGCTCCAGGCTTGAGCCTGGACAGACACACCAGAGTGCAGAGATGCCTGAACAGAGCGCAGGAGCAGAGAGTTTAAGAGGCTGTGGCATGCCTGGCATGGGCAGGGGGCGGGGCAGGAGGTCCTAGTCCAATTTCCAGTTCCACGTGGCCTCCGCAAGAACCACTTGTGTGTAGCTTGGTGGCCCAGAGCACTGTAGAGCGTGAGCATGAAACCATCAGGCTTGTGCTCAGCCCCCAAATTCCAACCTGAAAATTGTCAGTGCAGAACGGTGAACTTAACACACAGACGCTGGAGTCCATGAACCCCAGTTGTGCAGTGGTAAAGGCTGATGGACGAGTTCAGGAGGACACAGTAAGAGGGAACCAACATTGGCTATACGAGGGCAGTGTAAGGGGGTGGTGTAAGGGGGGTCTACAGGTGAATCTCACGAAGACAATGTTTATAAGAAATGGTCTCGGTCCTGACGATTTGCTCTCAATGGGACGAACATCTCCGAATGCAACAGTTATGTGTACCTAGGTCGAGAAGTCAACATGACGAATGACCTGGCACCTGAATTGCGCAGGAGGAAGAGAGCAGCTTGGAATGCCTTTAAAAGCGTCAAAGAAATAGCTAAGAGGACAAAGAAACTTTGGTTCCGGGCACGTCTCTATAATAGAACCGTCACACTGTCCTCCCGCTGTTCATCAATTTGCTCAAGTGGGCACCAGTAACATCTCACAACAAATTGTGAGACTTGTTGTGACTCTGTTTGGCATCTCGGAGATGCCACGGGGAGCTTTCCAGGCTCTGCCATGCAGGCAGGATACTCTCGGGAGCTTGCCAGGCTCTCCAAGAGGGACGGAGGAATCGAACCCAGGTTGGCCGCGTGCAAAGAAAAACAATCGCCCTACCCAAGCTGTGCTATCGCTCCAGCCCAACCCAAAAAAGCCAAGGGGAAAAAATTTATTTTAAATCACTTTTCCGCCTTTGGGCTATGACCATGTGTAGTATCTGTCTTCGTCTATTGAATACCCAATACACCCCAGCCCTACCCAGATATGTTCTCTCCAGCGTACACCTCTGTCTCCTCACGCCTTGTTGCATTCTAGCCAGAGACACGCGAGCCCCTTTTCCGCATGCCTACAGGCCCTCACCCCAGTGTCAGGCACTAGGAACAGGCCTGCCGGCTTCCCGATGAAAAATAGCCCTGAGCTGCCTTTGCTATTCGGTAATATCCCGGACTCTATCCAAATGAAGCGTAAAGCGCGTACAACTGCGCCCGCCACTCCCGGGCCAAAGGATCTATTCATTTGCAGGAACATGGGGCTCAATGGAGTGGAAAATAAGCTCGGAAAATTGCTCTTGCCACGAAATTGTATCGATAACCAGGGAGAGCCCATTTAGAACGTCCCTGCCCAGCCGCCTTTTTGTGGCGGAAATTAATTTGGCCAAGTGGTGCCGTGTGTGTGTGTGGCAGGGAACAGACGTGATTCTCGGCCCCTTTGCCACTCAGATGCCAGGGGGGAGGGAAATGGTGAGAGGGAGGTAGATCGGAGCCCCGCCGAGATGGGTTGGTGGAGAGATGAGCAGGGAAGGTGCTAGAAGCTTCTCCCTGCAGATCAGCTTGAAATCTTTCCCCAAAGGAATGCGGGCTCCAGGGAAGATGGAACATACTCAAGATCACAGGTGACGCCTTGAGTTCCTCGGAGCTTTTGTTTCTCCATCCTGCTCTCGGAAGATAAACGTGGGATGGATCATCGGTTCCCGCCAGGTGCAGAGAGAGGAATCAGACATCCCATGCAGGCCTAAAGGCATCGGCTAGGAGGGTCGGCGGGACCCGGCGGGGTTGGTGATGGGTGATGTGAACGCCAGGTCAGAGAGTGCATTCACCACAGACCACGTCTCACAATCGCGCCAGACAACCCGGGTGTTCGCTTGTTCTGCACACAAATGCCACTTGTGTCAACCTGGGCATAGAGGGATCCTCCCTTTGGCACTGCAGATGTGTGGCCAGAAAAGGCCATTGCAGAAGGAGCTGAAAGTGTTGAAGGTGTTGCTGATTTTACTCTCACCAGCCCAGCGCTGCCTTGTGGAATAAGGCACTTGTGTATCATATTGGGATGGAAGGACTCAACCCAGGGTTTCTCTGGAACCCCTGGCCCATGGTGGAGAAACTTTTTTCCTACCAAGAACCGTCAGCTAGCTTTGAACCCCCAGCGTTGGCTGAGTGCAAGGTCATATAGTCTCCGGAGTTAAGGAAATCTCTCTCTCTCTCTCTCTTTCTTTCTCTCTCTCATCTTCTCTCTCTTCTCTCTTTAGGTTTTTGGGTCACACCAGCAATGCCTAGGGCTGACTCCTGGCTCTGCACTCAGGAATCACGCCTGGTGGTGCTCAGGGGACCCTATGGGATGCTGGGAATCGAACCTGGGTCGGCTGCATGCAAGGCAAACGCCCGCCTCGCTGTGCTATCGCTCCAGCCCTTGAAGTGTCTCTTTGAAAGTGGGCGTGTTTGGGCCACACCCCGTGGAGCTCAGGGCCTGTTCCTGACTCTGTGCTCAGGGATGACTCCCGGAAGTGCTGGGTGTCGAACCCAGTGTTGGCTGCATGCAGGGCCGGGAAAATAGTTCTCCGGGGTCAAGGCGCTTGTTTTGCACATAGCCAAGTGTAGCCCCAGACCAGGAGGGAAGTGGCATATCGAATACACCGCAGGGAGCTTTCCAGGCTCTGCCATTCAGGTGGGATACTTTCAGTAGCTTGCCAGGTTCTCCGAGAGGGACAAAGGAATCGAACCCGGGTCAGCCGTGTGCAAAGCAAAACGCCCTACCCGCTGTGCTATCGCTTCAGCAAAAAGCAAAACAAAAAAACAAAAAAAAATAGATGAAAATGTATTCCAAACGCAAGCGTCTGTTAAACACAATCCCCTTCCTTGTTAGAAGCGTGTCCCTCGCTGCCTGAACCATCCCAGACCTTCCCTCCAATCCATGCAGTTCCTCTAAGTTAGACAAGCCAGCCGGGTTTGATTCAGGTGACATTTGCCTCATGGCCAGTAATTAAAGCACAGATGGTGGAGACCCTGGGTCACTGCACACGGTAACCCGTGGGCCATGTAGCAGGCAAGTGACGAGAGAGGATTCACACTTAGTCCAGCCCCCAGCGTCACAGTCAGCCAGCCAGAGACCCGATCTGAATATGGAGTGAGACTCGCTTTCTAACTGAAAACATGAGGGGTGGGGGGGTTGTTGTTGTTTTGGCTTTTTTGGGTCATACCCGATGATGCTCACGGCTGACTCCCAGCTCTGCATTCAGGAACCACTCCTGGTGGTGCTCTGGGGGCCCTATGGGATGCTGGGAATCGAACCCGGGTTGGCCACATGCAAGGTCAGTGCCCTTTCCACTGTGCTATCGCTCCAGCCCCTGAGCTATCTCATTTTTTTTTATTAGTGAAACACCATCAGGTACAGTTGTAGACTTACAAGTTTTTTTCTCATTTTTTCGTTTGTTTTTTGGGTCACACCCGGCGATGCACAGGGGTTACTCCTGGCTCTGCACTCAGGAATGACTCCTGGTTGTGCTCAGAGGATCATATGGGATGCTGGGAATTGAACCTGGGTCAGCTGCGTGCTAGGTCAACGCCCTACCCGCTGTGCTATCTCTCCAGCCCCTATCTCAATTTTTTTTTTTGGAGGGGACTAGGAATACTCAGGGCGTACCTGGCTCTGCACTCTGGAATCACTCCTGGCGGTGCTCGGGGGACCCTATGGGATGCCGGGGATTGAACCCGGGTCGGTTGCGTGCAAGGCAAACACCCTCCTCACTGTGCTATCCAGCCCCAAATGTGAGTTATCTAATAGCCTCGTATACCGTCACTCTCCTCTCTCTCTCTCTCTCTCTCTCTCTCTCTCTCTCCACTCGCCCTTCTCAGCTGTGGAAGAATGGAAGATTCTGGCACCATCTAGGAGTCTTGGGCTTTCCGCAGAGGTTTGTCTCATGGTCTCTTGCTGAGAATTCCAGTCACCTTCAGGTGTCTTGTCTCTGCACTTCAACCACACGCAGGTGACAAATGTCGATCATCCTCCCGGTCCTGCGAGGTCACGTTAGGTAAAACCACCACTCCACATGGGTCCCCTGGTTTATCATGTGCTTCCAGACGCTTCTCCTGGGTACCAGTCGGACCCACAGTGTGTGGGGGGGGGGAGGAGGGAGGCACTCTGTATTTCCACCCCCATAAGGATGAACCCCCATTTTCTCCGGATCACAGTCCTGCCAGTGATTTTTTGGGGGGTCACACCCGGTGATGTTCAGGGGTTCCTCCTGGCTCTGCACTCAGGAATCACTCCTGGCGTTGCTCGGGGGACCCTATGGGATGCTGGGAATCGAACCCGGGTTGGCCGCGTGCCAGGCAAGTGCCCTACCCCACTGTGCTATCGCTCCAGCCCCTATGGATGGATCAGATATTGATCAAGGTGCTGAACTGGGTGATGGACCAGATATTATTTTATTATTATTATTGTTATTATTTTGCTTTTTGGGTCCCACCTGGCGATGCTCAGGGCTGACTCCCACCTCTGCACTCAGGAATCACTCCTGGCGGTGCTCAGGGGATCATATGGGATGCTGGGAATTGAACTCGGGTCGGCCGCGTGCCAGGCAAATGCCCTCCCCGCTGAGCTATCGCTCCAGCCCCTCCTGCCAGTAAATTTTAGCTTTTTCTGTGTTTTTCTCTTCCCTCCAACGACAGGCTACACACAGACCAATGACGCCCTTCTTCCAGAATGATCTATAGAGGTAGGCTGCCGGGAGGGAGCCCTCAAAGCCCATAGCGTTCACTCAGGTCCAGAGGTGGGGTCACACAGCTTTGCAGAATCTGAGACTGGGTTCTTACTCCGAACCACCCTTTCTCCCTTCCAGCTTGCTGCCCACTTCACGCTAAGGGTGCTGGTGAACCTCTCAAAGTGGTTGGGTTGCTGGGGGTTGTTCTCCATCTGGCTGGCCCCGCCCCCAGCCCGATCCCTTTCCTCTTTCTCCCTCTCTCTTCCTCTCTCTCCCTCTCCCTCTCTTCCCTCTCTCCATCCCTCTCTCTTCCTCTTTCTCCCTCTCTCTTCCTCTCTCTCCCTCTCCCTCTCTTCCCTCTCTCCATCCCTCTCTCTTCCTCTTTCTCCCTCCCTCTCTTTAACTCCTCCCTCCCTCTCTCCCTCTCTCTCCCTGTTCCCTCTCTCCCTTTCTCTCTCTCCCTCTCCCTTTCTGTCTAGCTCTCTCTCCTTTTGTGCATAATGGTCTGCAGTACAGATACTGAAAGGTTATCACATAGATTCCTTTACCTGTTTTCAATACCCAGTTCTTATCCCACGTGATCACCTCCAGCTATGATGTCATATTGCCCCCTTCTTTGTGAAGACTCTCCCCTACTGATGATTTGCATATTTTTTGATGCAAATCCATACATGACTTTCTCAAAGATTCTGTTGGGGCTGGAGCGATAGCACAGCGGGGAGAGCATTGGCCTGGCACACGGCCAACCCGGGTTTGATCCCTGGCATCCCATAGGGTCCCCCAAGCCCCACCAGGAGTGAGCCCTGAGCCCAGAGCTGGGAGTCAGCCCTGAGCATCGCCGGGTGTGGCCCCAAAGAAAACAAAAAACAAACAAGAAAGATTCTTGGATTTTTCTGGGCAACTTTCTCCCGGGGTCCGGGCTCCGCTCCAGAAACTGGCGCCGTCCCCTTGCCGTGGGCAGAGCTGGGCTGCGCTGGCCACATGCTCAGGTGCCCACATGAGTCTCTCTCCCCAGGCAGGCCTGGAAACGCCAGATGGTTTCCGCGGCGTCGGGTGAATTGCACGGCTGGAACATCTGTGCGCGGGGTGTTGGGAGCGCCCCCAGCTCCGTGTGGGGAAGCCGGAATTGGAGGTAAAGTTGGAGCCATTGCTGGAATTCTGCCTTTTGTTTCCCTCTCAGCCCTGGGGTGGGGGAGGGGGTCAATCTTCTCTGTGGTCCAGCCTTGAGGGTGCCAACAACCACAACCACATGGCAGTGGACAGCCCCGGGACACAGGTCAGGCCTCTAAAACACCCTGGTATGGTTGTACTGGCCACTTCCTGGATGTCTTTGTCCCCATATTCAGCCAGTTGTCAATTCATTGCAGACTGGTGATACCGGTCCTTTTAAATTTTTATTTTATTTTATTTTATTTTATTTATTTTTTGGCTTTTTGAGTCACACCTGGCGACGCTCAGGGCCGACTCCTGGATCTGCACTCAGGAATCACTCCTGGCGGTGCTTGGGGGACCCTATGGGATGCCAGGGATCGAACCTGGGTTGGCCGTGTGTAAGGCAAATGCCCTTCCCGCTGTGCTATCGCTTTGGCCTCATTTTCTCTCTTTTTCTTTTGAGGGGGGTCACAGCTGGTGATGCTCAGGGCTGACTTCTGGCTCTGCACTCAGGAATCACTCCTGGCGGTACTTGGGGGACCCTCTGAGATGCCGGGGATTGAACTCGGATTGGCCACATGCAAGGCAAACGCCCTCCCCACTGTGCTATTGTGCTACTTCCTATTTTTTTTCTTTTGCTTTTTGGGTCCCACCCGGTGATGCTCAGGACTGACTCCTGGCTCTGCACTCAGGAATCACTCCTGGTGGTGCTCAGGGGACCCTATGTGATGCCAGGGATTGAACCCGGGACGGCCGCGTGCAGTTGTTCCAGCCCCACCACCTTGGTTTTCTTCTTTTTTTCTTTTGGGGGTCCCACCCAGCAATGCTCAGGGCTGACTCTTGGCTCTGCACTCAGGAATCACTCCTGGTGATGCTTGGGGGGGCCCTATGGGATGCTGGGAATCGAACCTGGGTCAGCCTTGCTCAAGACAAACACCCTCCCTGCTGTACTATCGCTCCAGCCCCATCTGGGAGTATTGATTCCAGGACCCAATCTAGTTTTTTAGCATCTGGGCATCTTAAATTGCCCACCTCTGCCCACCACACACACACACACACACACACACACACACACACACATCGGGTCAGGCTGGCCTTAGGCAGGAATGAGTTTATAAAGCATCTGGGAATTGGTCTGAAGGCACCAAGAGATCCCGACCAGTCAAGGGTACCACCATGTCTGGACTTTGGAAGGTCACTGGTGGGGAGGGGGAGGAGCAGAAAGGGAACTTTGAAGAAGGAGGAATTGATGGAGATGGACTTGGAGGCAGGGGGAAGGCATCCGGAAGACGGATGAAATGATCCCCAGGATGGATGGACGCCGCGGCGGGGATGATAGAAAGATCCATATTGGGGATGGAGTGGGAAGCGTGTTACAGATGAGGAATTAATGCGACCTGATGGATGAACTGTGTCAGCCGCAGGAGAAGGGACTTCCGGCGGGGTTGGCGGAGCCGGGTCACTCCTAAGGGAAGATGAGGATGAGTCAAGAGGCGCTGTGGCCTGTGGGTCCCCCGGCTTCCTCTGAGCCTTATACATCGGGAAACGGACAGAGGGTCTAGTGGGAGCTCTTGCCTGGTCAGTGTGCAGACACGCTCTGCCCTCCCTATCTGGGAGTGCGGCTCTTCCGTTACCGACCGGGGCATTCAGTTAAGTTCCATCTCATCCCCGCCTGCCCAGGGGACTCTCCAACCCTGCTCCTCACCCTCCTCGATTCCCAGCTCCTTAGTATTTCCTGTCCGCATTTGCAGGATGATCCCGACCAATGTCTCCTTGACACCATCCAGAGACGCCTGTGTGATGTCAGCCAGGCGCAGCAGCCCGGGGTTAAAAGATGATGGCGGGGCTGGAGCCATAGCACAGCGGGGAGGGCGTTGGCCTTGCATGCAGCCGACCCGGGTTTGATCCCCAGCATCCTGTAGGGTCTCCCTGTTAAGCCTGGGACTAGGGGTTCCCAAGAAGTGAAACAGACAGACACCAACACAAATAATGCAAATGCAGTAGGAGTTTTATTCCAGTACACTGGGGTCGGGCCGGAGCAATAGCACAGTGGGTAGGGTGTTTGCTTTACACGTGGCCAACCGGGGTTCGATTCCTCCACCCCTCTCGGAGAGTCCGGCAAGCTCCCGAGAGTATCCCGCCTGCACGGCAGAGCCTGGCAAGCTCCCCATGGCATACTCGATATGAAAAGCACAGTCACAACAAGTCTCACGATGGAGACGTTACTGGTGTCCACTCGAGCAAATCGATGAACAACGGGAGGACACTGCGACAGTGCTACCGTGCTAATGTTTAGATTTGCACAGTGTCTGGTATTTCAACACAAAGCCTTTCTGCTCTGCAGGGGGGTTGATCATTCTTGAGTCCCTCCTTGTCCACTCCCTTGCCTGTCTGTCCCCGTCCAGTTGCCCCCTCTCGAAGTCCCTTCTAGACACTGAGATGTCCACTGAGCTTCCCCGGTGCATTATTTCCTTCTTCTCTTCCGGTAGAAGTGTCTGCCCATGCATCCCGCGATGCAGTTGTTGACTTGCATCTCTGACAATGCAAGTCAGGATTGGCGGTTCTCGTGCAGTTCTCTTTGGGGTTGACGAAGAGAGAAGCTGGGCCAGCTCCCCCAGAAGCAGGAAGCTGGCTAGGCTGGGCTCCTGGGCCACACTTCCGGCCCTTTCCTTCCTTTCATTCCCTTTTCCCCTGTATTGGAGAGCACTGTTGCACTGTCCTCCCGTTGTTCATCCATTTGCTCGAGCGGGAACCAGTAATGTCTCCATCGTGAGACTTGTTGTGACTGTTTTTGGCATATCGGATATGCCACGGGGTGGGGCTGGAGCGATAGCACAGTGGGGAGGGCATTTGCCTTGTATGCAGCTGACGTGGGTTCGAGTCCCAGCATCCCGTAGGGTCCCCCAGCACTGCCAGGAGTAATTCCTGAGTGCATGATCCAGGAGTAACCCCTGAGCATCGCCGGGTGTGATCCAAAAAGCAAAAAACACAAAAAAAATACACCACGAGGAGCTTGCCAGGCTCAGCTGTTCAGGCGGGATACTCTCGGGAGCTTGCCAGGGTCTCTGAGAGGGAGGGAGGAATCGAACCCGGGTCAGCCGTGTGCAAGGCAAACGCCCTACCTGCTGTGCTGTCTCTCCAGCCCTTGTTGGAGAGAGAGAGGCGAATAGATCCCAGCTGAGCCTCGGGCTGATCACTGAGCTACTTCTGTCTTTGACTCACTTGGCCTGAACGCAGGGGGCGGGGGGGGGGGGGCAGGAAACAGGGGGAGGCCGCTGAGTGTGCTGGACTTATGACTCACCCCTGGCTAATTTGACTCTGGGGACACAGCTTCGACACCCATCAAAGCAGCTGCCAATCACCGTGTCCAGAACATTCTTTATTTAGCTGGTGAAAAGTGTCAGAAACCCCCCAAAACAGCAGAAAGCTCCCTCGGAGGGACTGAGGGAATTCAAGAAAGAGGAAATTAGCCAGCAGCAGCAGGGAAGAAGAGTTTCTAGTGAATTCCATGGCCACCCAGAGGATATCTGGGGGTGGGTGGGCCACAGGATCGTGGTGTGGTCCCTGTGGGCTCATCTGGGCACCCGTTACTGGCTCTGGACTTGGACATTGAAGAGTTACAAAAAACGACTCCAAGGCGCTGGAGCGATAGCACAGCGGGGAGGGCATTTGCCTTGCACATGGCCGACCCAGGTTCGATTCCCAGCATCCCATAGGGTCCCCCGAGCACCGCCAGGAGTGATTCTTGAGTGCAGAGCCAGGAGGAACCCTTGAGCATCGCCAGGTGTGACCCCCCAAAAAGCGGAAAAATAAAAACAAAGCGATTCTAGGTTTCGGCACATGCAAGTCTCGGCTAAGAAGTATCAGGCCCAGAATGAAGCCGACTTGCCCCAATACAGTGTCCTGACATTTCCCCAGGGGCAGGACAAGCGCTGACACTGTTGACACAGCATTCTGCAATTGGTGTACACGATGTGGCCACTGCAGATAAGGACAGAGGCCTGGAAGCAAAGATGGGTCGCCTTGAATAACTGTCGTTCATTCCTGACAGCACCCCAGGCCAGCCGCCAAGTGTGGTACTTGGGTTTCTGAGAACTGTGGTTAGAGATGAATCTGTCGTTCCTCTCCCTTCTTCCCTCTCCCTTCCTCTCTCTCTCCCTTGTTCCCTCCTGCTCTCTCTCATCTTTCCCTCTCTCCCTCCTTCTCTTCCTTTTCTTTCTTTCTTTTCTCTCTTCTCTTTCTCCTATCTCATACCCCATTGCGCGTGCGTGCGCGCGCACACACACACACACACACACACACTCTGCAGGTTAAATATCTCTGGGTACTGTCAGAGGTCGCCGCTTAATGTGGCATTGGGTGGATAGAGGCCACCACAGAACAGGTCTTCCCTTAACATAAGCCATGAAAGATAAGGGAAATGTGGGTTCTGGAGTGGACTGGACCCTAGGCACCTGGACAGGTCAGTTCCAACAGGAAACCTCGACCAGAAACACCAGGTCAGACAGAAGATGAAACAATTCCATAGACCTGGAGAGTATCATGCTAAGTGAAATGAGTCAGGAAGAGATGGGACAGACATTGAAGGACTGCACTCATTTGTGGGATATAAAATTACATAGTATGAGACGGACACCCAAGGACAGTAGACACAAGGTCCAGGAATTTTGCCTCATAGTTGGAAGCCTGCCTCATGAGCTGGGGGAGAAGGCAGCTGGGATAGAGAAGGGGTCACTGAGTCAGTGATGGTTGGAGGGATTGCTCGGGATGGGAGATGTGTGCTGAAAGTAAAGGACCAAACGTGATGGCCCCTCAGTATCTGTATTGCAGACCATAAAAAAATGTCCCAAAGCAGAGAGAGAGTATGGGGGAAACTGTCTGCCATGGAGGCAGGGGGAAGGTGGGAAAGAGGGGGGGTATACTGGGGACATTGGTGGTGGGGAATGTGCCCTGGTGGAGGGATGGGTGTTCAATCACTCTGTGATGGTAACTCAAACATGAAAGCTTGTAACTGCATCTGATGGTGGATCATTGTATGACTGAAACTCAAACGTGAAAGCTTGTAACTGCATCTGACAGTGATTCAATAAAAATAAATAAATAAAAAAGACAAAACAATTCCAGGGGCCGAATTCAGAGATGTCAGGAAGGTTCAACGCCCCCCACTCCCACCCCAAGGCACACCTCACTTTCTGAGCAAGCAGAATCTTCGCTAGCCTCTCATGTGCCCGCCCCATCTGGAATCCGCCACCGCCCTTGAAGATTTGTAGGAAGGAGAATTCTTTCCCATTGGAGGAGGGGGACTGACTTGACCCTCAAGGAAAGCGGTAAAAATTCCCCCGCCTTTTTTTTCTACCCCCACCCTCCATGAATAAATCTTGGCTCTCCATGCCAAACAACAGCGTGTGGGACGTGCTTTTAAAATAATTATTTGCCCTGGCGGGGCCCGGAGTTATCTTTGTTAGCTTTGTCAATGGTATGAAGGCAATTAAGTCGATTGCATTAGTGGCCTCTGCAACTCCTTCTCTGCACCCCGCGGATGCAGCCCAAGTTCAAGGCGAGCTGTCAAAGCTCTGTTCTCATCACCCCCTTCCCCTGCCATCGCCTTGGTGACAGCAAGCCTGAGTTATCCCGCGGGGCCCTGGAGATGAAGATTTGAGGTACAGGGTTCCCAGGCGAATGATCGCTTCCGGTTTGATTTCCACAGACGCGAGAGCGGGATGCTTAGAACAAGTTACCGCAGCCCCACGCCTCAGGATGGAGCGATTGTACAGCAGTGAAGACGTTGGCCTGGCTCGCGGCCGACGTGGTTCCATCTCCAGCACCCGCTTTGGTCCCCTGAGCACAGAGTCAGGAGTAAGCCCTGAGCACTGGCCGGAGTAGCCCCCAAACCAGACAAACCTTATCTCAACTCCGACGGCTTCATGAAGGCCGGTTGTCTGCTTCCCAACCTACTTCTCCACGCCTTCCTTCTTCTCTCCTTCCCTCTGTTCATTTTTTTTTAATTTTTTGCTCTTCATGTTCCTAGAACGAGCAGATGCCATTGGGCTACACTAGCATGCGATGGGGATGAATAGAGATGTTACTGGTGCCCACTCGAGCAAATCGATGAGTAATGGAATGTCAAGTGATCAAGCCTTTTGGGTCACACCCGGCGATGCTCAGGGATTCCTCCTGGCACATGCACTCAGGAATTACTCCTGGCGGTGTTCGGGGGATCCTATGGGATGCCAGGGACTGAACCCAGGTTGGCCATGTGCAAGGCAAACACCCTACCCGCTGTGCTATCGCTCCAGCCCCCATCTCTGTTCAATTTTGATTCATTGATGAGAACCTACAAGCTAAATGCACTGAGCGTTTTCCTGATGAGAAAACACAACCAGGAGGCACAAGTAGAGGAGAAAAATTGCTCTGGTAGATTTGGGGCGTTGAACGAGCCCAGTATGAGCCTTTTCAGAAGGGACTGAGCACAAGGAATCTAGAACTTTCTGGTCTCCAGGAAAGGGCAAGTTCTAGAGATCAGACTCACGGGGTCTCCTTTGCAAGCAGGCAAGGGCCCTGCCAAGCTGTCTTCTCTGAGATCCCCACCCACCCACCCACTTCCTGGTCTGCCATGGGTTTCAAGATCTGTTGGTCTCTCTTGTAACTGTTCCTGCATGGGGTGGTCACCGGCCCACCTGCGGTGACCCAAGGGTCCCCTGGTGCGTTTGGGGCCAAATCATCATTCCCCCTCACCCCAGTCGGCCAATGATGATGGATGAATTAAGGAGGGAACAGGGGCCACCAGGCTGGTTGGTAACTAGTGGCCATTGATTCAAGTCTTGCAGGGTTATAAAGAGATCATGAAAGGTTGGAGTGGCAATGCCACATAGGTGGGGTTGAACATTATCATTGTATCACTGTCATCCTGTTGTTCATTGATTTCCTCGAGCAGACACCAGTAACGTCTCCTTCATCCTAGCCTTGAGATTTTAGAAAGTGCCACATTCGAGGCTCTTTCAGGGTCAGGGGAATGAGATCCATCATTGTTACTAGGTTTTGGCATATTGAATACGCCACGGGGAGTTTGCCAGACTCTGCCGTGTGGGCAGGATACTCTTGGTAGCCTGCTGTGTTCTCCAAGAGTAAGAACTAGATAATAAGATGTTGCGAGGCCAGAAATGCAGACATGAGCTTCTGGGAGCTGGGTTTTATAGTCTCTGGGTCTTGGCCATTGATGGGATAACATGGCGCCTGGGGGCAGTTGGTGAGTGTAATGCCTACATATTGGAAGATGGGGGATCTGGGTGAAGGAGGCCCAGTCCTGATCTGAGCAGGCTTGGAGATCTCAGCCCCGGGTCCCACATGCCTGAGTTCCTCTGCTGGTTCCTTCATGTTGTGAGGCTCGTCCAAACGTGTGGAGAATGGTCTTAAGCATGGTTGTGACTAGTTCTGGAGGTCTTCGGCTGATGGGGCTCTGCTCGGGGTGGGGAGGGAGACTTAACCTGCCCCCCTCCAAGGGGCCCCAGTGAGGACAGCCAGGTGCAGGGGCAAGACTCAAGAACTACGCAACAGAACTGAGGGGGGTGGAGGGGAACATTATCATACACAGTGAACAATGCAGTGAACATTATCATACACAGTGAACAAAGCCCTCCCTTCAGGGGAAGTTATTCTAAGAGATACTCAAGGACAAAAATCTCATCCTGCTAAGAGATCCGCCCAAGGGTGGAATTCCATCTAAGGGGGTAGTGCTTTCCCCTTTCTATTTAAACAGTCAGCTTAAATTCAACATCTTAATAATATTTTTAGTCATTTTGCATGGACACAGTGAAAGATATAGCACTGTAGCACTGTCCTCCCGTTGTTCATCGATTTGCTCAAGTGGGCACCAGTAACATCTCCATTGTGAGACTTGTTACTGTGTTTGGCATATTGAATATGCCACGGGGACCTTGCCAGGTTCTGCCATGCGGGTGGGATACTCAGATGAGCCTCACATATGAAGGAACCGGCAGAGGAACCCAGGTGTGCGGGACCCGGGGTTGAGATCTCCAAGCCTGCTCCGTTCAGTACTGGGCCTCCTCCACCCAGATCCCCCATCTTCCAGTAGCTAGACAGTTACACCTACCAACTACCGTGTAACCCCATCAACGGCCAGGATCCGGAGACTCTAAAACCAAACTCTGGGAAGCTTATTCTCTCGTTCTCACTCTCAGAGAACCCGGCAGGCTACCGAGAGTCTGCTGCCCTCATATATACCTGACTGGGAACACCTGTAAAGGTCATTAGAGGCTGCCCCCAAAGCCTCCATCCCTCTCAGAGAGCCCAGCAAGCTGCCAAGAGTATCCTGCCTGCACATCAGAGCCTGGCAAGCTCCCTGTGGCATACTCGATATGCCAAAAACAGTAACAATGATGGCTCTCATTCCTCTGACGCTTAAAGAGTCCCCAATATGCCATCGGGCTACAACTAGCATGTCACAGGAACGAATGGAGATGTTACTGGCACTCGCTCGAGCAACTCGATGAACAACAGAGTGATAGTGATAGTGATTGTTCAGGAATGAGGCTGAACAATCTGTCCAAGCGGGAACGCAGGGCTAGCCCACAGGGCCAGGCCGTTCTGGACAGGGCATCTCCCTTGGTCTCCTCTTCTTTCTCTGCTCACCTCTGCTTCCCTCGATTGGTTTGAGGGAGATTCCTCCACTTTGGGCATGTTTGCAAGAACCAGCACCCCCAAACCCGGCCAACTGCATGACAATTATATGAGTGGGGGTTCACCACCCTAAGATGGGCTTGCATCTTAGGATAGGGCATGGTTGAAATGACCCAAAACTGAGGTGGAAGGTAACTGTACACATCTATGAAGCGCTTGATCACTTGATCACTTGACTTCCCATTAATCATTGATTTGCTCAAGCGGGTGCCAGTAACGTCTCCATTTGTCCCTGTCGCATGCTAGTGTAGCCCAATGGTGTCTGTTCGTTCTAGGAACATAAAGAGCCTCAAAACAATTGTTCAGGGTCTTGATGAAGAAGTCTGACCATCTGGTAGGTGGACAGCCACACGGTCTTTTGACGTCCCATGGAATCCAGTCGGTAATGGCTCTAGTTCAGCGGTCATCTCCAAATCTCATTACGTGTCCAGCCCATCTGATTTTTGATGCCTTGGCAAACGAGACAGCATCCCTGATTCTTGATTGTCGATGGAGGTCGGAACTCCGGATTCTTTCTCTCACTTGAGTGAAACGTGATATTCCAAGCATAGCTCTTTCGTTTCCTCTTTGGGAGACCCGAATAGCCTTCTCATCCTGTTTGTGTAGGGCCCAGGTCTCTGAGGCATATGTTAATACAGGAAGAACAGTGGAATTGAAGATATGTTCCTGGAGCCTGAGGTTCTTCGTCCTCTTAGCTATTTCTTTGACGCTCTTGAAGGCGTTCCAAGCCGCTCTCTTCCTCCTGCACAACTCAGGTGCCAGGTCATTTGTCATGTTGACTTCTCAACTGAGGTACGCAAAACTGTTGCATTCGGAGATGGTCGTTTTGTTGAGAATGAATGGAACATCAGGAATGAGACTGTTTCTCATAAACATTGTCTTCGTGAGATTCAGCTGTATTCCGACCTTTCCACACTCATGGTCTAAGTCAGCCAGCATTTGTGCCGCTTGGCTAATGTTTGGTGTTATTAGAACGATATCATCAGCAAAGCGAAAGTGGTGTAGTTGCCGACCATCTATCTTCACTCCCATTCCTTCCCATTCCAGTCTATGAAGCACAATTTGGGGAATCCTTTGGAAGGGGTTGGGTTTGCCCCCCGAGACTCTTAAGAAGAGAATCAAGCATTAAACTCTTAGGAAGAAAATCAAGAATTCCACCAGGTGGGAGTGAGGGGAGAATTAATCCCAGTGGCCAGAAATCATTTGAAGCTCCATGAGGCAAAGGGATGTGGAGAAGTGAGAAGGAAGGTGATAACAGAATTTCAAGGACACCGTTTGCTTTCCCAGATCATTGGAAGGGCATCTGCCCAGGAAAAGCTAACCATTACAGCATTTGAATGAAGACTTTGCATTGTGCCAGCCAAAGTCACTCGCTTTTATATACTTAAAAGTGGAGATGATGATTACCGCATCTAAGTATGGGCTGGTGGAGATTTTGGGTTATGAACAGGGGTGGGTTGGAAATCATAAGGGAAACCCCAGAAAAGGGAGGAAGAAAGAGTTGATCGACCAAGGCATTAATACCTAGCGGGGTAATAGTTTATTTTCTTCAGCAGTAAAGACTAGTAAACAATGAAGTAACGGCTAGAATTTTGGTGGCTTTGAGAGGAACAAGGGAGAGGGACAAGAGATTTGGGGGTGTGTGCGCAATTTCTTTGTACCCAACAGTTCTTCAAAACATTTTCACCCAGGGCTAGGAAATTACTATCCATCAACTCTACTGCAGAAGTTTAGTTGAAAATATTCTCCAATCAAGTCAGGCCAAGATCAAATGCAGATCTTAAGACAAATTTTTTTTGTTCTTTGGGTCACACCCAGCGTTTCTCAGGGGTCACTCCTGGCTCTACACTCAGGAATTACTCCTGGTGGTGCTTGAGGGACCATATGGGATGCCAGGGATTGAATTTGGGCCGGCCGCCTGCAAGGCAAACGCCCTACCTGCTGTACTATCACTCTGGCCCAGACAAAATTCTATAGGGAACCAATTGGCATAGACCGGATTATATTTAGGGTTCTAACACACCACCACAGTCCCAAAGACCTGTGATGGGGAGCCGTTGCCTGTTGTCGTGTTGAAGAGGAGGGATTGAGAGAAATAGCGTCTCAGTACTGGGGAGCTAATTGGATCAGTATTTCAGCATCGTGACGTGAGTCATGTGGCCATTCCCATCTAAACATCCAACTCTCTAAGAGTGATTGAAAAATAAAATGATGCCTTCTGAGAACAAGGACCGCGGCGTGAGAGGAGCAAGAGAAAAATAATTGAGAGAGGCTGTTGGCTGTGCCAACGGGGAGACGTTCGACAAACACGCGCCAGACGTAACCGCTGTTGTCTTCTATAAATATTTATTGAGCACTTACTATGCTCTGCCCATTGTCCCCAGTCTCAGGACAAATGGTGATGAAAATAGATGATATTTGCCCAGTCGGAACTAATGGAACACAGCCCCCTCGCGAGCCAACGAAATGAAATGATTACAGACCGTGCCAGTGGCTTAGGCCAAGAATGAAGATGGGAACTGACTTGAGAGAGAACTGGAGGAGAGACCAGAGGGTGGGGTGGTGGCGGTCACCCCACCCAGGAGCCTGCCACGGACCAGCTGTGGCTTTCATAGGCAGTGGAAACTGAAGCACTGCCTCATTTCTTTGAAGTCCCACTCAGGGGCTGGAGCAATAGCACAGCGGAGAAGGCGTTGGCCTTGTATGCAGCCAACCCTGGTTCGATTCCCAGCATCCCATAGGGACCCCCAAGCATCACCAGGAGTGATTCCTGAGTGCAGAGGCAGGAGTCAGCCCTGAGCATCGCCGGGTGTGACCCAAAAACGTCAAAATAGGGCTAGAGAGATAGTACAGCAGGTAGGGCATTGGCCTTGACCACGGCCGACCCGGGTTCAATTCCCAGCATCCCATATGGTCCCCCAAGCACCGCTAGGAGTAACTCCTGAGTGGAGAGCCAGGAGGGACCCCTGTGCATCGCCAGGTGTGACCCAAAAAGCAAAAAAAAAAAAACCTCGAAAATAATAAATAGTAAAATCAAGTCCCACTCAATGTATCCTCAAGTCGGGGGAGGGAGCTGAAAAGGACCAAAATGGACCCTTGAAAGGCGCCCACCGTTTGACTCTTGGCGTTGGAACCCACCCACTCAGATACGGAAGCTGGAAATCTGTCCGAGGACGAGAGTTTGGGGAGAAAAGAATTGGACGGAACCAAGGCAATAGCACAGCGGGGAGGGCGTTTGCCTTGAACGCTCCCAACCTGGGTTTAATCCCTGGCATCCCATAGGGTCCCCCGAACACCGCCAGGAGTGATTCCTGAGTGCAGAGGCAGGAGTCAGCCCTGAGCATCACCGGGTGTGACCCCAAAACACCCCCCAAAAAAAGGGAAAAAAGAAGAGCCAGGAGCAGGGGAGAGGTGTATTGTTCAGTTCTGGGATGTGTCTGTGTGAAGCCAAGGGACTGAGAAAATGCTAACGGAAGTTATTGCTTTAACTGCACTTCCTGTGATGCTCAGATGTTCACATGTCTTACTGGCCAAGGTCATAGGATGTCTTGTGAAGTTTCCGTGCTGGGGTCTCAGGGGGCATCATTCAGGTCAAAGACTCTTGAGCAGGGTCCTGGCGACAGCAGATGAAAGAGCTGTAGTGACCAACCCTCCCCCACAGTGGACACAAACTAACTGTCCCCCCCCCCCCCAGCACCGCCATGGATGGAGACAAGGCCAGAAATCTAGTTGATTCGCCTCCGAGATGAAACCAATCACGGAGGGGCTGGACCGATAGCACAGCGGGGAGAGTGTTTGCCTTGCACACGGCCAACCTGGGTTCGATCCCCGGCATCCCATAGGGTCCCCCGAGCACCTCCAGGAGTAATTCCTGAGTGCAGAGCCAGGAGTCAGCCCTGAGCATCGCCGGGTGTGACCCAAGAAAGTCCGCAACAGGGTCCCAGCAACAGGTCCAGAAGTTTCCAAGTTCAGTTCTCACTGCCTCACTCCTTCACTTCCGTAGCCGCCTCCTGGTCATTCCTTCCCCTTAGTGTGGCTCCGTGCCTGGCACTCGGATTGCTGAGTCACAGTGCTCAGAAGATCCAAGGCAAAGTGCTCGTGGCTGGAAGTTGAGTGTCACATGGGATGAAGTCACAGTGGTTGGGTCACACTACTAGGCAAGGTACTGGGAACTCCACAAGGTGTCTGCTCAGCTCAGGGTGAACCCAGATGTCACATGTCACAGTCTCCCTAAGGTGTAGGGGCAGGAGAGAGTCATTCTCGGTCCAGCCCGGTGAATAAAATCTGGCTTTTGAGTCCTTTTTTTTTTTTTTTTGGCTTTTTGGGTCACACCCAGTGATGCTCAGGGCTTCCTCCTGGCTCTGCCCTCAGGAACCATTCCTGACGGTGTTCGGGGGACCCTATGGGATGCTGGGAATCGAACCCGGGTCAGCCGCGTTCAGAGCAAATGCCCTCCCCGCTGTGCTATTTCTCCAGTCCCATTTTGAGTCAGCCTGAAAGGTGCTTGTTCACGCATTTCATCTTCCAGTAGAAGAGCTGACAATGGTGGTTTCTCAGAGTGCAGGGTCACTAAGGGCTGGAGTGATAGCACAGCGGGGAGGGCGTTTGCCTTGCACGCGGCCGACCCGGGTTCGATCCCCGGCATCCAATAGGGTCTCCCGAACTCTTCAGAAGTGATCCCTGTGTGCAGAGCTGGGAGTCAGCCCTGGGCACTACTGGGCGTGGCCCCCAAACCAAACCAAACAAACCAAACCAAACCAAACCAAACCAAACCAAACCAAACCAAACCAACAAAAACGTCCCAGGGCCTCATCAACAATGCTCAGCCTGATCCTTCTCACTGGGGCGGCGGTCTTTTCTGAAGGGACCCCAGAACTGATCATCCCTACCCAAAGTGGTGCATCTGTGGGGCATGAGGAAGATCCAGCCCTGGTCTTCAGAAGCAGCTCTCAATAATGACGTGCGCTAACTCAGCCCCAGTGGATAGACGCCACTGTGTGCTTCTGTCTGGAGGGAATGCGGATTCTTAGGCGGCAGGAAGACTCTTCCTTCTTCTCGGGGATAGAGATGAGAGCTGGGGATGGTGGGGGTAATAGGATCTGGGTTTTCAAATGCAGGAGAATGGGGGTGAGGGCAGAAAAGAAGGCTCCAGACTTTTTTTTCTTTTTGGGTCCCACCCGGCGATGCATTGGCGTTCCTCCTGGCTCTGCACTCAGGAGTCACTCCTGGCAGTGCTTGGGGGACCATATGAGATGCCGGGGATCGAACCCGGGTCGGCCGCGTGCCAGGCCAACGCCTTCCCCACTGTGCTATCTCTCAGCCCCTGATCTATCTCATTTCTTTTTTAGAGGAAACTAGTGACGCTCAGGGCTGACTCCTGGCTCTGCACTCAGGGATCACTCCTGGCGGTTCTCGGAGAATCTGATGGGATGCCGGGGATCGAACCCGGGTCGGCTGCGTGCAAGGCCATCTCCCTCTCTCCTCATTGCTCCAGCCCTGGTCTCCAGCCTTTTAAGAAGAGAAGCAGTAGGTGCCAGACTAGAACGCAGTTAACCAGAACTCCGCCAGGCCTCGCCCGTAGGAATTTTGGTTCAGGAATATGGAGATTGGTACAGGACATTTCTGTTGTTGCAATGGAAAGAACATATGTCATGTAGCAAAGGCCAGGAGTATTGCTCCATGATTGGTACCCTGCCTCTGGAGCTGGGGGAGAAGGCAGCTGGGAGAGAGAAGGGATCACTGAGTCAATGATGGTAGGAGGGGTCGCTCGGGATGGGAGATGTGTGCTGAAAGTAGATCAAGGACCGAATGGGATGGCCTCTCAGTGTATTGCAAACCATAATGCCCCAAAGTAGAGAGAGTCTGGGGGATATTGTCTGCCATGGAGGCAGGGGGAGGGTGGGATGGGGGGATACTGGGGACATTGGTGGTGGGGAATGTGTCCTGGTGGAGGGATGGGTGTTCGATCATTGTATGACTGAAACTCAAACATGAAAGCTTGTAACTGCATCTCACAGAGATTCAATTTAAAAAAAAGAATTTAAAAAATGTTTAAAAAGAAAGTTAATGGGCTGGAGCGATAGCACAGCGGGTAGGGCGTTCGCCTTACAAGCGGCCAACATGGCCGACCCGAGTTCGATTCCTCCGCCCCTCTCGGAGAGCCCGGCAAGCTACCGAGAGTATTCGATATGCCAGACACAGTAACAACAAAGTCTCCAATGGAGACGTTACTGGGCCCGCTCGAGCAAATCGACGATCAACGGGATGGCCTTTACCTTTACCTAAAAAGAAAGTATGTCTTGATAGAAATATGTAAATATGGGCTAGAGAGAGAGAAAGAGCATGTGGGATCAGGGCACTTACCTGGCTCACACCCCACTTGGTTCAGTCTGGCTCCAGGTGGCCCATCAGCATCTTCTCGGGACCCCTGGTAGTCCCCGATATTGCAGCAGTGAATCCTGGGGCCCACTCATGGAAGCGCGCACGTGTGTGTGTGTGTGTGTGTGTGTGTGTGTGTGTGTGTGCCCTTGTGTGCATTTATCCTAAGAGAAGGTGCACATCTCACATAGAAAGGATAAAATCAGCATCTAAAATGCTAATGATGCTTGCAGAGGTGGGGATGCAGGGAGAATATTCATCATGCTCGTCTCTACTTTGTCAGTTTTATATAATAGGCATGTGTTGGTTTTAGGTCTGAGGGCAACTCTCTCTCCCTCTCACCCTCTCTCTCCCCCTTTCTCCCTCTCTCTTCCCTTCCTCTCTCTCTTCCTCTCTCGATCCATCTGTCTCTCTCTTTCTCTCTCTTGATCCATCTCCCTCAATCCATCTCTCTCTAGATCCCTCTCTCTCACTCTCTCACCCTCTCCATCCCTTCCTCTCCCTCTCTCTCCCTCTCTCTCATCATCCATCCCTCTCTCCTTCTCTTCCTCTCTCTTCCCTTTCCTCTCTCCCTCTCTCAATCAACCTCTCTCTTTCTCTCTCGATCCATCTCCCTCAATCCATCTCTCTCTAGATCCCTCTCTCTCAATCTCTCTCCCTCTCTCTCTCCCTTCCTCTCCCTCTCTCTCCCTCTCTCCTCATAGTCTGACGGTCACCTCTCTCTCTCCTTCTCTTTCTCAATCCATCTCCCTCAATCCATCTCTCTCTAGATCCTTCTCTCTCCCTCTCTCCCTCTCTCTCCCCCTTCCTCTCTCCCTCTCTCTCTTGATCCATCTCTCTCAATCCACCTCTCTCAACCCACCTCTCTCAATCCATCTCTCTCTAGATCCCTCTCTCTCCCTTCCTCTCCCTTTCTCCCTCTCTCCCTCTCTCTTCCCTTTCCTCTCTCTCCCTCTCTCTCAATCCATCCCTCTCTTCTCTCTCTCGATCCATCTCTCTCAATCCATCTCTCTCTAGATCCCTATCTCTCTCCCTCTCTCTCCCTCTCTTCCTCTCTCTCTCTCCCTTCCTCTCCCTTTCTCTCCCTCTCTCCTCATAGTCTGACGGTCGCCTCTGTCTCTCCCTCTCTCTTGATCCATCTCTCTCAATCCATCTCTCTCTCTAGATCCCTCTCTCTCCCTCTCTCTCTCTCTTCCTCTCACTTTCTCTCCCCCTCATTCCCTCTCTCTCCCTCTCTCTCCTCATCCATCCCTTTCTCTCTCCCTCTCTCTCAATCCATCCCTCTCTCTCTTGATCCCTTTCTCTATCTCCCTCTCTCTCAATCTCTCTCTCTCTCTCTCTCTCTCTCTCTCTCTCCCCCCCCCCGCCCCTCCTTCAGAAAATGGATGTTTCTGGCAGGACAAGTCGATAGTGGGCAAAGTGTGTCTTCAGCTCAGCCGGTGCCATTTGAAATGCCACCTCTTGGGGGGATGGATGTTTGCCTGAGGGGTGAGCTGCTGAATCCCCCCCCAACATCTCTCCCACCCCCGGACCTGCCTCCCTCCCTGTCTCCCAGTCTCCCTCCTTCTCTCACTCCTGAGGCTATTTCCAACACCACCACCCCCCAACCCACGCCCCCGATCTATTCTCGTGTAAAGAACATGATTTCTGAGATTTCCACTTCATTTTCCCCCACGGTCCCCCTGCAGACTGGCCGTCCTGCCCGCTGTCAGAGAAGTATGCCGTGCCGACCGCAGGAAATGAATTCAATTACGCCTAGATCATTCTCTCCGCAGACCCGGGAAGAAAAGCAGGCGTGCCGCGTGACTCCCCCGTGGTTCCGCGTGGGTCCGTGGGTTATCCCAGTCACTCTGAGTCTACGGCTTCCCCATTGAGCCGTTCATGCAAACATACTTAGAGGAGAAAGCATCACCCTCTCACCCCCCAAATGGGCAAACTGGCTGTCTGGGAGGGCGCTGGGGGCATCTTTTCAAGGCGGGAACTTTCAGGAGGAATTTGCGCTGATGATGTGGACATCCAGGGTCCACGGAACCTACAGAATGTGTCGAGTTGGGTCTCAGGAGGCTGGAGGTGGAGTTTTGTGGCCAAGCGCTTGCTTGCAGGTGTGAAACTCGGGTTCGATCCAACAAGCTTTTCTGTGTGTCAGCCACCGCGGTGCCGTCGTCAGCAGGGTCCCAGGTAGAGGAGGGACAGGCCAGCTAATGGGCTCCCTCCTGACGTGCATGCTTGCAGAGCCGACAGTGGCAATTAGGCCGGCCGGGGGGAGAGTTTGACGGCCACCGAGACCCTCACGGTCCGCTTCTCGGCCACATTCTGGGTCGAAACAGGAAATCGTCCTGCAGATATGACAACAACGGCAGGTGGGAGGAGGAAGGACATGACACATGGGGTGTACCAAAATCATTCCCCTGGGTCTGGAGCGATAGCACAGTGGGTAGAGCGTTGGCCTGGCACGTGGCCAACCCGGGTTCGATCCCCGGCATCCCATAGGGTCCCCCAAGCACCGCCAAGAGGGATTCCTGAGTGCAGAGTCAGGAGTAAACCCTGAGCATCACCAGGTGGAGCCCCCAAACCAAAATAAAATAAGAGGGGCTGGAGCGATAGCACAGCGAGGAGGGCGTTTGTCTTGCACACAGCCAACCCGGGTTCGATTCCCAGCATCCCATAGGGTCCCCCAAACACCGCCAGGAGTAATTCCTGAGTGCAGAGCCAGGAGTCAGCCCTGAGCATCGCCGGGTGGGACCCAAAAAGCAGGGGGGAAACGTGCGCAAATCCATGGGATCTGCAGCGATAGCACAGCAGGGAGGGCGTTTGCCTGCATGCAGCGGACCCGGGTTTGATCCCCAGCATCCCCTAGGGTCCCCTGAGCACCGCCAGGAGTGATCCCTGAGTGCAGAGCCAGGAGTCAGCCCTGAGCATCGCCAGGTGGGACCCAAAAAAGCAAAAATAAATAAATTTAAAATTTTTTTAAAAAATAAATAAACATTCCCTTACCTGTGTGCAACCCTGCAGGGCCGTTTGTTTCAGCCAGAGGAGCCTTTTATTCATTGTGTTCGTTCATCTTCATCCTCCCCTTCTTCCCTTCATTGCCTCAGCACTGCAATGACACCCCTGTGGATGGGTGGGACCACAGTGTGCACACCAAGTTGTGTATCAGGGATCACTCAATCTCGGGGTCGCTGGGGCAGAGTAAGGGCATGTCGTCGGCCCCAGGGGTCAAACTCGCAGCCTCCCGGGTTTTTTCTTTCTTTTTGAGTTCCACCCTGCTCGAGCGGGCCCAGTAACGTCTCCATTGGAGACTTTGTTGTTACTGTGTCTGGCATATCGAATACTCTCGGTAGCTTGCCCGGCTCTCCGAGAGGGGCGGAGGAATCGAACTCGGGTCGGCCATGTTGGTCGCTTGTAAGGCGAACGCCCTACCCGCTGTGCTATCGCTCCAGCCCATTAAGGTAAAGGCCCTCCCGTTGATCGTCGATTTGCTCGAGCGGGCCTCAGTAACGTCTCCATTGGAGACTTTGTTGTTACTGTGTCTGGCATATCGAATACTCTCGGTAGCTTGCCGGGCTCTCCGAGAGGGGCGGAGGAATCGAACTCGGGTCAGCCATGTTGGCTGCATGCAAGGCAGACGCCCTACCCGCTGTGCTATCGCTCTGGGCTGGAGCGATAGCACAGCGGGTAGGGCGTTCGCCTTACAAGCGGCCAACATGGCCGACCCGAGTTCGATTCCTCCGCCCCTCTCGGAGAGCCCGGCAAGCTACCGAGAGTATCTCGCCCGCACGGCAGAGCCTGGCAAGCTCCCCGTGACGTATTCGATATGCCAGACACAGTAACAACAAAGTCTCCAATGGAGACGTTACTGGGCCCGCTCGAGCAAATCGACGATCAACGGGAGGGCCTTTACCTTTACCTTTACCTTTGAGTTCCACCCTGAGATGCTCAGGGCTGACTCCTGGCTCTGCACACAGGAATCACTCCTAGAGGTGCTCGGGGGACCTTATGGAATGTCGGGGATCGAACCTGGGTAGCTGTATGCAACGCAAACCCCTTCCCCACTATATTATCTCTCTGGCCCCAGTAATAATAATAATAAATATATAATATATATTTTATTTTGGGGTTACCCCGGCGATGCTCAGGGCTGATTCCTGGCTCTGCACTCAGGAATAACTCCTGCCGGTGCTCAGGGGACTCTATGGGATCCCAGGGAACCCCTTCCCCACTATATTATCTCTCTGGACCCAATAATAATAATAATATATATTCTATTTTGGGGTCACCCCCAGCGATGCTCAGGGTTGATTCCTGGCTCTGCACTCAGGAATCACTCCTGGCGGTGCTCGGGGGACCCTATGGGATGCCGGGGATCGAACCCAGGTCGGTCACATGGCAGGCCAACACCCTCCCCGCTATGCTGCCACTCCAGCCCTGCTGCCTCGAGTTTGCCACCAAGCTGACCCCCGGAGTCCCAGGAACCCCTCTGCAGAGGCGTCCGTTTGACTCGGGACTTCCTTCCCAAGTGCCCTCTGTCCACGAGAGACGTTGAGGAGGTCAGCATCATTGTCAGGAGGACGCCCCAACATGCTGCCGTAGAAACTTGTCACTTGGAATTGTGCCTGTGTAGCAATATGCTAGCCTCCAGCAAAACATCCTGTCAGCAAAAAAATTAAATAAATAAATAAATAATTTTTTTAAAAAAGAGCTTTCTCAACCCCAAACAAACCAGAGGAGAGAAATCTAAAAAAAAGCATTTGAGGATGAAAATAGGCAAAAGCTGGAGAGGGGAATGGAAAGATGCAATTTTATTTCATTTCATGAGACCTTTCACAGTGATTTCCCCCCACAAAGGCCCTGGCCTTGCGTTTTCTGCCTCATATTGGAAGGAAGAGTCTCCTGCCCCCGCGCCTGGCTGTCCTCACGGGGGCCCCTTGGAGGGAGGCGGGTTGAGTTTCCCTCCCCCTCTCACCCCAAGCAGAGCCCCAGCAGCCGAAGACCTCCAGAACCAGGCACAGCCATGCTGAGACCACTGTCCACACGTCCGGACAAGCCTCATGCATGAAGGAACTGGCAGAGGAACCCAGGCATGCAGGTCCCAGGGCTGAGATCTCCAAGCCTGCTCTGATTGGAACTGGACCTTCTCCACCCAGATCCCCCATCTTCCAGTAGGTAGGCATCGCACCCACCAGCTGCCTCCAGCGCCAGGTTGGTCCCATCAATGGCCAAGACACAGAGACCATAAAACCCAGCTCCCAGAAGCACGTGGCAGCATTTGCGGCCGCGTGACATATTATTATCTCATTTTTCCTTTGGAGAACCCAGAAGGCTACCGAAAGTATCCTGCCCGCAAGGCAGAGTCTGGCAACCTTCCTGTGGCGTACCCAATATGCCAAATACCAGTAACAATGATGGGTCTCATTCTCCTAACCCTGAAAGAGCATTGAATATGCCTCTTTTAAAATCTCAGGGCTAGGAAGAAGGAGACGCTACTGGTGCCTGCTCAAGGCAATCAACGAACAACAGGATGATCGTGATCATGATTGGAAGGTACTACAGTGTCTTGGGTAATGAAGGGACTCCCTTAGGGTCCTCTATGCCCCACCTCCAGCCTTGGATAGCTTCCTTCCTCAGACTCAGGCTTTGTCCAGGGGAGTTTATCTCATATGACCTGATTCCCATAAGGGTCATGCCAGGCTCCAGAGTCATGCATGAGTTACCCTCAGCCAGAGGTAGCACATGGTGGAATCTCAGTGCTGGGCATGGCTGGTGGCTGTAATGTTGGACTGGGCTTCCAGGGAAACCAGAGGTGCTGGTGGGGACAGCCAGCAGTGTAGAATCCGAATCCAAGCCCAGGATTGGATTATCGCAAGAACAGCAAGAATACCAGAAAGGGGCGGTGGTGATAGGATAGCGGGAAGGGCATTTGCCTTGCACGCGACCCGGGTTCGATCCTCGTCATCCCATAGGGTCCCCCGAGCACCTCCAGGTGTTATTCCTGAGTGCAGAGCCAGGAGGAACCCCTGAGCAATCCCGGGTGGGACCCAAAAAGCAAAGAAAGAAAGAAGGAAGGAAGGAAGGAAGGAAGGAAGGAAGGAAGGAAAGAAAGAAAGAAAGAAAGAAAGAAAGAAAGAAAGAAAGAAAGAGAGGGAGGAGGAAACAGGAGGTGGGGGCTGGAGCGATAGCACAGTGGATAGGGCATTTGCCTGGCACGCAGCCGACCCGGGTTCAATTCCCAGCATCCCATAGGGTCCCCCGAGCACAGCCAGGAGTAATTCCTGAGTGCATAGCCAGGAATAACCCCTGAGCATCGCCGGAGGTGACCTCAAAGGCAAAAAAATAAATAATAATAATGAAACAAAAAAATTAAAATAAAACAACTGAATGACCCCAGAGGCCAGGCTGGACCCCAGTCCTGGGGAAGAGGCCGGGAGAGCCTGCTTCTAGCATTCAGACCAGTGCAGAAGACTCCAAAGACTCAGCCTCCTTCCTCTGACCCGGACGGCTCCTGCCTACTGGTTGTCTTGTTATTCTCTGCCTCTGGCAGCAGTGAGACCTGGACAGCCCGACACCTCCCAGGGACCTCGAGGTTCCTTCCCGCCTAGGAAAAAACTCATTCTGCTGCAAGAACAAGCCTTTTATTTATTTATTTATTTATTTAGGCTGGAGTGATAGCCCAGCGGGGAGAGCATTTGCCTTGCACGTGACCAACCCGGGTTCGATTCGGGCTCTCCGCCCCTCTCAGAGAGCCTGGCAAGTTACTGAGAGTATCCTGCCCGCACGGCAGAGCTCAGCAAGCTACCTGTGGCGTCTTCGAGATGCTGAACACAGTCATAACAAGTCTCACAATGGAGACGTTACTGGTGCCCGCTCGAACAAATCGATGAACAACGGGGGGACAGTGCTACAGAGCTATATGTCTGTCTGTCTGTCTGTCTGTCTATCTATCTATCTATCTATCTATCTATCTATCTATCTATCTATCTTTCTATCTAATTTTGGCTTTCTGGGTCATACCCCAGTTGTTTATTCCAGCTCTGCACTTGGGAATTCCTCCTGGCGGTGCTTGGGGGACCAAGTCTGCTGCCGCAAGGTGAGTACCCTCCCCACAGTGCTCTAACTCCCCCATCCCCACCCCAGACACGCTAAATTCTTCCCTCTAAAGTCTTCAGTCACATTAATTCCCCTACCCCTGGGCCAAGGGTTGTCTCTTCATTTTATTCATCGTCCAAATATATCCTGACTTTTTTCTTTTTGGCCTTTTGGGTGCCACCTGGCGATGCTCAGGGGTTCCTCCTGGCTCATGGACTCAGGAATCACTCCTGCCAGTACTGTGGGACCCTATGGGATGCTGGGGATCGAACCCGGGTCAGCTGCCTCCCTGCTGTACTATCGCTCCAGCCCCTGCCTCCCTGCTGTACTATCGCTCCAGCCCCTGTCCTGGCTTTCAAGGGAACATAACTGTTTCCGGTCACGCTTGGGAGAAAGTCCAGCAGGTCCTGGTGAATGCTTCTCTTCACTTCCTTCCTCACCACCCCTGTCCGCCCTGCCTGCAACCACTCAGGCCGGCGTCCTGGGCCTCTCAGTGACACACTCTGGTCATTGTCATCCTGTTTTTTGGAGACTTCAGAATCCTCAGTGGCTGTGATTGGATGAGTTCTTCCTTGCCCAGCCTCCACTCAGACTGTCTCCCCTCTCTCTCCTTCCTCTCTCTCCCTCTCTCTCTCCTCTCCTCCCCCTTCTTCTCCCCATCTCTCCCTTTGTCTCTCCCTCTCTCCTACCCCGTTCTCTTCCTCTCTCCCTCTCCCTGTCTCTCCCTCTTCCTCTCTCCCTCTCTACCTCTCCCTATCTCTCTTCCTCTCTCTCCCTCTCTCTCTTCCTCTCTCTTTCTCTCTCCCTCTCTCCTCCCCTGTTCTCTTCCTCTCTACCTCTCTCTCTCATCCTCTCTCCCTCTCTCCCCCCTCTCCCTCTCTCTTCCTCACTCCTCTCTACCTCTCTCCCCCTCTCTCCCTCTCTCTTCCTCTCTCTCTCCCTCTCTCTTCCTCTCTCCTCTCTCCCTCTCTTCCCTGTCTCTCCCTCTCTGTCCCTCTCTCCCTCCCTCTTCCTCTCTCTCCCTCTTTCTCCCTCTCTCTTTTTTCTCTCCCTCTCTCTTTTTTCTCTCCCTCTCTCTCCCTCTTTCCCTCTACCTCTCTTCCTCTCTGTCCTCCACTTAATGATCTTATTTCTTGTTGGTTTCTGGGTCTTCCCCTACAGGAAAACCAAGACTCGATTTGGTTCCTCGTTGCGTCTCCGTGTTCAGAACACAGTCTGCTCAGTGGGGCTCGCCATCATTCCTTCCTGGGGGCAGAGTGGACCCACCCCTGGAACTGGACCTGGGCGCGGTCAGTTTTCTGGTTTCTTCTAGCTGGTGAATCTCGAGGTTTCTGGAGGAAGTCTTTGTCACGTATGCCAGTACGTGTGTGTTCGGGCGACACTCCGCACATATGTGTACCAACCTCCTTGGGTGTTTTTTTTTCCAGACACTTCACTCTCCACGTCGCCCTCCCTGGATGCAATCCAAGATGCTCCAAAGTGAATTTCAATGGTGGCTAAAAATAAACAGAATGTCACCCAAAATAGCGCTGCGCGGAGAAGCGCGCTCTCAGGCCAGGATTAACAGCCAACTCCTGGCTTGCTCTGAAGTGGTTTATGATAATAGAGAACTTGAGGCAAAGAAAAATCCTCGAGGATGCACTTAAATTGTCTTGTCCTTTGCTGAATGGTTTTCCTCACTAACCCCTACCAAGGAAACTGTCCAAAGCATGAGTTTCCTCACAGACTTCCTTGCGTGTCACTGCCCAAGCTCGGACCTGAGCGAGAACCACACGACAGCGTCTCTGTCCGCCCTAAATCTCTCAGACCCTCAAAATTGTACATCCAGGAACAGCTGTCCCCTGCGCACCTTCCCTTCTTCGGGGACCCCCTAAGGAGTCTCCTTCCCTGCCCCCTCTCTCCATGCAGAGTCCTTGTTCCCATAAACGACTCATTCTTCCACTGAACCCTCAACCCTCCACTCAAGTCTCAGTTCCTTCCCCGATAGTCACGTCTGGCCCAGGTTCCACCTTGAGTTCCTCTGCCTTCTGCCTTGATGTTTCAACTCTAACGTGGGCCTTTCTGATTCTACACACCCCCCCCCCAAGACCCCTGAATGGTCCCCGTGTCTCTTCCCTGCCTGCCTCTGTGGAGCTAACACACCCATAGTGATCTCTTCTGCAAGCCAAGGTCCACCAGCATGGAAATGAAATGGGGAATCAGGTGATGTGTGTGTGTGTGTGTGTGTGTGTGTGTGTGTGTGTGGCCATTTCTCTTCATTCTATCATCTGTGATTTTTTGCCCCATGTGCCCCCATCTTTATAATGACAGCCCCTCCTAGAGTGACAACTAAGCCCCCCAAACCTATACGTCCTTGATTCTGCCTTTTCTACCCTCCATCCCCCCCAGACACCCTTTTCCTCACCCAACCCCTCAGCACCCGCTGCCATTTCTGACAACCAGTGTTTCTGGAATCATCTATCTTATCATTATCTATCTCCTGCTTCCATCCACTGTCTTCTGTACCCCGTGGTTCTGCAATAGCACGAATCCCCTCTAAGCCTAATGGCCTGAGGAAACTTCTAGAGGCTAATAAGATCACAGGCTGCCCAGGAGGTCTAGCCTTTAACCCTGCCCTCCCCCATAACTCACTCTCCTCCCACCACTCTTTGGACCTAACTCTTTCCCTACCACTTCCTGTTTGGCACTAACTCATCCCCCCATTTCCTATTTGGCACTAGCTCTTCCCCACCACTTCCTGTTTGGCCCTAGCTCTTCCCCCACCACTTCCTGTTTGGCACTAACTCATCCCCCCACTTCCTATTTGGCATTAGCTCTTCCCCACCACTTCCTGTTTGGCATTAGCTCTTCCCCCACCACTTCCTGTTTGGCACTAACTCATCCCCCCACTTCCTATTTGGCATTAGCTCTTCCCCACCACTTCCTGTTTGGCACTAACTCTTCCCGCACCACTTCCTGTTTGGCACTAACTCATCCCCCCACTTCCTATTTGGCATTAGCTCTTCCCCACCGCTTCCTGTTTGGCACTAACTCATCCCCACCACTTCCTGTTTGGCCCTAGCTCTTCCCCCACCACTTCCTGTTTGGCACTAACTCATCCCCCCACTTCCTATTTGGCATTAGCTCTTCCCCACCACTTCCTGTTTGACCCTAGCTCTTCCTCCACCACTTCCTGTTTGGCACTAACTCATCCCCCCACTTCCTATTTGGCATTAGCTCTTCCCCACCGCTTCCTGTTTGGCACTAGCTCTTCCCCCACTACTTCCTGTTTGGCACTAATTCTTCCCCACCACTTCCTGTTTGGCACTAATTCTTCCCCCACCACCTCCTAAATGGCTCCTGGTGATTCTTGGGGGACCCACCAGCAGCCAGAACCAGTTCAGGTGGGCTGCAGGCCAGGTCCCCCTATTGGGGTCCTAGCCAGTTGATCCCGGCAAATGAGTACGAACCCCCAAAGTCGCTGGACTCACTCTGGGGGAGTCTGGTGGTGTAGCAGTTCTTCGTTTATTGGCCCCTACCCAGAGGTTCTTGCACATACACTCCCGGGAGGGGGTGCAATCCCACACTCAGCACAGTTCCCTAGTACAGCACGCTTCTCGGGCTTCTCAGGCTTCTCAGGCAGCGCTCGTACAGATGTCAGTTAATGATTTACAGATCCTGCTCATAGGGCCGGGTTAACAATATGTTTAGGTGGACACAGTCATGTCCCTCATTTTTTTTTTGCTTTTTTTAAGGGGTCACAGCCAGCAATGCACAGGGGTTACTCTTGGCTCTGCACTCAGGAATTACCCCTGGCGGTGCTTAGGGGACCCTATGAAATGCTGGGAATCGAACCCAGGTTGGCCGTGTGCAAGGCAAACGCCCTCCCCTCTGTGCTATTGCTCCAGCCTCATGTCCCTCATTTTTAACCAGAGTGCCTTCCTGAGGGGAGTGCAGAAGTGGATCCCCCCCACCCCGGGATTTGGTAAACAGGACCGGCTCTTGCTTCCACAGGGCAGGGGATTTAGTCAAAGTCTCAGGTTAGCTGCCGAGACCCCCAATACCCCCATTTTCTGCTTTCAGCTGCAGCTGATGCACCCCCTTAGCTGATGGGAACCAGGGGCGGGAAAGCGTGTCCTCACCCCCCTCAAATCCGTGAACCTGGGGCTGGAGCGATAGCACAGCGTGGAGGGCGTTTGCCTGGCATGCAGCCCACCCGGGTTTGATCCCCAGCATCCCATAGGGTCCCCCGAGCACCGCCAGGAGTGATTTCTGAGTGCAGAGCCAGGAGTCAGCCTTGAGCATCACTGGGTGTGACCCAAAAAAGCAAGATAGATAGATAGATAGATAGAGATATGTATATGTATCCATCATGCACCCCCTTCCTCTCGCCTGGAGTCACCTGGTCATCATCCGGCCCTTCCTCCTCTCCGACACAGTTCCCCATCTCCTCCCTCGCGGGCTGCAGATGGCTGCGCGCACAGCCCTAGCAAAGCTGCCGAGACAGCCCAGGCAGATGTGTTGTTCATCGCTCCCTAGTCAGGCATAACTAAACATTAACATTTACTACCAATTAGAGAGGAAGCAGGCTGGAGTTTTATGCACTGTATGTGTGTGGCTATATTTCTTCTCGAGATCGCGCAGAAAACTTCCAAGAGGCGTTTCCCCGGATCTCGATGTCTAGGTGAAGAGCCCGTTTCCACATGGGGGCTGAATGCAGGCGCCATTCTCTGCCCACCCCCTGCGGGCTCCCATCTGCCCATCTGTTGTTCCCTGGGATTCTAGTCCTGGGCGGGGAGAATCTTCCACAGGTGACGCTGGTGGATGGTGACAGCGAACAGCCCTGTAGGGGAGCTTTGCTGAGTGCGTGATGCTTGGAGAAAAAAAATAGTATGAGGGGTGATTTAGGGAGCACTCAGCCCCCCTGCTGTCGGATCCAAAGGAGTCCACTGTCCAGAACTTTCGGAGCTAAATTCTGCTCAAACCTGACTTTGGCAGACTGTCCCGGCTCTAAAACCCACAGGGTGGCTGGAGGCATAGACTGGGGTTGAGGCGCTGGCCTTGCACGTGGCTAAACCCAATCTGGTCAAATAAGGGTCACCTGAGCACCACCAGGAGTCACCCGTGAGCACAGAGGGAGGCCTAGCTCTGAGTGTGGGACCAGTCACACCACTCCCCCCGCAAATAAAAATGACAAAGAAAAATGCCAAAACCCATCTGTTGCATTTCAAGAACGGGCTTCAGATAAATGAGGTCTCACCTGGGGTTCATCACTTACCGTGGGAACCAGAGCGAATCTTCCAGAACAACACATTTAAAAAAAAAAGAGTAAAGAGTCATTGTCAACACAGTGAACGTTTAACTTTAGAGTCTCGGATTTTTTTATTTTATTTATTTTCATTTTTACTTTTAGGGCCACACCCGGTGATGCTCAGGGCTGACTCCTGGCTCTGCACTCAGGAATCACTCCTGGCGGTGCTCGGGGAACCCCCAGAATCTCTCAGACTTAACCCCCCCAAAAATTCTCTTAGGGCTGGAGCAATAGCACAGCGGGTAGGGTGTTTGCCTTGCACGCAGCCAACCTGGGTTCGATTCCCAGCATCCCATAGGGTCTCCCGAGCGCCACCAGGAGTGATTCCTGAGTGCAGAGCCAGGAGTAAGCCCTGTGCATCGCCAGGTGTGACCCAAAAAGCAAAAAAAAAAATTCTCTTTACCGTTTCATCATCTTCCATGATCGTCCCTCTCCCCCTCCTCCCCCCACAGGCACAAATCAAGAACCTCCCCCTTTTCGACTCCCGCTTTGGGGTCAGCCAGTTTGAGCTCGAAACCGGGTTCTTAAAACGTTTGTGCTGAGGCGACCCCAGGGGACCGTCTCTGCTGGCGGGAAGGCGGGACTCAAGCACGAAGCAGCAGCAGCAGCCGCGCTCCGGTGACGGTTTCCTAGAGGAGAGACTCATCCGGCACTGCAACCCAGGTGCTGTTTCGCTGCTCCTCACAAGCTGCAGTGATTATTAACATCCCCCGCCGGGGCCAGCCTCGGCTTCGCAAACGCCTGGGGGTTGCTGCAGAGTCCACAGGGAAAAGGGAAGTTTTGTCCACCCCGCCCGGGCTGTTCTGTTGCCGGTTCTGAGCCCCTCTCTGCCCTGCAGCCCAAACTGGACCAGATGAGATCTGGGTGCCGTGGTCACCACAGAAGGCCACTGCATGCCTTAAGATTACCCCCGCCCCCGCGAGGGGCTGGAGCGAAAGCACAGCGGGGATGGCGTTCGCCTTGCCTGTGGCCGACCTGGGTTCGATCCTCGGCATCCCATAGGATCCCCTGAGCACTCCAGGAGTGATTCCTGAGTTGCAGAGCCAGGAGTCAGTCCTGAGCATCACTGGGTGGGACCCCCCGAAAGCAAACAAAACAAAACAAAACAAAACGAACAAAAGAAGATTCCCCCAGAAATGCCTGGCCCTGACCCTGGAAGTGTGACCCCCCCCCCCCCCACAGACCTGGCGACTTTATCATCTCCTATCTGCCCAGCTCTGGCTCATGACTCATCCTTACTGGGGTACACTTGGTAGAGAAGTGTCCCCAGTAAGGAGCAGGGCTGTGATGCATACGGGGGTTAGGAGTCCTGGGGATCTTCTAGAAACCATGGGCAAGATGTGGTCTAGGGATTCTGCTATTTTCTTTCTTTCTTTCTTTCTTTCTTTCTTTCTTTCTTTCTTTCTTTCTTCCTTCCTTCCTTCCTTCCTTCCTTCTCTCCTTCCTTCCTTCCTTCCCTTCTTCCCTCCCTCCTTCCTTCCTCCTTCCCTCCCTCCTCTTCCTCCCTCCCTTCCTTCCCCTTCCTTCCTTCCTTCCTTCCTTCCTTCCTTCCTTCCTTCCTTCCTTCTCTCCTTCCTTCCTTCCTTCCTCCCTTCCTTCCTTCTCTCCTTCCTTCCTTCCTTCCTTCCTTCCTTCCTCCCTCCCTCCCTCCCTCCCTCCCTCCCTCCCTTCCTTCCTTCCTCCCTTCCTCCCTCCCTTCCTTCCTTCCTTCCTTCCTTCCTTCCTTCCTTCCTTCCTTCCTTCCTCCTTTCTTCCCTCTCTCCCTTCCTTTCTTTCTTTCTTTCTTTCTTTCTTTCTTTCTTTCTTTCTTTCTTTCTTTTGCTTCTTGGGTCACACCCAGCAATGCTCAGGGGTTACTCCTGGCTCTGCACTCAAGAATTACTCCTGGCGGTGCTTGGAGAACCTATAGGATGCTGGAATCAAACCCGAGTCGGCCACGTACAAGGCCAACGCCCTACCTGCTGTGCTATCGCTCCAGCCCCAACTCTTAGAGACTTTCAGCCAACGCTTTAATCACGCTGAGGTCTCCTGACTTTGGCCTGCCAAGGAACCCCATTTCCGGTTTCTGGTCTTTCTTACACTGAGTTTTTTCTGCTTGAAATCCCCTTTGCACTCCCTTTTCCTCAGATTGGTCCCGTTGTTTTTGTTCGCATCATCTTTTTTTTTTCCCTTTATTTTATTTTTTTTTTTAAGTTGTAGATTTACAATTTTTTGTGCTTTGGTTTCAATTATACAATGATCAGATACCCATCCCTCCACCAGTGCCCATTTTCCACCACCATGGATAATATCCCTCCCACCCCCATCCCCCCTGTCTCTGTGGCAGGGCAATCCCCTGTGTTCTCTCTCTCCTTTTGGGTGTTGTGGTCTGCAAAAGAGGCATTGAGTGGCAAACATGCTCAGTCCATATCGCATCATCTTATAACGCAGTCTCCTAGAATGACTCAACAGAATCCCAGCCGGGAGGGAAGTCGGGGAGAGCGAGCGCCCACGTTTCTCCCAGACACCCCCAATGTGCATCTTTTCCCTTTTTCTCATTATTTTCTCCTCGTGGAGTGCTCGATGGCTTTACCAGGAGTCTTGCCTGAAGTGGCCTGGGAGACTTATGAACAGAATCTCCCCAGAGCCCTCCTTACCCCACCCCTCCTCATTCCAATTGCATGTTTGACTCGCAGGGGATTCGTTATTTATGGTGCTTGCAGAAAACTTGCATGTTTAAAAAAAATCTCTGTTTTCCGAAGTTTATGTCCCTGGCTCAACATGACGAATGACCTGGCACCTGAGTTACGCAGGAGGAAGAGAGCAGCTTGGAACGTCTTCAAGAGCGTTGAAGAAATAGCTAAGAGGACAAAGAACCTCTGGCTCCAGACACATCTCTTTGATTCCACTGTTCTTCCTGCATTAACATATGCCTCAGAGACCTGGGCCCTACGCAAACAGGATGAAGAACGCTATTTGGGTCTCCCGAAGAGTAATCGAAAAAACTATGCTTGGAGTATCACGCTTCACTCAAGTGAGAGAAAGAATCCAGAGTTCTGACTTCCATCGACGATCAAGAATCTGGGATGCTGTCTCGTTTGCCAAGGTGTCAAAAATCAGATGGGCTGAACACGTCATGTGATTTGGAGATGACCGCTGGGCAAGAGCTGTTACCGACTGGATTCCACGGGACGTCAAAAGATCACGTGGACACCCACCTACCAGATGGTCAGACTTCTTCGTCAGGACCCTGAACGATCAGTTTGAGGTTCTTCGTATTCCTGGAGCGAGCAGACACCATTGGGCTACACTAGCACGCGACAGGGATGAATGGAGATGTTACTGGTGCCCGTGTGAGCAAATTGATGAGTAACGGGATGTCAAGTGATCAAGTGATGCCCCTTGCTCTGGAGTAGATCATTGTGGGTTGGCTTGGGGTGAAAGCAGCCAGCGCCTCCGTCTAGGGCTGCTGAGGAACTGAGACAAAATCTGAATCCACTTGTCTTGATCCTCACTCAACTGACCGCTGTGGCCATCTGCCCCCCAACCCATATCCTCCCAAGCACCCCTGCCCAGCAGTCTGTCTAGATGGCTGGACTTCCCCTCTCCTTCAGTTGCCATGGCAATGCCAGCTGTTGGTTGCCAGTTTGGCATGGTGGAAGGGAGCCTGTCACTGTCTTTCTTTCTTTCTTTCTTTCTTTCTTTCTTTCTTTCTTTCTTTCTATTGAATCATCATGAGATGCAGTTACAAAACTTCCATGTTTGAGTTTCAGTCATGCAATGATCCAACACCCATCCCTCCACCAGTGCACATTCACCACCACCAACGGCCCCAGTATATGCTCCCCCCATCCCAGCTCTCCCCCTGCCTCTATGGCAGACAATCTGCCCCATACTCTGTACTTTTGAGCATTATGGTTTGCAATAATGAGAGGCCATCACCTATGGTCCTTTATTTTCAGCACACATCTCCCATCCCGAGCGATCCCTCCAACCATCACTGACTCAGTGATCCCTTCTCTATCCCAGCTGCCTTCTCCCCCAGCTCATGAGGCAGGCTGCCAACCATGGAGCAATCTTTCTGGCCCTTGTGTCTACTGTCCTTGGGATTTACTTCCGGGGCATGTCAGAAAGTCCCACAAAGGAAAGGTTGTGAGTCTGATCCGGAAGAGTTTTCCCAACCCAGCAAAGACCCTTTCAAGAGCTGTGAGTCTGACCCAGAAGAGTTTCTCAGCCCACTCCCACAGCCCATATTCATGACTTTGGAGTGTTGGGGGGCGTGGTTAAGTTCCGCTCCCCGTTTTAAGGTCTAAGCAGACTTTGAGGATGATTCAGTGCGAATGTGAACTCAAGGTAGAGGAAACGGACGTGTGCTCAAGTCCCATCCTTCACCCTAGAGCTGATGGCCACGGGCCAGTGCTGGCCCCACACTGGGCTAGACGTTAGAGGTGTAGCAAGAATCACGGAGAAACGTTTTTGCCTCCCCGCCCCCCACCACGTCATGGTCTCCAGGCAGCTCATTGATTTCAGTGTTCACAGAAGCGTCTCCCTTTCAGAAGACACTGTGTCTTGGAGGATTTGGAGGTACCACACCCCAAGTTTGCCATAAAATGACACCCCACTTTAGGGCTGAAGGGACGGTGGATACGGTTCTCACCCAAATCCCATGTAAAATCGAATCTTCCATCGTCTCAAAGATGAACCTTATCTGCCACCAGGCTCACACCCGGCACTCATTGTGGGACATTTCCTACATGGGACCCCCCTCTTGGCATGTCTCATCCCGACCCAGCAAAGACCTTTTTGCTCAAGGAAGATGGAAGGGATTTTCCCTCATCTTCTCTGTTCCCAGTCTTTCCCCTTCCATAATCTATTCCATAATCTATTCCCAACATTGCAAAGAGGCAAATCAGTTCCTATATTCTCTGCTTAAAACTTGCAGAGATTCTAGGATGACAAGTTTGAACTCTGTGCCCTGCCCTGTTATTAATTCCTGAGCCTTTTCTGACCTCAGTTCCAGAACATTCCCTGTATGTAGAATATCTCCACCTGGTTCACACCTGGCTTTCTGTTCTATACACACACCCACAACACAACACACACACACACATATTCATTTTCTCTTAGTCACTCAGTCACATACACACACTTATGCATTCTCAGACACACACTCAAACTCAGTCACCCACCCACACACATGCTCACACACACACACACACACACACACACACACACACACACACACCACGTTTAGAAGCTGTGTCTTGTTCACTTCTACTTTTAAATGTGTCTCACAGTGGGGGCATTTCTTCCATCATGTGTTGACTTAAAATCAAATCAGGCCTCTTGCGTACCTCCTTGAGTGAAAACTGGCTCTCAGGGGAGGGTCCTGCGGTTCATATTATTCTCACACACCCTAGACCGTTGCAATTTGTTCTTTTTCCATCACCTCCTCCTGCTGGGCGTTTTTCAGGACCAGGGAAGTGAGTGTCTTTCTAGTACACATGGGGGGACCTTCAGAGTCTCACCATGGATCCTATTTGCCAGGAGAAAGCCGCCCAGTTCTTGAAACCACTTGACCTGCTCTGTTGCCCAAAGCTCTCTAGAGGTTCCAGGTATGACCCTCAGGGCTCCCACATGCCAGGCATGTGCCCACCTCCCCACAAGCTCGCTCTTCTATTAACCCTTCCACGGCTGCTCAGGGGAGCCAGGCCCTAGTAACGGGTCCAACATTCTGAAATGTTGAACTATCGCAGCCATCAGCCAAGCTTCGAATAGCAACCATGAAACCTAGATCGAAGCCCCTTCCTCTGCCAAATCCCTGCCATCCCCCCCCCCCCCACACCACTTCGAGCAACCGGATGTGCCCGTCACCAAGGGGATTTGACACTATTTCTCCACCCCTCCCCCCCCCGCCACCGTCACCCCTCACATCTGCTGGCCCTCCATAAATATGATATCAAAATAATTGTAAGAAGGAGATGCGGGGATGGAAGACGCAGTAATTAATGAAGCGTTTGAGCTGTCAGGGGTGTCGTGAGCCCTAAAGGGAAAACTAATAATAACCCGACAATCTCAGTGAAATATGAGATCACCCAATTAATTAGCAGAACCATTTCATGGAAGGCTCTGAAAGTAGGCCAATTAAAATGCACTGTTACTGGACCGCCGCCATCAGACGGCGGGGAGGGCGTCTGCCTTGCACAGGGCCGACCTGGGTTCGATTCCCCAGCACCCCGTATGATCCCCAGAGCCCAGGAGTGATCCCTGAGCACAGAATCAGGAGTGAGCCCTGAGCATCACCGGATGTGCCCCCCCCAAAAAAACACTTTGTTACTATTTACATTGATTAAATAAGGTGCTAGTTCTATGCTCCCCCCAAAAAAAGCCCCCAAAATGATCTGGTACTATTTAGCACTGATTAATCAAGGTACTTAATCAAGAGTCTCCTGCCCCCGCGCCTGGCTGTCCTTGCCGGGGCCCCTTGGAGGGGAGTGGGTTGAGTTTCCCTCCCCGCCCCGACCAGGGCTCCGGCAGCCGAAGACCTCCAGGACCAGCCACCACCATGCTCAGACCACTCTCCACATGCATGAAGGTACCAGCAGAGGAACAAAGGCATGCAGGTCCCGGGGATGAGATCTCCAAGCCTGCTCGGATCAGGGCTGAGCATCCTCCACCCAGATCCTCCATCCTCCAGCAGGCAGGGGTCACACCCACCAACTGGCCCCCTGGCGCCATATAATCCCATCAACGGCCAAGACCCAGAGACTACAAAACCCAGCTCCTGGAAGCGCGCAGCCACATTTGCAGCCGCAAGACATCTTATTATCTCGTTCTTACTTTGGACAAACTGGCAGGCTACCGAATGTCACCTGCCCACACGGCAGAGTCTGGCAAACTCCCCGTGGCGTACCCAATATGCCAAGTACCAGTAACAATGATGGGTCTCATTCTCCTAGCCCTGAAAGAGCCTTGAATATGGCACTTTTTAAAAAAATCTCAGGGCTAGGATGAAGGAGACGTTACTGGGGCCTGCTCGAGGCAATTAACGAACAACAGGATGGTTGTGATCGTGATCATGAAGCAAGGTGCTAGTGTTAAGCCCAGGAATATGGGCTCCCAAGCATTGAGACTGACTGAGACATGAACTCAAAAATGCAAAAGCAGTAGGAGTTTTATTCCATGGAGATGGAGTCAACTATCTCACCCTCACAGAGTGGTCTCTGAATAGCGACCCCGACTTCAGGGGTTTATATGGGGTTTATACAGGGTTTGAGTGTATAAGCAGTACATGCCTTATTGTTTCAGAAAGAAATCTTCCTTAGTTACCAAACAAAGGTGTTTTGGCAAGCGTCTAGGGCGACAGTGGTCAGGCAATAGTTAAACAATAGCTTCCACTGGCAGTTTCCAGTTACATAGGCCATACGCTAACACCTTTTTTATTTTTCGCGCTTTTGGGGTCACATCTGGCGATGCACAGGGGTTACTCCTGGCTCTGCACACAGGAATTACTGCTGGTGGTGCTTGGGGGACCCTATGGGATGCTAGGAATCGAAACTGAGTCGGCCGCATGCAAGGCAAACGCCCTCCCCGCTGTGCTATCGCTCCAGCCCCAGGTTACTCCTTCTTTTAGGGTTAACAAAAGGCAGTTTCTAGGGCATTGTGAGAATTGATCCATTGAACCCACTTGCTGGGCCCAGAACTTTCCCAGATGGGTTCAGGTTGACCAATTGCACCTTGCTGGGAAACTGAAACTGTTTTAGTTCCAGGAACTGAACCTGAGGCCTAACTGAGTTTGCTGATTGCTGCCGCTTGTCTTGGCATCAATTTTGCCCTTACCCTAGTTCCTGGGCACAGATTGAAAATGGAAATTCTGCTTATCCTTCAAATTCTAGGGCACTTGAAGCAAACTGAGGCAGCTCTGTGGATGGGGCAGGGTGGGGTGTTTGCTCTTTGGCGATGCATAGGGGTTACTCCTGGCACTGCACTCAGGAATCACTCCTCACAGTGCTCGGGGGACCCTATGGGATGCCGGGGATCGAACCTGGGTCAGCCGAGTGCAAGGCAAACTCCCTACCCGCTGTGCTATTGCTCCAGCCCCACCTGAGCTGAGCTGGCTTCTGGGGGCTTTCACCTCCTGAAGTGGCCAGGGCTATTTCTTCTCCAGTATCTTCAGTCAATCCTTCCTTCCGCCTTCCTGGGGGTTTGCAGAGGAACCATCATTGATCAGCAGAGAACAGAAGAGAAGAGTTGGTCTCTTTAAAATACTTAACAAAAAAATGTTTAGGGACTGGAGCGATAGCACATTGGGGAGGGCTGTTTGCCTTGTACACAGCCAACCTGGGTTCGATCCCTGGCATCCCATAGGGGTCCCCCCCAACCACCACCAGGAGTGATTTCTCAGTGCAGACCCAGGAGGAAACCCCGAGCATTGCCAGGTGTGGCCCCCAAACCAGAAACAAACAATTTTAAACATCATGAATCACAGAGTTGCAAAGTTCTTCATTAAAAAGGTTTAGGTGGGGCTGGAGAGATAGCACAGTGGGGAGAACATTTGCCTGGCACACCGGTCGACCTGAGTTCGATCCCCGGAATTCCATAGGGTCCCCCGAGAAACTGCCAGGAGTGATTCCTCTGTGCATTGCCAGGTGTGATGCAAAAAAAGGAGGAGGAGGAGGAGGAGGAGGAGGAGGAGGAGGAGAAGAAGAAGAAGAAGAAGAAGAAGAAGAAGAAGAAGAAGAAGAAAGAAGAAGGAGGAGGAGGAGGAGGAGGAGGAGGAGGAGGAGGAGGAGGAGGAGGAGGAGGGAGGAGGAGGAGGAGTAGCAGAAGGAGAAGGAGAAGGAGGAGGAGGAGGAGGAGGAGGGGAGGAAAAGGAGGGGGAGGAGGTGGAGGGGGGAGGAGGGGAGGAGAAGGAGGGGGGGAGGAGGAGGGGGAGAAGGAGAAGAAGAAGAAGGAGGAGGAGGAGGAGATGATGATGATGATGATGATGATGATGATGATGACTTAGGTGTAGAATGTTCCAACCCTGGAGGAGGAGGAGGAGGAGGAGGAGGAGGAGGAGGAAGAGGAGGAGGAGGAAGAAGAAGAAGAAGAAGAAGAAGAAGAAGAAGAAGAAGAAGAAGAAGAAGAAGAAGAAGAAGAAGAAGAAGATGACGACGACGACTTAGGTGTAGATGTTCCTACCCTAGCCTCTTCCCCATCACCCACCTCCCTCCACCAATGTCCCCAGTTTCCCTCCCGTCCCCCCAACCTGCCCCTGTGGCAGACACTTTCCCCTCCCCCATTGTTCTAGTGACCCCTTCCCTTAACTTATCCCCCACCCCCACCCCAATCCAGTGGCAAGAATTTTACTGCTTTTGGGGCTTTGTTATTCCCTTATGAAAAATTATTTTCACAACCACCACAGAAAGCTTTCTAGAAAGTTCTCTCTACGCCCAGGAAAAGAGGAGCCCAGATAACATTAGTGCCTCTGACAACTCCTTAGGAATAATTTATTGTCTGCGATGAAACAATAACACACACATCCCTGAAATCATCTTGCCTTCCAGCCTACTTACGCAAATGTGTGTGCTCACTCTCAGATTTCATCAGGATTCCAAGATGCGTAACCAAAGCGCCTCACAAGCCCTCATTTAACTTTAATGAATGAATCTGGTCTCTGGAATAAATAAGAATACACCCGATGTATTTCTAATTTTCAAAATTCTCCAACTGCCAACATTTCCTGCCCGCTCTTTCCCACCTTTGCGAAATTCTACATTGTGGAGACCTCTTTTTTATATTTTTATTTTTTAATTTTTTTATTAGTGAAACACCATGAGGTACAGTTATAGACTTACAAATTTTTGTGCTTGGGTTTCAGTTATACAATGATCGAGTACCCATCCCTCCACCAGCGCCCAATCCTCCACCACCACGGGTCCCAGCATCCCTCCCACCCACCCCCCCATCCCGCCCTGCCTCTGTGCAGGGCATTCCTCCTTGTTCTCTCTCCTCTTCTTTTGGGTACTGTGTTTTGCAAGAGAGGCATTGAGTGGTAATCATGTTTGGTGGAGACTCTTCTATTTGAAAACAAAATTTATTTTATAAAGTAGCAGGGCTGGAGTGATAGCACAGCTGGTAGGGCGTTTGCCTTGCATGTGACCGGTCGGCCAACCCGTTTGATTCCTCCACCCCTCTCAGAGAGCCTGGCAAGCTACCACATGGCAAAGACTGGCAAGCTACCCGTGACATATTTGATATGCCAAACACAGTAACAAGACTCACAATGTTACTGGGCCCGCTCGAGCAAATTGATGAATAATGGGAGGACAGTACTACAGGCAGTGCTATAAAATAGTTCACAATATTGATGACATTTAATATTTAAACTGTTATTTGGCATATCGAATACTCTCGGTAGCTTGCCGGGCTCTCCGACAGGGGCGGAGGAATCGCACTTCGGGTCGGCCATGTTGGCCACTTGTAAGGCGAACGCCCCTACCGCTGTGCTATCGCTCCAGCCCCCACTGCCACTGACACCCTCCACATCACCATATTTTGTATGTTTCCATCCCTAATCCCAATCCCTGACCCAAAACAGAATTGAAATAATATATTTTGTCTTGTTTGTTATGAAAAACCACTGAAAATACTACCCAAAAAAGTATCCTTAACGAAAAGAGTGTAAAGATTGTTGTATTTCTCACAAGGACCATTATGGCCCTTCTATAAGCGGTCACTAATATGTTGTTGGGCTGGAGCAATAGCACAGCTGGTAGGGGCGTTCGCCTTACAAGCGGCCAACATGGCCGACCCGAGTTCGATTCCTCCGCCCCTCTCGGAGAGCCCGGCAAGCTACCGAGAGTATTCGATATGCCAGACACAGTAACAAACAAAGTCTCCAATGGAGACGTTACTGGGCCTGCTCGAGCAAATTGACGATCAACGGGAGGGAAAATATGTTGTTAAAGGTTGAGCCTTGTGTGCTTTGTGTGTGTGTGTGTGTGTGTGTGTGTGTGTAAAAATATTTCCATCTAAGATTGGGTTGTCTCCAACTTTGAACCCTACCAAATGTGGTGTGGTACTCTTGGAGTATGGGTAGGGTGTGTGGTTTGAAGTGTCACAACTGCTTGGTCTAGAAATAAGTTCACTCATGGGTGAGGCTTGGCCCAAGTGTGTGGAGAGCGGCCCTGAGCTTGGTGGCTGTTGAGTTCTGGAAGTTTCCAGCTGACAGGGCTGGGTCCCTTGGGGCAGGGAGGGGACTCATCCACCCCCCTTCAGGGCGCCCCAAATGAAACAGCCTGGCTCGGGGTCTGGGGCATGGTTATGGCATGGTAATGTTTTCTCCCTTCCGGGAGAAAAGGACATGCAATCTGGATGGTGGTTGATGACGAGATAATGTCCCACTTTGGACACTTTTGACCGGCCATGCTCATAGGCTGATCAATGGTGATTCGGGATGAGGAGGTTTGTTACAGTGCTAGCCCTGAAAAGAAAATTCCATTCTTTTTTTTTTTTTTTTTTGCTTTTTGGGTCACATCCAGTGATGCCAGGGGTTACTCCTGGCTCTGCACTCAGGAATTACTCCCTGGCTATGCTGGGGCGACCATATGGGATGCTGAGTATTGAACCTGGGTTGGCTGCATGCAAGGCAAACACCCTACCCACTACGCTATCACTCTGGTCCCAATTCTTCAATTCTTTCCATGTTAACAGATTTGGGGAAGCGCCCTTCTGACTCCTCGTCAGCCGTGACTCGTCTCTGATGAGCCTCATGGTGAAGTAGATCTGACAGACATCACACTTTTTTATTAGTGTGTTCAACTATGTCTCGGGCCCAAAACCAGAGGGGTCAGTAATTTGCCAGGAACTATCACGATGTTGCCTGTGTGACACTAAATTATTAACTTTGGGCACAAAATACCCCTGAAGTCCTACTGCAACCGTGGCCCACTTGTGGCAATAGATTCACTGTCATCTGGGTTCTACTTGCAAGTCTCTGGTTCTTATTGAACAAACGTGAGTGTTTGCTTGGACCTAAGGTGGGTGAGTACCACACAGCTTCTCAGGAAAATGCAACCGTAATGCCAATAAAAACCTCCCATCACTGAGCTATTTTTGGTGGAGTATTTCCCATACATTCTTGAATTCAATCCTTTCAGTCCGTGAGTCACACAATCTCATTCATTTTCATGTTCTAGAGAACAAGAAATGGAAGCTTCAGGCCGGAGTGATAGAATAGCGGGGAGGGTGTTTGCCTTGTATGTGACTGGCCTGGGTTCGATCCCCGGCATCCCCGTAGGGTTCCCCAAGCACTGTCAGGAGCAATTCCTGAGTGTAGAGTCAGGAGTAGCCCCTGAGCATCTCTGGGTGTAACCCAAAAAGAAAAAAATAAATTAAAAAAGAAAGAGGGGCTGGAGTGATAGCACAGCGGGTAGGGTGTTTGCCTTGCCGACCTAAGTTCGATTCCCAGCATCCCATATGGTCCCCTGAGCACCACCAGGAGTGACTCCTGATTGCAGAGCCAGGAGGAACCCCTGTGCATCTCCAGGTGTGACCCAAAAAGCAACAACAACGACAACAAAAAAATAAAAAACAAAGCCTGGCAAGCTCCCCAGTGACATATTTGATATGCCAAAACCAGTAACAACTGTCACTGTCTCCCGTTGTTCATCGATTTGCTCGAGCGGGCCCAGTAATGTCTCCATTGGAGACTTTGTTGTTTCTGTGTTTGGGCATATCGAATACATCATGGGGAGCTTGCCAGGCTTTGCCGTGCGGGCGAGATACTCTCGGTAGCTTGCCAGGCTCTCCGAGAGGGATGGAGGAATCGAACTCAGGTCGGCCATGTTGGGTGCGTGCAAGGCAAACCCCCCTACCGCTGTGCTATCACTCTGATTAGTTCTCTAAAAATGATTTAGGGGCTGGAGAGATAGCACAGCGGGTAGGGCGTTTGCCTTGCACATGGCCAACCCTGGTTTGATTCCCAGCATCCTATATGGTCCCCTGAGCACTTCCAGGAGTTATTCCTGAGTGCAAAGCCAGGAGTAACCTCTGAGCATCGCCAGGTGGTGACCCAAAAAGCAAAAAAAAAAAAAAAAGAAGAAGAAGAAGAAGAAGAAAATGGAAACTTCAAAGTTACATTATATGGGAATTGGTAGAAGAAAAAGTATGCTAAGCTGACATCTGCCTGGTATACAGTTCCTTTCTCAAAGTCTCTGTGTGTGTTGCCCTCTTGGAAATAATGGGCCATGTTTGAAGGCCATACATGGGCTTCTTGATAGTTGGGCATTGGGTGTTGGGCACTGGGCATTTGGCGTTGGGTGTTGGGCGCTGTTCTTCTTACTGTCGCTGGTCTGCTTAGCCCCTTGTGTCTTCAGCTTTCTTATGGTCTCCAGGCACCCGCTGTGTCTTCCTGATGATTAGAGTCATTTCACAGCACATCACAGAGCATCTCCATGGTGACCCCTTTCTCCACCGTGCCCATGATCACATTTGCACCACATCCTAATCCTCTAATTAACCGAGTTTATTGGCTTCAACAGTTCACATCACTGTCTCCTCCAGCCCCCGTCTGAAACGCTCACAGTTGTCTTTCTCGGAACAGTAGAATAGAGTAGGGCTGGGGTTGTTTAATTTGATTAGGAGTTTTGCAGCCTATCACTGTCTTGATCCTGGGGAACAAGATCATGTTTGAATTAGCCACAAATTGGAATCTCAGGGCCAAATCTGTCTTCCTCAGTAGGGTTGCCTACTCCTCGTTGGAATTTGTTGGGGTTTCTCATTTACTTAGGGGTGCTGAGTTGACACCTGGGTCCCCCACTCAAGGAAAGTTTACACAAAGGTGCCTCTCCACTTCAGCTTCCTGATTCAGAAACTCCAGAACAAACAGCCCTGGGAAAGTTTTTGTGGATCTGCTTTTGCTGTTATTGTTTTTCTGACACTTTTTTTCAGTTTTTCATTTCATTTTTTTTACATTTTTTATTGGGCTGGAGAGATAGCACAGTGGGTAGGGCGTCTGCCTTGCACACGGCCGACCTGGGTTCGATTCCCAGCATCCCATATGGTCCCCTGAGCACGATCAGGAGTAACCCCTGAGCCGCAGAGCCAGGAATAACCCCTGTGCATCTCCAGGTGTGACCCCCCCAAAAATAAATAAAATAAAATAATGTTTTTTTTGTTTTGGGGGTCACACCAGGCGATGCTCAGGGGTTACTCCTGGCTCATGCACTCAGGAATTACGCCTGGAGGTGCTCGGGGACCATATGGGATGCTGGAAATCGAACCTGTGTCGGCCATGTTGGCTGCATGCAAGGCAAACGCTCTACCCGCTGTGCTATCGCTCCAGCCCCACACAAAATAAAAATTTTTATTAGTGAAACACCATGAGGTACAGTTACAAACTTACGAACTTTCGTGTTTGCATTTCAGTCATACAATGATCATTTACTCATCCTTCCACCAGTGCCCATTCTCCTCCAAAAATGTTCCCAGTATCCCTCCCACCTCCCCATCCCATTCCTCCCACCCACCCCCCTCATCCCTCCCACCCCATCCCGCCTCTGTGGCAGGGCATTCCCTTTTGTTCTCTCTCCTTTTGGGTGTTGTGCTTTGCAATAGAGGTATTGAGTGGCCATCCTGTTTGGTCTATAATCTACTTTCGGCACTCATCTTTCAACCCAAATGGGTCCTCCCAACATCCTTTACTGGGTGCTCCCTTCTCTATCTGTGCTGCCTTTTCCCCAGCATGTGAGGCCAGTTTCCAAGCCATGGAGCCACTCCCCTGGTCCTTATCTCTACTGATCTTGGGCTGACACTTTTTAAAATTTTGCCTTTTGGGGTCACACCTGGCGATGCTCACAGGTTACTCCTGGCTCTGCCCTCAGGGATCACTCCTGGTAGTGCTCGGGGAACCCTATGGGATGCTGGGGATCGAACCTGGGTCAGCTGTGTGCAAGGCAAGTGCTGTACCCACTATGCTATCACTCAAGCCCCTCATATGACACTCTTAAACTTATTATTTCTTGTTACTCAAGAAAGTCTATGACCACAAATAAACGGGACGTGGAGGATTATGGGCAATTTTTCCTCAGGCAAGCGTGGTAATGGCGTATGGAGGGAATCGTGGGAAAACCATTCCGCCACTGTCTCCTTTCTCTAGTACTGTTGGGTGAGAAAAGACAGGGGTCCTTCAGACATAGAAAGATTGCATTCATCTGAGGAATATAACGTCACAAAATAGGAAACTAACACCCAAGAATAGCCGAGATAAGTACCAGGAGGTTTACTCCATGGCTTGGAGGCCAGCCACACACACTAGGGGAAAAGGCAGCTCAGATAGAGAAGGGAGCACCAAATAAAGGGTGTTGGGAGGATCCTCCAGGATGGGAGAAGCATGCTGAGAGTAGACTATAGACCCGAACATGATTGCCACTCAATGCCTCTTTTGCAAACCATAGCACCCAAAAGGAGAGAGAGAACAAAAGGGAATGTCCTGCCACAGAGGTGGGATGGGAGGGATACTGGAACCATTGGTGGTGAAGAATGGGCACTGGTGGAGGGTTGGGTACTCGATCATTGTATAACTGAAAGCCAAGAACAAAAATTTGTAAGTCTACAACTGTACCTCATGGTGTTCTCACTAATAAAAATTAAAAAAAAAAGATAGAGGTCCTTGATGACTGATGAAATGGGGCATACAAGGCAGAGTCAGGACCCCAAGATGATGGCAACAGACTGACCCTGGAAGAGTGGGAGATGGATGTGCCATTCATTGAAGGAGAAACGGTAGGAGGATCCACAAGGGATGAAGGAAGGAGGGAATTGAAAAGCCAAGTTCAGCCGCCAAGTTGTGGCATTGAAAGGATGCTGGATAATTAAGGGACCATGCATCCAGATTGCAGACAGTCTGGCGGAAAAAAATCAGGAAAATCCTTGGGGAAAAGGATCAGGAAGGGGGCTGAAGTGATAGCACAACGGAGAGGGCGTTTGCCTTGCACGTGGCTGACTCAGGTTCGATTCCCAGCATCCCAGAGGGTCCCCTTGATCACCGCCAGGAGTGATTCCTGAGTGCAGAGCCAGGAGGTACCTCTGAGCATCGCCGGGTGGGATCCAAAAAGGCAAAAAAATAAAGGATTGGGAAGGAGACAAGATGGTCATGTAGAAAATATGAATGAAGTGTCTGAACCTATAAGGAATTTGCCTGGAGGAGGGGAGAGAAGGTTGAGGCTGTGTCCTCGGGAATGAATAGGAGATGAGGGATTTGCTGAAACACCCTCATTCAGACGCAACAGGCCAGAAGAGTCCGGAGATTAACCCCTGCCAAGGCCCATTCATTCTGCATGTGATGGTTTCTGAGTCCACATTTGGTGCCGGAAGTGGGATGAACAAAAGAGGTCCTCACCGGAACCCTAAGACCCTCCACTCTGCCTCACTACAAGACCCTGTGATGAAGAGGGAAGTCTAGGGGTGACGGCCCAGTCCAGACATATGCCTCCAAGTGCAGGCACACCCAATAGTACAGGCTTATCTTTTTTTTTAATTTTTATTTTATTATTCCGTCTGCAGGGGGCCACACCCGGCGATGCTCAGGGCTTGTTCCTGGCTCTGTGCTCAAGGATCACTCCTGGCGGGCTCGAGGGACTCTATGGGATGCCGGGGATCGAACCTGGGTCGGCTGTATGCAGAGTTAAGTGCCCTCCCCGCTGTGCTATCACTCTGGCCCAGGATTTTTTTTCTCTGCTGCATAAATATATCTCTTGAGTTTGACCCTTCTCTCCCCAAAATCGGCCCAAGGGGAGACTCAGCACAGAGCCTGCAGGCAAGGACCCAGGAAGAGGGTCTGGGCAGATGGAAAGTTCTGGAACTGCCACCTCTCTGCTGGCCCCCTTCAAAGGAGAAACATCAACAGGCCCAGGGTAAACCCAGAAGCCAGAGAATAAATCAGCGACCGAGTGGAGAACTAACATTCATTCTTTAAAAATTTTTATTAGTGAAACACCATGAGGTACAGTTGTAGACTTACAAATTTTTGTGCTTGGCTTTCAGTTATACAATGATCAAATGCCCATCCCTCCACCAGTGCTCATTCTCCACCACCACTAATCCCAGTGTCCCTCCCACCCCCCATTCCCCTCATCCCACCCTGCCTCTGTGGCAGGGCATTCCCTTTTGTTCTCTCTCTCCTTTTGCGTGCTGTGGTTTGCCAAAGAGGCATTGAGTGGCCATCATGTTCAGTCTATAGTCTACTCTCAGAACGTATCTCCCATCCTGGGAGCCTTCTCTATCTGAGCTGCCTTTTCCCCTAGCATGTGTGGCTGGCCTCCAGGCCATGGAGTGAACCTCCTGGTACTTATCTCAGCTATTCTTGGGTGTTTGTCTCCTATTTTGTTACTTTATGTTCCCCAGATGAATGCAATCTTTCTATGTCTGTCCCTCTCTTTCTGACTCATTTCACTTAGCATGATACTTTCCATGTAGTAGTACCACTTGAACAGATGACTGGTTAAAGAAACTTTGGTACATCTACACAATGGAGTACTATGTAGCTTTAGAAAAGGTGAAGTCATGAAATTTATATACAAGAGAACTAACATTCTTTTGTCCCAAGTTCCCACACCCCATGCCTGGGCCTCTGTTCCAGTGGCCAACACATCTTCAGTTCCATTCTGTCATCGGGACACACGCACTTGCCCAGGTCACCCGGTCCCTGCCATGGAATTCTTCCTGAAGGTCGAAGTGCCTCCCCATCACTTCAAAAATGTTCATCAAAGCCTCATGGAGGAACTCAAGCGTTGGTCATTGCACCTTTATGGACATTCAGCAGAAAGGAGAGCTGTGGATAGAAGCTCACAGGTGCCCACGGAGAAAACAGGGACCCAAGTCCACTCCCTGCTGCTCCCCTTGACGGCTGATCCCCCCATCACCCCCACCCCCTCATTCAGGAAAACAATGGTAGATGCTCTGTTTTTTTTTTATTTTGTTTTATTTTTATAAAGTTGTTTGCAATGATTTTTTTTCTTTTTGAGTCACACCTCGTGATGCGGGACTCTGTGCCAGGCTGTTTTCACTCAGGGTGCCTCAGAGGGGGGCGGGTGAGAACCCTCCCTGCCCCAAGGGACCCAGCCCCGGCAGCCGATCTCCACTACCCAACCGCTGCCACACCACAGACCGCTTTCCACACTTTCGGGCCGAGCCTCACATATATGAGTGAACATATTTCTGGACACATCATAAGACACTTCCTACCCATTTTCCATAATTACCACACCATGGAGTTCAGACAGTAGGCAACTATATATATATATATAGCACAGCGGGTAAGGCGTTTGCCTTGCAAGCGGCCAACATGGCCGACCCGAGTTCAATTCCTCCGCCCCTCTCGGAGAGCCCGGCAAGCTACCGAGAGTATCTCGCCCACACTGCAGAGCCTGGCAAGTTACCCGTGATGTATTGGATATGCCAAACACAGTAACAACAAGTCTCACAATGGAGACGTTACTGGGCCCGCTCGAGCAAATCGATGAACGGGAGGGCAGTGATTTGATATATCTATATCTATATCTATATCTATATCTATATCTATATCTATATCTATATCTATATCTATTTATATCTATATGCCTCTCGGTGAGCCCTGCAAGCTACCTAGAGTATCCCGCCCGCATGGGCAGAGCCTGGCAAGCTGCCCGTGGCGTATTTGATATGCCAAAACCAGTAACTATAACAGGTCTCATTCCCCTGACCCTGAAAGAGCCTCCAATGTTTGGGAGAGACGAGTAAGGAGAGGCTGCTAGAAATTCAGGGATGGACACATTCTAGGGGAAAAGGAAGCTCAGATAGAGAAGGGAGCACCAAATAAAGGTGTTGGAAGGATCCTCCCAGGATGGGAGAAGCATGCAGAAAGTAGACTATAGACCAAACATGATTGCCATTCAATGCCTCTTTTGCAAACCACAAGACCCAAGAGGAGAGAGAGAGAACAAAAGAGAATGCCCTGCCACAGAGGAAAGGTGGGATGGGGGGGATGGGGGGTGGGAGGGACACTGGGACCCGTGGTGGTGGAAAATGGGCACTGGTGGAGGGATGGGTACTTGATCATTGTATAACTGAAACCCAAGCGCAAAAATTTGTAAGTCGGGGCTGGAGTGATAGCACAGTGGGTAGGGCGTTTGCCTTGCATGCAGCCAACATGATCGACACAAGTTCAATTCCCAGCACCCCATATGGTTCCCTGAGCACAGCCAGGAGCAATTCCTGAATGCATGATCCAGGAGTAACCCCTGAGCATCGCCAGTGTGACCCAAAAAGCAAAAAAAAAATTTGTAAGTCTCCAACTGTACCTCATGGTGTTCCACTAATAATAATAATAATAATTATAATAATAATAAATAATTGAGAGGGGCGGAGCACAGCGGTAAGGCGTTTGCCTTGCACGCAGCCAACATGGCCGACCTGAGTTCGATTCCTCCGCCCCTCTCGGAGAGCCTGGCAAGCTACCGAGAGTATTCGATATGCCAAACACAGTAACAACAAAGTCTCCAATGGAGACGTTACTGGGCCCGCTCGAGCAAATCGATGATCAACGGGAGGGCCTTTACTTTACTTAATAATAAAGAAAAAATTCAGGGCTGGGACAAATAGAGACATTACTAGTGCCCGCTCGAGTAAATCGATGAACAACGGGATGACAGTGATATAGTGATACTTGGCGATGCACTCAGGAATTACTCCTGGAGGTGCTCAGGGGGCCCTATGGGATGATGGGAATCGAACCTGGGTTGACCTCATGCAAGGCAAACGCCCTACCAGCTGTGCTATCGCTCCAGCCCCTGTTTAGAATGATTTCTCACGTTCAAGATTCCAACACCAATCCCACCACCACTACACCTTCCCACCACCGTCATTTCAAAATTTCCCACCACCGCCCAAGCCTGCCCCCAAAGCAGTCCCCAAATAATTAATTTTTGTATTGCTTGTTAGGACGAATCTGCTAAAAAGGATCCCCAAAAGTTCCCTTAGAGGAAAATGTGTGAATCAACGGGAGATTCTCTGGAGACTTTTGTGGCGTCTCAGATAAGCAAGTTCTCCCGGCGTGCATCTTTGGAGCCAGATTTGCACAGAAGTGATACCTTAGCAACTGAGGTTTGATCATGCAGATCCTGAAGTTCTGCTTTGACACTATCACCATCACGATCATCCTGTTGTTCGTCGATTGCCTCGAGCAGGCACCAGTAAGGTGTCCTTCGTCCTATCCCTGAGATTCTAAAAAGTGCCACATTCAAGGCTCTTTCAGGGTTAGGAGAATGAGACCCATCATTGGTACTGGTATTTGGCATATTGGGGACGCCACGGGGAGTTTGCCAGACTCTGCCGTGTGGGCAGGTTACATCCAGTAGCCTGCCAGGTTGTCCAAAAGTAAGAATGAGATAATAAGATGTCTTGCAGCCGCATTTGTGGCCGCGCGCTTCCGGGATCTGGGTTTTATAGTCTCTGGGTCTTGGCCGTTGATGGGATTACACGGTGCCTGGGGGCAGTTGGTGGGTGTGACCCCGGCCTACTGGAATAGGGAGGATCTGGGTGGAGGATGCTCAGCTCCGATCTGAGCAGACTTGGAGATCTCAGCCCCGGAACCCGCATGCCTTTGTTCCTCTGCTGGTACCTTCATGCGTGTGGAGAGTGGTCTCAGCATGGTGGTGGTTGGTTCTAGAGGTCTTCAGCTGCCGGGGCTCTGCTCGGGACAGGGAGGAAAACTCAACCCGCTCCCCTCCAAGGGGCCCTGGCGAGGACAGCCAGGAACGGGGGTAGGAAATTCTGCTTTGACACAAGCCCCCAGAAATAACCAGTACATTCTAGCTATACCTCTATCTCTTCACTCTGGTGCCAGTTCTTTTGATCAATATAGTTTCATGATTGATAATTTGCAAATAACAAAGTGACAGTTGATTGCCACTTCTCTTTGTCTTTCTCTTCGTAGCAACGCATCAAGGATTGCAGGTACTTTTTCATTTTTGGTAACTCCAGAGAAAGAAGCCCGTGTAGAGGACCTAATGTAATATCAGTCACAAAAGAGAAACTCAGACCCTAATTATTTCCAAAACTACCCACAGTTTAAATGTAGGTCCGTCTCATACAGAGTGACACATTTTATTTGCAAAGGCCAGCAAATTATGTGTTTAGATTTGGTAGAAATGTTCCTATTTTCAAATGCTTCCATTTTTTGCACCTGTGGAAAACTTCAGAGAGTTAATTTTCCCTACAGACGCGGGGTAATTTTAACAAGAAGATCCCCATATTACTCAGCTACTCACGAACAGCTTCTCTGTATTGAAAATTGGGTTTGGAAAAGGATTTGGGGCTGTCATTTTCATAAATGAAATTATATTTTGTGCATGTCATATCATTTTTAATAATTCTCAGATCTGAAATTAATGCAGTTTTTTAAAAAAGACTCCCTAGAATTTTCTGTAAGTGATAAGGTCCCACATATTTCTGTTACGTTTCACTGCATCCAAACCCTATGACACTTTATCCAGGGCCCCGTCTTAACCGACCAGAGCAGGCATGATGCTTTCTTCAGAGAATTTTCTAGAAACAACAACAGAATAGATAGATTTTTCTCTGACTGATCTGACAACTCAGCCTGTGTTTCTGAAAACTCTCACAAAGGTTCCTTGGGAGACTTTGGGACCTTGTCTGCCAATAATCATTTTTGAACAGTTTCCAAGGTCACTGGATGGCTTTGTGCCTTAGTGGCCCTTTTGGTCCCCAAGGTCAGTTGACAGGCTCAGTGGACCGATCTCCTCGTCAGTCACTGCCGTTGGCATAGTGCAGGGCCATTGACGAGCGCCGATAACAGATCCTTCTGAACTTTATTTCTTTGTCTTTTTTTTGTTTGTTCAGAACTCTAAAGCAGTGCTCAGGAGTTCTGGGGGCCCCCTCCTGGTGTTTCTCAGCTGAGAGAACCAACTGTTTCATTCCAGGGCTCTGAGTATCCAGTGCTCCTTGGATCCTGCAGTAGATACATGGCCTAAACTTGACCCAGGGACTCCCAGCGTCAAACCTGAGGTGCTTTACACAATGGAATACTATGCAGCTGTTAAAAGAGATGAAATCAGGAAATTTGTACATAAGTGGATAGACATGGAGAGTATCATGCTAAGTGAAATTAGTCAGAAAGAGAGAGACAGACATAGAGTGACTGCACTCATTTGTAAAATATAAAATAGCATAATATGAGACTAACACCTAAGGACCGTAAAGATAAGGGCCAGGAGGATCACACCCTGGTTTAGAAATCGGCCCCACATGCTGGGGGAAAAGGCAGTTGGGACAGAGAAGGAACCACTAAGTCAATGATGATTGGAGGGATTGCCCGGGATGGGAGATGCGTGCTGAAAATAGACCAAGGACCAAACACAGTGACCTCTTAGTATCTGTATTGCAAACCATAATGGCCCAAAATAAGAGAGAGTAAGAAGGATTGTACCTGCCACAGAGGCAGAGAGTGGGGTGGGGCAGGGGTGGCGGATAGGATACTGGAAACGTTGGTGGTGGAAAATGTGCACTGGTGGAGGAATGGGTGCTTGAGCTTTGATTGACTGAAACGTAATCATGCAAGTTTGTAACTGTATCTCACAGTGTTCCAATAAAACTTTTTTTAATGCATTTGATTTATTTTTGATTTATTTATTTTGCTTTTTGGAGGTCACTCCTGGCAATGCTCAGGGGTTCCTCCTGGCTCTGCACTCAGGAGTTGCTCCTGGCGGTGCTCAGGGGACCCTATGGGATGCTAGGAATCGAACCCAGGTCGGTCTTGTGCAAGGCAAACACCCTCCCTGCTGTGCTATTGCTCTGGCCCGGCTTGAGTTGAATTTCGGCAGAGCATTGGGTCTGTGAGGACTTGGCAACACACATTCCCTCCCCCCCCCCCGCAACAAACACACACACACAACTTTTACACAGGAAGGACCATCTCCCTCTCGAATTCACACTTCATTTTTCAATCAACAAGTGTTAGAGCGTTTGTCTGTTTACCATCCTGGAGTTTTTCACCCTGTAGCTGCGAGACCCAAATCATTCCACTTTCGCACTGATTGTGGGAGGACCCTCCATAAATGTTTGGCGGTGAAAGTGGCCTTTATAGATTCCCTTTTCCTCCGCCTGGCTTGGCCCTGTCTCATCCTGAAGTTAATTCGAGGAATTTTATACATGGGGTGAATTCATGCACGGGAACTGGTGGTTATTTTCCAGGATAATTTTAAAAGGATGCTTAGGGCTGGAGGGATAGCACAGTGAGTAGGGCGTTTGCCTTGCACGCGGCCGACCCGGGTTTGATTCCTCCGTCCCTCTCAGAGAGCCTGGCAAGCTCCCCGTGGCATCTTTGAGATGCCAAAAACAGTAACAACAAGTCTCACAGTGGAGACGTTACTGGTGCCCGCTCGAGCAAATCGATGAACAATGGGAGCACAGTGCTACGGTGCTACAGTGCTTAGGGCTGGAGCGATAGCACAGTGGGGAGGGTGTTTGCCTGGCATGCGGCCGACCCAGGTTCAATCCCTGGCATCCCATACGGTCCCCCCGAGCACTGCCAGGAGTGATCCCTGAGTGCAGAGCCAGGAGTCAGCCCTGAGCATCACCGGGTGTGGCCCAAAAAAAAAAAGAAATTATTTTTAAAAGGGTGTTTAGTTTGGTGGTTGAGGGGGGGGGGGAATTTGGCAGGGGGGAGTGGAGATTGTCATTGTCTCCGGAATTAGAAGGGCAGTGATGAAACTGGTGAGTGGTGGGTTTTGGAACATCTCATGGTACACCAGAGGCAGAACCTAGATACTACATCCTACCTCCGGACCATGGGCAGACTGTGTCCACCCTGCAGTCACTGCATCAGCCAACGGAGGCACAACACGGTCAGCTTTGGTGGACTAGATCCTGGGCAGGGCTTCGAAGCTGCCCAGCTGGACTGACCCTACTGCCCATCTCTGCACGCTTGGGGGCCCAGGGTAAGGTCTGTTATGTTCCTCCCACCCATGACACCCCCCTTTTTTCCCCTTTGCCTGAGAACTCCTGGTGGGCTGGAGTGATAGCACAGTGGGGAGGGCGTTGGCCTGGCACGCGGCTGACCCGGGTTCGATTCCCAGCATCCCATAGGGTCCCCCGAGCACCACCAGAAGTGATTCCTGAGTGCAGAGTCAGGAGGAACCCCGGTGCATCGCCGGGTGTGACCTCCCAAAAAACCATAGGTGATGTATGGTTTATTGGTGATGTATGGTTTATCAGCTTGGCAGAAGGGGGGTGCAAAGCTGGAAGAGGAGGAACAGGAGCACAGCGAACCCCCCATCCCCATTCACATCCTCCTGGGGTCTCCTGGAAGGGGCTGTAGCCCCCAACGCAGCTCTGAGACTTGATGTAATAGTCCCGGGCCAACGGCCAGTGTCAGTCGCATTTTTTTGTTTGTTTTGTTTTGCTTTTTGGGTCACAGCTGGCGATGCTCAGGGTTGACTCCTGGCTCTGCACTCAGGAATGACTCCTGGCGGTGCTCGGGGACCCTATGGGATGCCAGGGATCGAACCCGGGTGGCCGCGTGCCAGGCCAACGCCCTCTCCGCTGTGCTATCACTCCAGCCCCACCAATGGCATTTTCACACTTGATGTCCCAGTTTGTTGTTTTTTTTTTTAATGAGCAGAAACCCCGCTAGGGAGATGTTCTTTATTAATTATTATTATTATTATTATTATTATTATATTTTAGCTTTTTTGGGTCACACCCAGTGATGCTCAGGGCTGACTCATTCGCTCTGCACTCAGGAATCACTCCTGGCGGTGCTCGGGGGACCCTGTGGGATGCCGGGGATCGAACCCGGGTCAGCCGCCTGCAAGGCAAACGCCCTCCCCGCTGTGCTATCGCTTCAACCCCTCTGTGGGTTTTTATCTCGGCATCTGGCTTTCTGCCCCCCATGGTACCAGCCTTTATTGAAACCCACTGGGGGGCTCTTGGCAGCCACCCCCCCCCCCCCCAAGATCTGGCTTTCTCCCCCAGTGGCCTTGGTCGACTTGACCCATTGTTCGATCCAGATTCGTCTCGTCTCCGGGGTCCCCAGAGAAGAGCTCCCTGCCAAGCACCGACGCACCCCTGCTTGTCTGGCTGCTGGGGACGTCGGCGGAGCCTGTGATTGGCAGAGCCCTGGGTGGTGGGCCGGCCGGCAGCCCTGCTCCTGTTGTTGGGCTGTGGTTAAAAATAACCAGTTGCAGGGAGATTCTGGCTCTGCAGAAACCCCCCGTTTCCCAGACAACTCTCCGCCTCCCTTCCCTTGCCGGCAGGGCACCTGGATCTGTGGGCAGCGGGCGGAGAGGGCACAGTGCAAGAGGAGGAGAAAGGGGGTCCACCTTTACATCCTGGGGGGCATGTGGGATCCGATCTGATGCTTCCTGCTTGCAGAAGCCAAGGGGCTCCGCAGGGGGCTGGGGGGGGGTGTTCAGAACAGGGATTCAGGGACTGGAGCGATAGCACAGTGGGGAGGGCGTTGGCCTTGCATGCGACCGACCTGGGTTCGATTCCCAGCATCCCATACGGTCCTCCGAGCACCGCCAGGAGTGATGCCTGAGTTCAGAGGCTGGAGGAAACCCTGGGCATCACTGCTGGGTGTGACCCCAAAAGCAAAATTAAGAAAAAAAAAGAATTGGAAACATAGTGTTGGTCCCTGGAGTCATGGATCTGACTGACCAGAATTGGAAACATATTGTCGGTTCCTAGAAAAATGCTGTTATGTAACCAAACCCTATATAAGCTGCTCAGAAGGGCCGGAGCAATAGCACAGTGGGGAGGGCGTTTGTCTTGCATGCGGCCGACCCCGGGTTCGATTCCTGGCATCCCATTTGGTCCCCTGAGCACCACCAGGAGTGACTCCTGAACGCAGAGCCAGGAGTCAGCCCTGAGCATCACCGGGTGTGACCCAAAGAAGCAAAAAAAAAAATTAAAAATAAATCAATAAATTGCTCAGAATTTGAGTTGGGGTCCTTGTCAAGACTCCAATGCGTTGGATGAGACTTGAACCCTAGCTCGAGCTAGTAATAAAGGGTGCCTTGCATTTGCACCTTCGTGTCTGTTCTGGTCAATGTGTGAGTGAAACTCCGTTCCCAGGATATAACAGTTTCAGACCATCGGACCGTCTCTTTGCTCTGGACACAGTTCCCTCCCTTGGTCTCTCTCCAGCCACTTAGGAACAAGAGGGTCAGGAATGGCTCACGCTTCCTCCGACTTTGTCACTGCATGTCACTCCCTCCAGTTTTGTCTCTGTTGTTTTTTTGTTGTTGTGTTTTGTTTTTTGCTTTTTATTTTTTGTTTTTTTGTGGGTTTTTTTTTTTTTTTTGCTTTTTGGGTCCCACCCGGCGATGCTCAGGGCTCACTCCTGGCTCTGCACTCAGGAATCACCCCTGGCCGTGCTCGGGGGACCCTATGGGACACTGGGAATCGAACCCGTGTTGAACGCGTGCAAGGCAAACACTCTCCCCGCTGTGCTATCGCTCTGGCCCCATCCCCTTGTTTTTGATGGGAGGTGTTTGTTTTGGTTGTTGAGTTTTGTGAGTGTTTCTTGTGTCTGGATATTATTTCTTGTGCCCTCTGTTAGTCAGATCCTAGGTGTGGAAATATTTTCTCCCATTCTGCCCAAGTAGTTTTTGCACTTTTACAGTGCAAATGCTGTTCACCCATTTTTTTTGGTTTATTTCTGTTCTCACTGCCTTAATTTTTTATTGGGGGTGGGTGGGTGTTTCTCCACTCTCTTTGTTGCAGGGGAGGGTCAGGGGTTGGGCTATACCCAGCGATGCTCAGGGGTTCCTCCCGGCTCTGCACTCAGGAATCACCCCTGGCAGGGCTCGGAGGACCCTAGGGGATGCTGGGAATCGAACCCAGGTTGGCCATGTGCAAAGTAAATGCCCTCCCCGCTGTGCTACGGCTCCAGTCCCTCATCTCAATTCTTTTTAAGGAATTTTGTTTTGTTTTCTGTTTGGGGGCCACACCCGGTGATGCTCAGGGCTGACCCCCGGCTCTGCACTCAGGAATCACTCCTGGCGGGGCTCGGGGGACCCTATGGGATGCCGGGGATCGAACCCGGGTCGGCTGCAGGCAAGACCAGCACCCTTCCCCTGTAGTCTCTCTCCAGCCGTGTTGCTGTCTCCGCCAAGGTGCCAAGCCTGCCCTAGAAAGCCCCAATGCCAGCCTGTCCATCCCGTTCCACCTTCAGAGCCTCCCACCCCTGCACCCCTTTGATGAGTCCACACCACAACGGCCAGGGCAAGGAAGGCAAGACTCAGGCTTCCCCCTCTGCCTGGCCCCTAGTGTACCCCAGGCTGATCTTCCGGGGACGGTGAGGGCAGCTTCCCTGGAGAGCTCAGTGTCTGTGTGATTCCCATGTGTGCCAACTTTGGAAATCCCGGCAGGATAGTTCTATATGGAGACAGATGCGTGAAACACATTCCCGTCGGCGCCACGCCTGCCCACGCATCGTGGCTGAGGCGGGGGAAGGTGTGTAGAGCCTTTGGGGCGTCCTGGTGCGCAGCCTCTGGGCATGCCGGAGGGAGGGTGGCAGACTTGGGTGCTGAGGGTCCAGTGTGGGTGGCCTGGAGTGGGGCTTGCCACATGCACAGCTCCATCTCAGCCACCTTCACTCTACCGCCTACAGCACGTGGGGTTTGAGAAGTCCCTGCTCTCTCCATCAGTACCCGCGCACACGTGTGCATACACACACGCACACACACGCGCACACACACGCACACACACGCACACACACATGCACACACGCACGCACACATGCACACACTCAAACACATACACACGCACACACATGCGCACACGCACACATGCACAAACGCAAACACATACACGTGCGCACACATGCGCACACACATATGCACACGCGTGTGCACACATGCACATACACATGCACACATGCAAACACATACACATGCGCACGCATGCGCACACTCACGCACACATATGCTCACATGCGTGCATACACACGCAAACACATGCATGCACACATGCACACACAAAAACACATACACATGTGCATACACACGCAACACACACATATGCACACACATGTGCATACACATGCACCCACACCCATACACACATGAACTCATTCAAACACATACACACGCACATACGCACACATATATGCACACGCATGCATGCACATACACATGCACACACATGCACACGTGCAAACACATACACATGCTTACACACATGCACACACGCGTGCACATATGCACATACACATGCACACACACATGCACACACGCAAACACATACACATGCGTACACACACGCACATGCATGCACGCATGCACATACACACATATGCACAGACATGCACACACGCACGCACACATGCACACGTGCAAACACATACACATGTGTACACACAAGCACACGCATGCACACATGTGCACACATGTGCACACATGCGCACATACATATGCACACACATGTACTCATGCACATACACATTCACACAGACACATACATCAGTCCCCTTGGTGTGGCCGTTTCCCAGAGTGGCCCCGGAAGTCGCCCTCCTCCTCGCTGCTCACTGCCCGTCGGACCTGCCTTTAATTGGCTTCCTGGGCTGCGCGCTGTCTCTCCGCACCCCGGGGCTGTGTCTCTGCGTGGTCGCGGTTTCCTCTCCTGCAAAGCGACAGAGCTGCAACCTCTGGCGTGTCCCCGAGGAGCTTGTTATGGGAGCAGGAGCGGGGCTTGCAGCGTGCGCGGGGAACTGCTTCAGTTGCAGAAGGGGGGAGTGAAGGAGAGACGGGCAGAGCTCTGGGCGATGACACAGTGACAGTGACGAGGCTGGCTCTGTGAGTGCCCGCCCGGAAACTGAGGCAGGGAGGCCCGTTGGGGTGGTGTAGTGAGGCAGAGAGATCCTTCTGGAAGGACCGTGGGAGAGAGACAGGGTTGGGCGAGGGAGATGCCAGGTGGGACGGAGGCAGTTGTGAACAGGCAGGAAGGCGCCAAGGGAGGAACTGGGGTCAGGTGCCTGCAAGACGAGGCGCTGAAGGCCCAGACTTCGGAAGCTGGAGCCATAGCACAGCGGGGAGGGCGTTTGCCTGGCACGCGGCGGACCCGGGTTCGATCCCAGCATCCCATTGGGTCCCCCGAGCACTGCCAGGGGTGATTCCAGGAGTCAGCCCTGAGCACTGCCGGGTGTGACCCGAAAAGCAATCAATCAATCAATCAATAAAGAGTAATGAACTAGGGACCTGAGCAACAGCACAGCAGGTAGGGCATCTGCTTTGTACACGGTGAACCCGGGTTCGATCCCAGCATCCCATCGGGTCCCCCGAGCACTGCCAGGAGTGATTCCTGACTGCAGAGCCAGGAGTGACCCCTGAGCATCGCCGGGTGGGACCCAAAAAGAAAAAAATTTTAAAAGACTAGTAACTGAAGGCCTGTATCGTGTTTCTACCTTTGGACCTGCACTTGGGGACAGGCAAGGAAAAGAGGCCAAACAATTTTAAAAAAATCCAAACCACACATACAACTGCTGCAGGGCTCAACCCCGTGGCTTCTAACTGGCCAGTCACTTACCCCATCCGCACGGCGGCCTTAGAGTCGGGTCCAGGCGAGCGTGCGTGAAGGGGTCATCGTGGCCGTGTTCCACCACCATGCCTTTTTGTGGCCGGGCACCAGTCCGCGGCCCAGTGCTTGAAAACCACCAGCCTACACCTCTGTGTGTGTGTGTGGGGGGGAGGGGGACCAGGGAAGCCAACTGGGAGGGGGCCGGAAGGACCCCTACGTGTTGCTTCACACAGCACTGCATTGGGGTGTGTTGCGTGGGTGTGTGTGCGTGTGTGTATGTGTGGTGTGTGTGCGTGAGCCTGTGTGTGTGCGTGCACATGTGTGGGGGGTACCTGTGTGTGCGCATGTATGTGGTGTGTATGAGCGTGTGTGCATGTATCTATGTGCATGCATGTGCATTGTGTGTGCTTGTGTACGTGTGCCTGTGTGTGTTTGCATGTGTGTCAGCATGTGTGCATGTGTGTGTGCGTGCACGCACACATGTGTGTGCATGTGAGTATGCATATGTGTGTGTGCCTGTGTACGTGTTTGCGTGTGTGCATGTGTGTGAGTGTGTGTTCGCATGTGCACGAGTGTGTGTCTGTATGTGTTTGTGTGTGCATGTGCGCATGAGTGTGCATGTGTGTGTTCATGTGTGCATAAGTGTGTGTGTGCATGTGTATGTGTCTGTGTGTGCACGTGTGTGCATATGTGTGCGTGAGAGTGCATGTGTGCCTGTTTGTGCGTGTGTATGTGTTTGCGTGTGTGCATGTGTGTGCGTGAGTGTGCATGTGTGTGCATGTGTGCCTGTGTGTATGTGTTTGCGTGTGTGCACATGTACATGTGTGCATGAGTGTGCGTGTGTGTTTGCATGTGCATGAGTGTGTGCGTGCATCTGTATGTTTGTGCATGTGCCTGTGTACATGTGTGCATGAGTGTGCATGTGTGGGTTCGTGTGTGCATGAGTGTGTGTGCGCATGTGTCTGTGTGTGCATTTGTGTGTGCATGTGTGTGTTTGTGTGTGCATGTGTGCATGTGTGCATGTGTGTGCGTGTGTGCATGTGTGTATGCATGTATGAGTAAGTGTGTGTGTGTGCCTGAGTGTGTGCCCTCTCTCTGTTAACCCGACGGGGGGGGTGGGCTTCCCTGTCAGCTGGCAGGAGCAGACCAGACCCCGTGCATGGGCCCACACCGTCCTCCTGACAGCCCTGAGCTCACGGGACGCACGTCCTGAGCCCGAGTCTCTCAGGAACCACGCCCGTACCTGGACGTCACCTGGGGTCACTCCTGAGCACTAATGGATGTGACCCCAACCCTCCCTCAGGAAAAAAAAAGCAAAACGGATGGAGGCACCTGTCCCCACAGCCTCTCCTTGTCTCCTCTGTGTCCTAAGCCGGTTTGCTTCTGTTCCAAACAGGATGCTGAGTGCGCCAGGCTGCACACGTGTGTGTCATATATGCAAACACGTGAGCGTGCATGTGCTCGGGTCTGCTTGTCTCTAGACACACATGTGCTCATGCATCAGGCGCCTGTGTGTATGTGTTTGCATGTGTGCATGTTTGTGCATGTGTGCACATGTACGTGTGTGCATGAGTGTGCGCAGGGGGGCCGGAAATGACACAGTCCAGAGCACAGGTGGGATGAGCACTGGAGAGAGAGGACCTCCGCCCCGCAGGCGGGAAGGAAACTTCTGCCTAGTTTCCAATGAGGGAAATTCTCCGGAGTCGTCACGATGCAGTTGTTTCTATGAAGAAGCGTCAAAAAAAATCTTCCAGAAAAATCGATCCGGCCTTCCCTGCCGCCCACCCGACCCCCAGACACAGGAATTCCAGTGCTTGGAATATTCCCAGCGGTTCCATCCCCTCTGCCCCTAGGGGAAGCAAGCAAAACACAAACACACAAACACAAAAACAAACACACAAACAAAAAAAAGCCAATTTCCTGAGCTTGCCTGGTATAAGGAGAAAGGGGGGGGGGAAATTCAGTTTTTGGGGGGCTGCCTCTTGTTCCTGTCCTGTCCTCCCATTGCTCATCGATTTGCTCGAGAGGGTCCTGTAATGTCTCCATGGTGAGTCTTGTGACTGTGTTTGGCATCTTGAATACGGGGAGCTTGCCAGGCTCTGCCATGCGGGCGGGATACTCTCGGGAGCTTGCCGGGCTCTCCGAGAGGGGCGGAGGAATCGAACTCAGGTCTCTTGGCAAAGGGAGAAAAAAATGCTGATGGGAAAAGGGGGGACCCAGCCAGTTGGCCAAGAAGAAAGTAAGAGGCCAGGGAAGGCCATGTCTGGGTGGGGACATGCAACCCTGGGGGACTGCCTGGAGAAGGCTGCATCCTGGCTCTGCTGCCTTCACCCTACAGGGGGGCCGGAGAGGACACAGTCCAGCGCAGGGGCGGGCTCTTGTGGCATCCCAGAAAAATGGGGTCCTGGAGTCGGGAGGGGGCTGGGCCTGGCCTTCCCCTTCTCACCACTCCCCCCCCCCCCCTTGTCCTTGGCAGCCTCCGTGTCACTGGCTTGTAACAAGCCTCATAAAGTCTAATGGTGCTCGCTGGGGTGTGGGCAGCCAAGTGGGCTCCTGGCCAGGGCCGGGGCGTTCCCAAGAGTCCCCAGGCGGGGGTCGGGGGGAGCCAGGAACCCGGGAGGAAGGAGAGTGGCGGGGAGGGGCTGTTGTTGGTCCGGGCGGTGCCCTCTGGGACCCTGTCTCTGGTTTCCTGCGACTTCTGGGCTCCTTCTGGGATCCTGAAAGGGAAGCTTTGATGTCGCTGCCTCCCCTGGACATCAGCTGTCCAGGGTCTCTCCAACACCCCCTCGGGCCTTCCCAGGCTCCTTCCTGCTCTCCCAACCCCCTTCCTGCTTCTCCTCTCTCCCTCTCTCTCTCTCCCTCTCCATCCTCCTCTCTCTTCTTTTCACTCTCCCTTTCCCTCCCTCCTCTCTCCCTCTCTCCCTCTTTCCTTCTTTCTCTTCCTCTCTCTCCTCTCTCCCTCTCTCCCTTTCTCTCTCTTCCGCTCTCCTCCTCTCCCTCCTCTCCCTCTTTCCTCCCTCTCTCCCCCTCTCTTCCTCTATCTCTCTCCCTCTCTCTCCATCTCTCACTGTCTCTCCATCCTTCTCTCTTTCCCTCTCTCTCTCCCTCTCTATCTCCTTCTCTTTCCCTCTCTTCCTCTCTCCTCTCTCCCTCTCTCGCTTTCTCTCCCTCTCTCCCTCTTTCTCCATCTCTCTTCTCTCTCTCCCTCTCTCATCCCCTCTATCCCCTCTCTCTCCCCCTCTTTTCCTCTCTCTTCCTCTCTCTCCTTCTCTCCCTCTCTCTCTGTCTCTCTCCATCTCTCCCTCTTTCTCTCTCCCTCTCCCTCCCTGTCCATCTTCCTCTCTTCTTTCCCTATCCCTTCCCCTCCCTCCTCTCTCCCTCTCTCCCTCTCACTCCCTCTTTCCCTCTCTCATTCCCTCTCTCACCATCTCTCCCTCTATTTCCCTCTTTCTCCTTCTCTCCCTCTCTCTTCTCTCTCCCTCTCGCTCTCTCTCCCTCTTGCTCCCTCTCCCTTTATTCCTTTCTCTCCCTCTCTCACCCCCTCTCTCCTCCCTCTCTCCCCCTCTTCCTCTCCCTCCCTCTCTCTCCCTCTCCCTTCTCTCTCCCTCTTTCCTCCCTCTCCCCCTCTTTCTCTGTTTCTCCCCCTCCCCCTCTCTCCCTCTCTCTCTCCCTTTCTCTCTCTCTTCCTTTCTCCTTCATCTCCCCCCCCCTCTCTGCCTCTGTACCTCTGTACCTCTGTCCCCTTGCCACCTAGCCGACCCACTAGATGGATCAAGGACAGCAACCACAGCAGACATGGGGGAGATGCTCCAAGCTTCTCTCGTGCCTCTTCATTTCCCCCTGAAGCACCTGGACGTCACCAACAGCTGCAGTCCATAAACACCGCCTCTGTGGGAACCCTGGGCCGCTGGCTGCCAGCCCACCTCGGGTACCCTCAGAATAACCGCACCCCACCCCGCTCTAAGCAAACACTAAGACCACCTGCGAACCTTCCAGCCAGCTCCCTGTGCATTATTCAAGCAACTGCATCCTTCATGAGGTGTTGACATCATTATGCTAATGATCGAGGACAGATAGCAGATACCTGCCCCCACACCAGGCTGTCTTCACTGGGTGGCCCCTCGGAGGGGGGGCGGGTAGAGTCTCCCTCCCCGTCCCAAGCAGAGCCCCGACAGCCAAAAGCATCCAGAACCCAGTCGCAGCCATGCTCAAGGCCACTCTCCACACGCTTGGACGAGCCTTATGCATGAAGGAACCGGCAGGGGAACCCAGGAGTGCGGGACCTGGGGCTGAGACCTCCAAGCCTGCTCGGATCGGGACTGGGACTCCTCCCCCCGGCTCCCCAGTTTTCCAGGAGCTTGGCAGTCACACCCACAAACGGCCCCCAGTGCTATGTAATCTCATCAATGGCCAAGACCCAGAGGCTATAAAATAAATCTCACAGAAGAGAGTGATGCAGAATTTCCTCCATCCCTCTCGGAGAGCCCAGCAAGCTACCGAGAGTATCCCTCCCACACGGCAGAGCCTGACAAGCTCCCCGTGGCGTACTCGATATGCCAAAAACAGTAACAAATGATGATCCTCATTCCCCTGACGAACCCCCAATACTAACATGCAACAGGGACGAATGGAGACGTTACTGGCTCCCACTCAAGCAAATCGATGAACAGTGGGATGACAGTGACAGTGACAGTAATCAGAGATAGACAGTATCCTTTGGGGGACTTGGCAAAGTCCCCAGAATCGCCAGGCCCTGCCTGACTCACTGGACAAAGTCACAGTTTCAGCACCCAACAGTAGAGACGCCAATTTTTCTCAGTACACACCCATTTCTCAGCTCTTCAAATGGACCTGAGTCATGGAATGATCTGGAGGGGTGAAGACAGGTTCCCATTTCAACTCACTTGGGTGCAGCCATGGTTCTGGGTTTGCATAAAGTCCTGGTAACGTTGCCCCCATGCCAGGAAAAAACCCAGTCTACGAGTGTCCTGTCTGGGAGCCATTTCTGCCTTTTTCATACCATTTGCTGCAAATGAACCCCGTTTCCTTGGCAAAAGCCCAAAGACACCTGGGAGTTACCGCTGAACTTCCTACAATTCCCCACCTGGACCATCCAGTTGGTGCCATACCTAAGGGTGCCCTCAAGAGATGCCCACAATGGTCAGATTCTCAGCCGCAAGTTAGAAGTAGGGTGTGATTTGTGAATATAGCACTGTCGCACTGTCCTCCCGTTGTTCGTCGATTTGCTCGAGCGGGCACCAGAAACGGCTCCGTGGTGAGACTTGTTGTGACTGTGTTTGGCATCTCGAATACGCCAGGGGGAGCTTGCCAGGCCCTGCCGTGCGGGCAGGATACACTTGATAGCTTGCCGGGATCTCTGAGAGGGACGGAGGAATCGAACCCAGGTGGTCGCATGCAAGGCAAACACCCTACCCACTATGCTATCACTCTGTACTTTTATTTTCATTTCATTTCATTTCATCATCCTGTTATTCGTCGATTGCCTCGAGCAGGCCCCAGTAACGTCTCTTTCATCCTTGCCCTGAGATTATATTCAAGGCTATTTAGGAGAATGAGACCCATCATTGTTACTGGTATTTGGCATATTTGGTACGCCACGGGGAGTTTGCCAGACTCTGCCCAGTGGGCAGGCTACATTCAATAGCCTGCAAGTTTGTCCAAAGTAGGAATGAGACAATAAGATGTCATAAAAAAAAGTTCTGTTAAGATGTCGCGCGACATCTTAACAGTACTTTTATTTATTAATATAAAATAAAAATTTTTTTTGCTTTTTTTGGGGGGTCACACCCAGCGATGCACAGGGATTACTCCTGGTTCTGCACTCAGGAGTTACTCCTGGTGGTGCTCAGGGGACCATATTGGATGCTGGGAATTGAACCATGGTCGGCCGGGTACAAGGCAAACGCTCTACCCACTGTGCTATCTCTCCAGCCCCTTATTATTTTATTTTAAATAAAATATGTAAATAAATAAATTCTAAGCAAATAAATAATAAATTTATAAATAAATTATAAATAAACCATAAATGTTATAAATATATGAAATATATTTTATAATACATAAATATAAATTATGTATAAGTTATAAATATATAAAATTATATATTATAAATTATATATTTATTTTCATATTTTATATTTTATAAATTATATAGCACTGTAGCAATATCCTCCCATTCTTCATCGATTTGCTCGAGCGGGCACCAGGAACGTCTCTTGTTGTGACTGTTTTTGGTATCTCAAATACGCCACTGGGAGCTTGCCAGGCTCTGCTGTGAGGGCGGGATACTCTCTGTGAGGGGCAGAGGAATCGAACCCGGGTTGGCCGTGTGCAAGGCAATCGCCCTAACCACTGTGCTATTGCTCCAACCTTTGTGGAATATAAAGTAATGCAATAGAAGAATAACACCTTAGGATACTAGAGAAAAGGGTCAGGAGGACTTCCCATGGCTTGGAAGCCGGTCTCATTTGCTGGGGGAAAAGCCAGCTGGGATAGAGAAGGGACCACTCAGTGAAGGATGGTTTTAGGGCTCGCTTGGGATGGGAGATGCATGCTGAGAGTAGACTATGGACCAAGCATGATGACCGCTTAGTACCTGTATTGCAAACCATAACACCCAAAGGGAGAGAGAGATAAGAGGGAATGTGCCTGCCACAGAGGCAGGGTGGGATGGGGGGACAGGTGGTGGGAGGGATACTGGGAACATTGGTGGTGGAGAATGGGCACTGGTGGAGGGATGGGTGCTCGATCATTGTTTGATTGAAACGTAATCATGAAAATTTGTAAGTCTGTGACTGTATCTCACAGTGATTCATTAAAATAAATTTAAAGGGGCTGGAGTGATAGCACAGCGGCTAGGGCGTTTGCCTTGCACACAGCCAACATGGCAGACCCAGGTTCGATTCCCAGCATCCCATAGGGTCCCCCGAGCACCGCCAGGAGTAATTCCTGAGTGCATGAGCAAGGAGGAACCCCTGAGCATCGCCGGGTGTGACTAAAAAATCAAATAAATTAATTTAATTAATTAAAAAAAAACAAGAAGTAGGGTGTGTGCAGCAGAAAAACCACCTGCACTTCTGTGTTTATGTCCTGCACAGTTCACAATAGCCAAAATCTGGAAACAACCTGAGTGCCCAAGAAATGGTTAAAGAAACTCTGGTTCATCTACACAGAGGAATACTATGCAGCTGTTAGGAAAGATGGAGTCACGAAATTTGCTTATAAATAAATGGACCTGGAAAGTATCATGCTGAGTGAAATGAGTCAGAGGGAGAGAGACAGATATAGAAGGACTACACTCATTTGTGGAATAAGGGATGGGTACGTGATCATTGTATAACTGAAACCCAAGCACAAAAATTTGTAAGTCTACAACTGTACCTCATGGTGTCTCACTAATAAAAATTTTTAAAAATAATAGTATGAGACTAACACCTAAAGACAGTATAAACAAGAGCTGGGAGGATTGGTCCATGGTTGGAGGCTGGCCTCAAGAGCTGGGTGTGTGTGTGTGGTGGGGGCGGGGGGGGGGGGGTTGGAGGCATTTGGGATTGAGAAGGGACCACCGTGACAATGACAGTTGGAAATGATCACTCTGGTTAAGAACTGAGTACTGAAGTTGGTAAAGGGACAAACATGATAAGTTTTCAGTACCTGTGTTGCAAACCATAATGCCCAAAAGGAGAGAGAGAGAGAGAGGGAGAGAGAGAGAGAGAGAGAGAGAGAGAGAGAGAGAGAGAGAGAGAGAGAGAGAGAGGGAGAAGGAGGGAGATGGAAAGAGGGAGGAGAGAGAGATGGAGAGAAGGAGGGAGAGAGAGGGAAAGAGGGAGAGGGAGGGAGGGAGGGAGGGAAGGAAGGAGGGAGGGAGAGAGAGGAAGAAAGGAGGTATATAACCAGTGTTTGGAGGCAGTCAAAATCTACAGCTAGCCCAGCCCTGGTGCTTGGTTGTTTAAGCTCCAGGACGACAGGGGAGGCCCCCGACGGCTCTCCCCCTCGCCTCCTGGGTTGGGTGGTCTTGGGCCGTTTGCCCAGCCAGGACAGCCCCGTGTCATGGGCAGAAGGTGGAGGAGACGAGGGCCAAACCCGTTGATTGATCAGTTGCTGCTTATTCCATTCTCCCCACGAGCCCGTTCTAGTCTCACACTGCCCCTCATTCCCGGCTCCTCCTGTCTCTCCCGCTCGTCTCTCCATACTCCCTCTCGCAGCCTGGGCTCTCTCTCTCTCTCCTACCCTCCAATCCTCTCTCCTCTCCACCCCCCAGCACCCAGTCCCCAAAATCAACATGAGAAAGCCCTTTCTGACTGCCCAGCAGGCTCAAGGGCTGAAACACCACCTAGGGGTGTTCCTCTTCTTCTTAGTCCAATAACTTTATGGACATCTTAATTAACATCTTAATTCTACTTCTTAGCACTATAGTACTGTCCTCCAGTTGTTCATTGATTTGCTCCAGCGGGCACCAGTAACATCTCCATCGTGAGACTTGTTGTGACTGTTTTTGGCATCTCGAATACGCCACGGGGAGCTTTCCAGGCTCTGCCATGTGGGTGGGATGCTCTCGGAAGCTTGCCAGGCTCTCTGAGAGGGACGGAGGAATTGAACCCGGGTTGCCACATGCAAGGCAAATGCCCTCCCCGCTGTGCTATCACTCCAGCCCCAAACATATATATCTATATAGATATAAATAGACAGATATATCTATATCCATATATATTGTTCAAGTGTGTCAGGCACGTATATATATATATATATATATATATATATATATATTTCCCTCTATGATTTGGAGATCTCAGCCCCAGGTCCCGCACACCTGGGTTTCTCTGCCAGTTCCTTCATGCGTGAGACCTCTTTTTGTCTAGTTTTCACTCTCAGAGAACCCAGCAGGCTACTGAGAGTATCCTGCCTGCATATATGCCTGACTGGGAACACCTGTAAAGGTGATTAGAGGCTTCCCCAAAAGCCTCCGTCCCTCTCGGAGAGCCCGGCAAGCTACAGAGAGTATCATAACCCCCTTTATACCTGCCTGGGAACACCTGTAAAGGTGATTAGAGGCTGCCCCCAAAGCCTCCATCCGTCTCGGAGAGCCCAGCAAGCTACCGAGAGTATCCCGCCCACACAGCAGAGCCTGGCAAGCTCCCCGTGGCGTGCTCGATATGCCAAATACAGTAACAATGATGGTCCTCATTCCCCTGACCCTGAAAGAGCCCCCAATATGCCATCGGGCGACACTAGCACGTGACAGGGACGAATGGAGACGTCACTGGTGCCTGCTTGAACAAATCGATGAACAATGGGGTGATAGTGATAGTGATGATTTGGAACTGAAGTCAGAGTAATAGCACAACAGAGATGGTGTTGGCCTTGCATATGGCTGACCAGGGTTTTATTCTTGGAATTCCACATGGTCCCCTGAGCACTACCAGGAGTAATTCCTGAGTACAGAGTCATGAGTTACCCCTGAGCATCCTTGGTGTGACTACACACATGCCTACTTCTTAATATTAGTTATTTTTGTATGGACACAGTAAGGGATACCTTGAGACTTGTCGGGTGGCTCTCCTGGGAAGACCTGTCCGAGCATAGCGACCCAGTAGGGAGCATTTTACAAGCACCAGGTATCGGGTCTTGAGTCTCACCCAGCCCCCACCCCCCAAGAATTATCACCTTAATAAGTCATTCCTAATGCAGCATCTACCCCTAATTGGAATTGAGCTGGGGCAAAGCAGAATTGGAAAGGTGACAGGTCTGTAATAAAAGTGATAGCACGGCAGGGAGGGTGTTTGCCTTGCATGCAGCCAACCCGGGTTCGATCCCCAGCATCCCATAGGGTCCCCTGAGCACCGCCAGGAGTGATTCCTGAGTGCATGAGCCAGGAGTAACCCCTGAGCATCACTGGGTGGGACCCAAAAAGCAAAAAAATTTAAAAAGCCATAATAATAATCATCATCACAGATCACAGTCCACAGTCACAGTCCTCCCATTATTCATCGATTTGCTCGAGCGGGCCCAGTAACATCTTCATCGTGAGACTTGTTGTTACTGTGTTTGGCATATTGAATACATCACAGGGAGCTTGCCAGGCTTTGCCATGCGGGCGAGATACTCTCGGTAGCTTGCCAGGCTCTCTGAGAGGGGCAGAGGAATCGAACCCGGCTTGGCCGGGCCAGCTGCATGCAAGGCAAACGCCCTAGGGCTGTGCTATCGCTCCAGCCCCAATAATAATAATAATAATAATGATGATAATAATAATAATTTTAAAAGTGATGGAAACATATGGGGGTTGTTTCGAAGTGAGTAGACACGAGATTCCCCTCAGAGGAACCAACTCTACTGATCTCTTACTCCTCAGGTGGGTGGAAGATGATTTTGTATCCCCTGAAGTAATGGTACCTGGGGGACTCTCGGGGTGAGGGTGGAATGTCTGGGCGCAACGGGGGACCCCAGAGAGACGAGAGAAGAGTTCTGTGAGCCGACAAGGCTTGGGGTTTGAGTGCTGGGAGCCTCTGTTAGGATTTCTCTCCTCAGCCAGATGACACACCCTCACCTGTCCCCTTCAAGACAGCGAGAGTCAGTGGGGCAATGTGACTGACAGAGCAAGGGTTTGTCGGTGGGGGCCGCTGTGGTAACCCAGTGACCAGAGGTCCCTGCCTCACCAGTGAAAGGCCTCGAGTTTGGTTCCTGAAGCCGTCTGCATACCTGAGGGGGTCACAGCTACTCTGCATCTGATAAACTATAGCACTGTCATCCAGTTGTTCATCGATTTGCTCGAGCGGGCACCAGTAACGTCTCCATGGTGAGACTTGTTGTGACTGTGTTTGGCATATCAAATACGCCATGGGGAGCTTGCCAGGCTCTGCCATGTGGGTGGGATACTCTTGGTAGCTTGCCAGGCTCTCCAAGAGGGGTAGAGGAATCGAACCCAGGTCGCTCTCATTCAAGGCAAACACCCTACCTGCTGTGCTATCGCTCCAGTCCAAGCTTCCGGGGCTTCAACTAAGTAAGTCAGGCCCATCTGTGATAATCTGTTTTGATTAATTCAAAACAGTCCGACCAGTAAACTATATTCAGATCAAATAGAGGCGAGTGGAGAGTCTGTCCCCAAGGTAGTTTGGTAGAACCGAGAATTCGACTCTGGTCATCACTGAGTAACCTAACACACTACTCCCCTTCCCTTCCCTTGGCTACAGCACACACGTGTATGTGCACATGTGTGTATACAGAGGACTGTGTGTTTATATGCACATATATGTTTGCATATGTGTGTGTTTATATGTGTGTATACATTGGCACATGTAGGTCTGTATGTGTGTCTATATATGTGTGTATGTTTGCATATGTAGGTGTGTATGTGTTTATGTGCATGTATATGTAGGTGTGTGTGTTTATATGTGTGTATATGTTTGCATATGTAGGTCTATATGTGTGTATCTATATATGTGTGTATGTTTGCACATATACGTGTATATGTTTATATGCATGTATATATCACTGTCACTGTCTTCCCATTGTTCATCGTAAGGTCTCCATTGTGAGACTTGTTTGGCATATCGAATACGTCACGGGGAGCTTGCCAGGTTTTGCCGTGAGGGCGAGATATTCTTCGTAGCTTGTCGGGCTCTCCGAGAGGGGTGGAGGAATCGAACCCAGCTCGGCCGGGCTGGCTGTGCACAAGGCAAATGCCCTACCACTGTGCTATCCCTCCAGCCCATGCATGTATAGACAGCTGTGTGTTTATATGTGTGCAAATGTTTGCATAAGTAGGTGTGTGTTCATATGCATGCATGTTTGCATATATAGGCATATGTGTTAATGGGTGTTTATCTGTGCTTATATGTTTGCATGCGTAGGTATGTATGTGGACATGTGTGTGGATATTTATGAGTATATGTGTGCCTATGTAGACATGTATGTTGATCTCTGTGTATGTTTATGTGTTTGTGTATGTAGTTGTGTTGATACATGTCTGTATTTTTGTCTGAGTGTTAATGTGTGTTGATGAGTACCTATACTTTCTATCTGTGTTCAAGAGTGTGTATATGACTACATGCATGCATGACATGTGTGAGTGTATGTGTTTGTGTGTGCATGCATGTGTGTGTGTTTGCACGTGTGTGCCTTTGATTTGCTCTGGGGACCAGTGTAACGCAATTGAATAACTGGCTTTCAAGTCCCGGCAGGGTTGGAGCAGGAAGGAAGAGGGAAGGGGGGTCTCAGTGCCAACCTCTGCTCTACCCGGCCCCCGGCGTGAGGTGGACGCAGAGGCCCCCGGGTGTGACTCGGCCTATAGTGCTCCCCTCCTGCTGCTCAGAACCTTCCCCTTCAGGGAGGGCCTGGTCCTGCTTCCGGGGCTTCAACTAATTAAGTCAGGCCCGTCTGCGATAATCTGTTTTGATTAATTCAGAATCAACTGATTTGGGACTTTAATTGCATTTGCAAAAATCCTTCTCCTTGGCATCCCAAAGAGCGTCTGATGAGGGAGCTGGGCACAGGGGGTGTGTCTGCGTCCGGGGACAACGGCGGCGGCGGTGGTGGGGACCATCTCTGGGGCCCATCGCAATGGGCACAGCAAAGAATGCTGGGAGCATGGTTCAGCATCTAGGCACTGCGGCCTGACTGATCACTCCCTACTCTGCATCCTTGCCCCAGAGTCGTCTCCTCAGGCCATGGCAGAGATGGCTCCACGTGTCCTTTGTCCCCAGAGGCCGGAAGGAACCCTTTGCCCTTATCCCAGGTTCACTGTTTTGGCCTGGCCGTTATCAATGAGGGTGGCTGTACCACACTCCAGCTGGGGAAAGCCAGGCCGACCCGGGCTCAGACACTCACCTCAGCACGGGCTGTGCAGGTGAAGTGGCCGCGGGTGGTAGAAGTTGCCTGTCACGTGGAACATTGGTCACGGGAGACACAACACCAGCACCGTCATCTGATTCTGGACCGTTTTCCTGAAGAAGCTCTTAGGACAGTCTGGGGCCAGCAATGATAGCATGAGGGTTAAGATTGCAGTAACCTGGGACTCATCCCTGCCCCATCGGATGCTGGGTGCTCCCAGACACCACCTTGGTGGCCTGGGGAGGGGGGATCCCCACTACAACTCCCCCCCAAGCTCTGAGCAGGTCAAGGGTGACCGGAAGTGGCCTCATCAACTTGAGCACCATTTCACCACCAACCCGAAGCGCACACCTTTTGTTGGGGGGCCACACCCGGCCATGCTCAGGGCTGACTCCTGGCTCTGCACTCAGGGATCACTCCTGGCGGTGCTCAGGGGACACTATGGGATGCTGGGGATCGAATCTGGGTCGGCTGTGTGCAAGGCAAATGCCCTACCCACGGGACTATCGTTCTAGCCCCTTTCTTTCTTTCTTTCTTTCTTTCTTTCTTTCTTTCTTTCCTTCCTTCCTTCCTTCCTTCTTTCTTTTTCTTTTCTTTTTTTCTTTAATTCTGATTAGGTCCCACCCGGCGATGCTCAGGGCTGACTCCTGGCTCTGCACTCAGGAATCACTCCTGCTAGTGCTTGGGGGACCCTATGGGATGCCGGGGATCAAACCCAGGTCAGCCAACGCCCTCCCCGCTGTGCTATCACTCTGGTCCCTGCAGCTCAAACCCTACGCCTGCTTCTCCCGTTGGCCCCAGAATTCTCTGCAGCTCCCAGTGACTATGAGACAGTTACATGGCCTCTGCCAAGATTCGCCATTTGTCACTGTCTCCAGCCCTGAAGTGCCACAGTGCTCCAGTGGGTGCTAAGTTACCTCCAACAAAGTGAACCTCAGGATAGGAAGTTTCTCCCTCCTCTCCATGGGGTGGGTGGGGCCGGGTGGCAGGGGAGAGTGTGTCCTTTCAACCTGCCTGGAATTTTCAGACCTATGAGAGATAAAGGGAACCAGGACGGGGCCTTTGTGTCATCTCTGAGCACCTCAGCTGCTGCTCTCTTGGAGTCAGAAATAGAAAGTGTGGGACTGGAGCGATAGCACAACGGGGAGGGCATTTGCCTGGCACGAGGCTGACCCAGGTTCGATCCCCAGCATCCCAGAGGGTCCCCTGAGCACCTCCAGGAGTGATTCCTGAGTGCAGAGCCAGGAGGAACCCCTGAGCATCGTTGGGTGTGACCCAAAAAAGGCAAAAAAAAACCAGAAACTGTGTCAGCCCCTGTGTTTCTGTCCTGGTCACATCCTCAACAGAGGGTGTCAGCCAGCGCTGGAGAATAAATAGCTCCCTGGACTCCAGGGGATTTAGATTATGAAGACAAACCAAGATCGGGGATATTGTAAGCTTTTTTTTTCCTTTTTTTAGACTTTTGGGATTTTTTTTAATTGAATCACCATGAGATACAGTTACAAAACTTTCATGTTTGAGTTTCAGCCATACAATGAAGTAACACCCATCCCTCCACCAGGGCACATTCCCCACCACCAATGTCCCCAGTATCCCCCCCTTTCCCACCCACCCCCCGTCTCCATGGCAGACAACCTCCCCCATCCTCTCTCTCTACTTTGGGGCATTATGGTGTGCAATACAGATACTGAGAAGCGATCCCGTTGGGTCCTTTATCTACTTTCAGCACACATCTCCCATCCCGAGCGATCCCTCCAACCATCACTGACTCAGTGATCCCTTCTCTATCCCAGCTGCCTTCTCCCCCAGCTCATGAGGCAGGCTGCCAACTATGGGGTCCTTGTGTCTACTGTCCTTGAGTGTCAGTCTCATATTATATTATTTTATGTTCCACAAATGAGTGCAGTCATTCTATGTCTGTCCCTCTCTTTCTGACTCATTTCACTTGGCACAATACTCTCCATGACCATCTACTTAGAAGCGAATTTCATAACTCCATCTTTCCTAATAGCTGCATAGTATTCCATTGTGTAGATATACCACAGTTTCCATAACCAGTCGTCTGTTCTCGGGCACTGGGGTTGTTTCCAGACTCTGGCTATTGTGAACAGTGCTGCAATGAACATACAGGTGCAGATGTCATTTCTATTGTGATTTTTTTCACTCTTGGGACATATTCCCAGAAGTGGTATTGCACTTTTTTTTCTCGCAGGGGAGGGTTTTGAGAGCTACGTCAGCAGTGCTGCATTGGGGTCTCCTCCCAGTTCTATTCACAGGGGACCCTGGGAGGTTCCATGGATCAAACCAGGGTTGGCCACATGCCATCAAGCACTGTGACCCTTGTAGCATCTCTCTCGGCCTTGTATGTTTGTTCCTTTTTTTTTTTTTTGCTTTTTGGCTCACACCCGGTGATGCTCAGGGGTTCCTTCTGACTCTACTCAGGGATTACTCCAGGCAGTGGTTGGGAGACCCTATGAGATGCTGGGAATCGAACCCAGGTCAGCTGTGTGCAAAGCAAACACCCTCCCCACTGTGCTATCACTCCAGTCCCGTGTGTTTGTTCTGAAAGCAAATATTCCAGATGCTTCCTCAGTACCGTGGCGAATACTTCCAAATGGTTGTGTTTCTTTCCACTTGACTTACGGTTACAGGTGCAGCCCTGAAATTAATCTGTGAAATAAGTCTACTGGGTCATAAATAGAGTTTCCAGGGATGGAGACGTAGCAAAGGGGTTATAGACTCCATACCAATTTCTGGCATCACATGGTCTTCCTGCCAACAATGCCAGCTGTTAGCTGCCCATTTCTGCTGGGGTGATCTGGGGTTTCCTACCACACAGGATCTGAGCAGGACCACTTCCTTGGACCACCCCCCCACACTGAATCCTCCAGCAAGGGGTCCCCAGGTCTCTGCCTGAAATACACCCTCCACCAACCATCTATCGAGTTTTTGAGTTTCTTCGTTGAGTTCATTCATTCAATGGGGCATTTGGTTCAGGGCCTCAGCCCAAGTTCGCCTTGGCTGCGAATAGACGCATTTATTGCCACACTTAGATCAAACTTTATGCGATCAGCTTTTAATTTATTGACGATGAAGCTCATCAGAAAGATGTCGTCGGGAACATTTCTCACCAATTATGGTAATCTAATTCCCATCTCGCCCTCGCGCCTTGATTAAAATTACCTCCTTCCTTTGTTAGGAATTCTGGATCTTGTCATGTGTCGCTCGCCGCAAAAGGGCACATCCTTCTGGGACCCTGGGACACCCCCTGCCCACCAAGACATCCGGTAGATATGCTCATCACTTAGAGGTCCAGAAACTTCCTGCCCTTCCTCCTATGGGACCCCAAGACCCCGCTCAAGAGAAACTCGAGTCTCCATCCTCCTGTGTCCTGAATTCACCCTTCCAGTGAAGCCCCCGCACACACACACACACACACACACACACTTTCTCTCCCAGAGGAGTGTTTTCTTTGAAGCTACCTTTTTTTTCACCAGATGAGCGATAGCACAGCAGATAGGGTGTTTGCCTTGCACACAGTCGACCACAATCACAATCATTGTGTGATTGTAACCCAAACATAAATTCAATTCCTCTGCCTCTTTCAAAGAGCCCGGCAAGCTATGAAGAGTATCTTGTGCGTATGGCAGAGCCTGGCAAGCTCCCTGTGGCATATTCAATATGCCAAAATTGGGAACATCTGGAAACAACCCAAGTGCCCTAGAACAAATGACTGGTTAAAGAAACTTTGGTCCATCTACACAGTGGAATACTATGCAGCTGTCAGGAGAATTGAAGTCATGAGCTTTGCTTATTAATAGATAGACATGGAGAGTATCGTGCTGAGTGAAATGAGTCAGAAAGAGAGGGACAGACAGAGAAGGACTGCACTCATTTGTGGAGTATAAAACAACATAACATGAGGCTGACACTTAAGGACAGTAGATACATGGGACAGGAAGATTGCTCCATAGCTGGAAGCCTGCCTCATGAGCAAAGGGGAGAAGGCAGCTGGAATAGAGAAGGGATCACTAAGAAAAAGATGGCTGGAGGAATTGCCCGGGATGGGAGATGTGTGCAGAAAGTAGATACAGGACCAAACATGACACCTTCTCAGGGTCTGTATTGCAAACCATAATGCCCAAAAGTAGAGAGAGATTATGGGGAATCATGTTTGCCATGGAGGCAGGGGGAGGGTGAGAAAGGGAGGGGGGGATACCGGGATATTGGTGATGGGGAATGGGCACTGGTGGAGGGATGGGTGTTTGATCATTGTGTGATTGTAACCCAAACATAAAACCTTGTAAACTATCTCATGGTGATTCAATAAAATTCAAGGTCACGGTCCTTCCATTGTTCATCGATTTGCTTGAGCGGGCCCAGTAACATCTCCATTGTGAGACTTGCTGTTACTGTGTTTGGCATATTGAATACGTCATGGGTAGCTTGCCAGGCATTGGCGTGACAGCGAGATACTCTCAGTAGCTTGCCGGGATCTGGAGTGATAGCACAGCGGTAGGGCGTTTACCTTGCGTGCAGCCAGCCCGGCTGAGCCGGGTTCGATTACTCCACGCCTCTCAGAGAGCCCAGCAAGCTACCGAGAGTATCTCGCCCAAGTGGCAAAACCATATGCCAAACACAGTAACAACTTCACTTCACTTAAAATCACTTAACTTCCCGTTAGTCGTCGATTTGCTCGAGCGGGCGCCAGTAACGTCTCCATTTGTCCCTGTCGCGTGCTAGTGTAGCCCAATGGCATCTGTTCGCTCCGGGAACATGAAGGGCCTCAAACCGATCGTTCATGATCTTGACGAAGAAGTCTGACCATCTGGTAGGTGGGCGGCCACGCGGTCTTTTGACATCCCATGGAATCCAATCAGTAACAGCTCTAGTCCAACGGTCGTCTTTAAGTCTCATTACGTGACCAGCCCATCTGATTTTCGACACACAGTAACAACAAGTCTCAATAAAATTGAAAAAAAAACCAACAGAAACAAGTCTCACCATGGAGACATTACTGGTGCCCGCTGGAGCAAATCAATGAACAACAGGAAGACAGCGCTACAGTGCTACAAATGTGCATTAGAGATCCCAGAGGCTTCAAGATTGCTCAGATGCTTGGGGTCTGTAGCTCTTCCCTGGTTGGAGTTCAGGTTTGGCGTGCACAAGCAGCACTTAGGGTCTCCAACCTCGGCAGCGTTCTGGAAGGACAGAAAGAGCCTTGTGTCTGCCACACACCAGTAACACAACTTCTGAATGTCTGGGTCGGATTCCAGAGGTCCTTGACCTCTTTGGATTGGTTCCTCCTGAGGATCTGCATCCTCTTCTACTGTGTCCGGGGTGATGTCCTGGAAATGCCATGCATGTGTTCTGGCCCTTCATGTTTCTGTCTTTCCGATCATACAGTATATGCCAATCGGCTTGTAGTGCCGTTCACTTAAGTACGCACTGTAGCACTGTTGTACCTGTTGTTCAACGATTTGCTCGAGAGGGCACCAGTAACGTCTCCATTGTGAGACTTGTTGTGACTGTGTTTGGCATCTCGAATATGCCACGGGGAGTTTGCCAGGCTCTGCCATGCGGGCGGGATACTCTCAGTAGCTTGCCAGACTCTGCGAGAGGGATGGAGGAATCGAATTTGGGTGGGCTGTGTGCAAGGCAAACGCCTACCTACTCTGATTTTTCCTTCCAAGTTTTATTTCTCATAAGCCGGTATCTCTCATCATATAATTACAACCCAGAGCATTGTCTTAATGAAGAGGAGGGAAATTCTTTTCTTTTGATTTGTTTGTTTTGGGGGCCACACCCCAGCAGTGCTCAGGGCTGGCTCCTGACTCTGTGCTCAGGGGTCACTCCTGACAGTGCTCAGGGGACCCCATGAGATGCCAGAGATCGAAGCCAGGTCAGCCAAGTGCAAGGCAAATGCCCTCGTCGCTGGACTGTCGCTCCGGGCCCAAGATAGAACCATTTTTATCATGTCCAACTGACATGACAGGGACACATTAATGGACCTCGACACTTAATTATAGAATTATTTCCCAACTCATCTTTATATTATGTGCATCTTTGTAATAGAGATATTACACATCATGGAATGTGTCCCAATGGTCATAACCCATAATACAATATCAATATTACATTTTTTTGCTTTTCAGGTCACACCCGGCGATGCACAGGGGTTACTCCCGGCTCTGCACTCAGGAATCACTCCTGGTAATGCTCAGGGGACCCTATGGGATGCTGGGAATCGAACCCGGGTTGGCCGCATGCAAGGCAAACGCCCTCCCCACTGTGCTGTCACTCCAGCCTTCAATATTGCTTTTGCCTGCCTGTGATATTACACACAATCTAGACACAATTATACTCTGCTCCTTTCGCAAAGTTTTGGGGTTAAGAACTAAAAATTAAGGCAAACTAAGAAAAGAAAAAAAAAGAACAGTGCCTTGTCCTATATATCCCCCAGATGTTACATATGTGAATTTTGTCAGGGGTTTAGAGGTGTCTTGGCCTCTCTCTGGCATCACAGTAGATCCCGTCTTCATTTTTTTTCTTTTTGGGTCACACCCAGCGATGCTCAGGGGTTACTTACTCCTGGCGGTGCTCAGGGGACCCTATGGGAAGCCGGGAATCGAACCCAGGTCTGTCGCATGCAAGGCAAACGCCCTCCCCGCTGTGCTCTCTCTTCAACCCCCGAGAGGATTCTTCTAAGCCTGTTTGTGGATTAGAGAAGAGTCTTCGCTCACCCTCACTGCAGCTGCCGAGGCTTCTCAGAGTCTGTGGGATCCCAAGGCAGGGATGCTGAGAAGCAAATCTGTAGCCCTGGTGAGGAGAGGGATTTGCATCCAACGAGTTAATCCTGCCTCGGGCAGGCAGTGAGCTTGGTAACCTTAAATAGCACGCTGACACCACTCATTCTCCAACTCCAGATAGAAAATCTGTCGCCAGAAAGAGAGGGACAGACATAGAAGGACTGCACTCATTTGTGGAATATAAAATAACATAATATGAGACGGACACCCAAGGACAGTAGAGGCAAGGGCCAGGAATATGCCCTATACTTGGAAGCCGGTCTCATGAGCTGGGGGAGAAGGCAGCTGGGATAGAGAAGGGATCAGTAAGTCGGTGATGGTTGGAGGGATTGTTTGGGATGGGAGATGTGTGCTGAAAGTAGATCAAGGACCAAACACGATGGCCTCTCAGTATCTGTATTGCAAACCATAACGCCCAAAAGTAGAGAGAGACTACGGGGGAAATTGTCTGCCATAGATGCAGGGGGAGAGTCGGAAAGAGGGGTATATTATTGGTGGTGGGGAATGTGTACTGGTGGAGGGTTGGGTGTTTGATCATTGTATGATTGAAACTCAACCATGAAATCTTGTAACTGCATCAAAGCTTGTAACTGCATCTCACGGTGATTCAACAAAATAAAATAGAAAATCTGTCCCCAGCCCCTCCTTTTAGGAAGCAAAGATGCAAGAAGATCCCAAAACAGAGCCAGTTTTAATTGCAGACACCCCTTGGACAGACACGGTAGCTCTCTGCTTCCCCGAGGCCACTTGGGAAAACCTTAAATAGGTTTTCTATATATTGATACGGATCTTCATTTAGATGTTGTGCATACAGATAGCACTGATTCATAGGCAGAGCGTTCTGAAGACCATGAGTCAGGATGAGCCAAAGGCGCCCTAAACGTGACGCGCTTATTCTTGGAGAAGTCTCAGGATGGCTTTGAGCTCACGAAGAGCTTGGCGTTGGACCCCACTTCAAATCTCGTGAGAATCAGTTTCCTCTCATTTGTGCAGACTCTGCTTCTCACTGCAGAAATACCTGTTGAGTGTTTATTAGTCCCTTCTAAAGTGCTGAATGAGTCCTGGGAGAAATAAGAGCCGGAGGAATAATGGGGTTATATTTGCATGATGTATGCCTGGTACCTGGACCCATCTCCGTTGCATCCGTGGCACTGCAGAGTTACCAGAGCACCACTGGGTGTAGCCAAAAATAAAGAACAACAACCTCCCCCCCCCAAAAAAATGCCTTGGGGCTAGAATGCACAGTGGGTAGTGCATTTGCCTTGCACACGGCTGACCCTGGTTCGATTCCCAGCATCCCATATGGTCCCCTGAGCATTGCCAGGAGTAATTCCTGAGTGCAAAGCCAGGAGTAACCCCTGAGCATCGCCCAAAAAGCCCCAAAACCAAAACCCAAAACAAAAATATGCCTGTATCTTCCAGGGACGCTGATCAAACACTGCCTAGCCAGTGACTGAGGGATTATTTCCATTCTCCAACTATGCATGTGATACGTCCCTGACTTTTAAAAATTCCAAAAAGCACACTCATGCCAGATCTTAAATGCAAAAATGTGGCGGGGCTCTCAGAGAAGGAATCCCAAGAGGAACTGAGCTCCAGCTTGGAGAAGCAAAGGGACTGTGGAACTGTTTCTTTCTCGGCATCGATGACTTCAGCCCAACAAACAAAGTTGCTTCCTGTGTTTTTTGTTTGTTTGTTTGTTTTCCTTTGATTTTTGGGTCCCACCCGGCGATGCAGAGCGGTTACTCCTGGCTCTGCACTCAGGAATCACACCTGGCGGTGCTTGGGGGACCCTATGAGATGCTGGGAATCGAACCCAGATCAGCCACGTGCAAGGCAAACGCCCTCCCCGCTGTGCTATTGCTTCAGCCCAGACTCTTCTCAATTTTTTTTCTTTTTTTGCTTTTTGGGTCACACCTGGCAATGCACAGGGGTTACTCCTGGCTCTGCACTCAGGAACCACCCCTGGCAGTGCTCAGGGGACCATATGGGATATTGGGAATCGGACTCAGGTCAGCTGAGTGCAAGGCAAACGCCCTACCCACTGTGCTACTGCTCCAGCACCCGATTCCTCTCAATTTCGTCTTTCTCTCTTCTACTCCCCCAACATGACTGTTGCCAGGGAAGAATCTACATCGAGGGAGAGAGTGGAAAGAGTCCTTTCTCCCCTGGGAAGGCAGCCTTGGCCTTGCTCTGATTCACTCAGTGAAATCTCGTTTGCCAAGTCTTTCCGGTTCTGTCCCACTGGATCCATTAGCAATGGATTTCATGACCAGGGTGACTGGTGCAGATGAAATCACCCAGGCCCAACGGCTTGAGCCCACTGAGGGTGGGATTTCAGCTAAGCCGAGCTGGGTCTCCATCTCCACGGACTGGATTGAAACAGCTCAAGGGAGAAGCTGAGGCAGTTTCATCAAAATGCCTCTTTGCCATCCTTACAGCTCTTCTCCTGTTATTCTCCACATCCCCTGATTTTTAAAAAAAAATGTTTTAATTTTTATTAGTGAGACACCATGAGGTACAGTTGTAGACTTACAAATTTTTGTGCTTGGGTTTCAATTTTACAATGATCAAACACCCATCCCTCCACCAGTGCCCATTTCCCACCACCACGGATCCCAGTATCCCTCCCACCCCCCATTCCCCCCCATCTCACTCTGCCTCTATGGCAGGGCATTCCCTTTTGTTCTCTCTCTCCTTTTGGGTGTTGTGGTTAAGCATTTGAAATCGGACAAGACGTGCATAGTTCAAACGGTCGTCAGAAATTATTTACGATCAGGCCTTCGGGTCCCCCACCCCAACCCCCATATTTGTAGTCTGTAAAGGAATTTGCATCCAATGATGCTATCCTTCTTTGAGTGGTCAGCTCAATTATTTTATTTTATTTTATTTATTTGTTTTGGGGTCACACCTGGTGATGCTCAGGTGTTACTCCTGGCTCTGCACTCAGGAATCACTCCTGGCAGTGCTCGGAAGGACCCTATGGGATGCTGGGAATCGAACCCGGGTCAGCCGCGTGCCAGGCAAACGCCCTCCCTGCTGTACTATTGCTCCAACCCCCAGCTCAATAATTTTTTTTTTGTTTTTTGGGTCACACCCAGTGATACTCAGGGCTGACTCCCGGCTCTGCACTCAGGAATTATTCCTGACAGTGCTTGGGGGACCCTCTCTCTGGGATGCTGGAATTGAACCCGGGTCAGCCGCGTGCCAGGCAAACACCCTCCCCACTGTGCTATCACTCCGGTCCCTCCTGTCATCTTGTTTCTGCTTCCTTTTGTGATTATCAAGAACGTTTCCGATGGCTCAACTTCTGATTTATTTATAGGACTCTACTTTTGGTTTGGGCTGGAGTGATAGCACAGCGGATAGGGCGTTTGCTTTGCACGTGGCTGACACGGGTTCGAGTCCTCCATCCCTCTCAGAGAGCCTGACAAGCTACCGAGAGTATCCCGCCCAACACAGCAAAGCCTGGCAAGCTCCCCGTGGTGTATTCAATATGCCAAACACAGTAACAACAAGTCTCAGGATGGAGACGTTACTGGAACCTCTTGAGCAAATCGATGAACAACAGGAGGACAGTGCTACAGTGCCACATTTTGGGTTTGGGGGCCACACCCAGTGGTACTCAGCACTTACTCCTGACTCTACCCTCTTGGGATCACTCCTAGTGGACTTGGGGGACCCTATGGGATGCCGGGGATCAAACCTGGGTGAGCTCTGTGCAAGGCAAACGCCCTGCTCACTGGACTGGTCCCAGTGAAACTCATTTTCCCCCTTCTCTTTTAGGGTGTGGACCCGAGAACTGGTAGCGATGGGGATTCAACCCAGGGCCTTGACATACTTGACCCCTTGAGCCCATCCCGCCGTTTCCTAGAGTGTTTCCCTCCCCACACACCCCCGCCAAGCTATTTCCTTTTTCACTCTTCCTGGGAGCTCCAGGCCCAACTGTTTTCCCTCTCAGACGCTCATTTATTTTCTTCGTTACTCTCTGAAGGTGCACCACTTAAAAAAAAATAAAATCTTGGGGCTGGAGTGATATCACAGCGGGGAGGGCTTTTGCCCTGCACGTGGCGAACCCGGGTTCAATCCCCAGCATCCCACAGGGTTTCCTGAGCACCGCCAGGAGTGATTCCTAGTGCAGAGCCAGGAGTCTGCCCTGAGCATCGCCGGGTGGGATTCAAAAAGAAAAAAAAAATTAAGTTCTGTTGATCCCACCATCTTGGGGAGGTAAGTTAAGCCATCTTCATGCCTAACTTTCAGAAATAATTTCCAAGGTGACTGCATTTTGTAGGTGATGGCATTTGGTTGTCTCAGGAGTAGGGAAAACCTTAATAGTCAATTTCATGGTACTAATGTTACCTACAGTATCATGCTACTGGTGGTCAATTTCAGGCTCCCCCTGTCCTCTTGTTCATAGACACACATACCCACACACACACACTATGTAGCATGGCGCTCACACACACACAAACACACACACACAACACCCCCTTTAAGGATGAGTCCTGATGTGGATTCCCAGAAGATATTAGAAGTCCCCTAAGGGGGACCAGAGCTATACCACAGCAGGGAGGCCATTTGCCTTGTACACGGCCAACCTGGGTTTGATCCCCGGCATCCCATAGGGTCCCCTGAGCACCGCCAAGAGTGATTCCTGAGTGCAGAGCCAGGAGTCACCCCTGAGCATCGCTGGTTATGACCCTGACACTGTTACTGTCACTGTCTTCCTGTTGTTCGTCAATTTCCTCCAGCGAGCACCAGTAACATCTCACAACAAATTGTGAAACTTGTGGTTACTGTGTTTGGCATATCGAATACGTCACAGGGAGCTTTTCCGTGCGGGCAAGATACTCTCGGTAGCTTGCTAGGCTCTTCAAGAGGGATGGAGGAATCAACCCAGGTCAGCCACGTGCAAGGCGAATGCCCTACCACTGTGCTATCGCTCCAGCCCAGGGTATGACCCAAAATAAATTAAAAAGATGTTTTTTAGAAAAGAAAATCTTTTCATATTCTTGCTCATCCAGCCAGAACAGTGGTCTTCATTGGCCACCCTCTGTCAGGGCACTTTTCAGTATCATCTCTGGGCGCTCTGGGTTCTGCATGCAGGAGCCATAAGTCAGTGGGTGAGGAGAAATCCAGACCGTTCCTTCATCTCTGAAGACGTCGACTGTCTGAGATTCCAAAGAGGGGCTGAGCTTTGAAGGCAAAGAGGGGCGCAGGATGGTATCAGCCTCGTGGCTCCTTGGCACCTTGCCTGTGAGGTGTGCCCTCAACTGTCTCAGCGGAAAGCCCTGGGTGGCACTTCCTCAGCTGCGTGTCCCTCCGTGGCCGCCAGTCTAAAGCAATCATGGGGACCCTTGTGTTTGACTTCTGCTTCTGACTATCCATCATTTCAAGTGTACCCCTATTTATTTCAGAGCCCAGATCATGGCTCAAGTTCAAATGCCACTTGCCCAGACCGTGACTCATTGTCTCTTCTCACTCCAGGGTCTGCTCGGTGAGAATATGGCCCAGGGTTTGCTCAGCGCTTAGTAGGTGCTTTATGAGGTGACGATTGAGTGGGAAAGGGAGATGGAGAAGCCTGGAGCAGGGATGAGCCCTGCAGAGTGAGACCTTCCTTTTGCTCCGGGGTCTGATTGGTGAGAATTTGGCCCAGGGTTTGCTCAGCACTTAGTAGGTGCTTTATGAGGTGAGGATTGAGTGGGGAAGGGAGACAGAGAAGCCTGGAGCCGGAATGAGCCCTGTGCTCCAAAGTCTGGTTGGTGAGAATCTGGCCCAGGGTTTGCTCAGCACTTAGTAGGTGCTTTATGAGGTGAGGATTGAGGGGAAGGGGACAGAGAAGCCTGGAGCCGGGATGAGCCCTGCAGAGTGACTGTGATGAGGAGCCCCTTCCTCAGACCCTCCTGTTCTGAGCTCTTGAGTGACCAGAGGGGCCGGGATGCCCACGCTGGCCTGGAATTCCTAGGAACAGGCATGCAGAGACGCCCCCTCGCTCCTCCCCACACCCCTGCACTGCGGCCCGTCCCTCGAGCCAAACGTTGAGCCATTTGCATTTAATAAAGGGGGTTGCACAATCCGATTAGAGGGAGCCAGGGCCAGCGTGCAACCGCACTGCTGGGGTAATGCAGTTACAGGGGCCAGAGCCATAGCACATCAGGGAGGGCGTTTGCCTTGCACGTGGCCGACCCGGGTTCGATTCCCAGCATCCCACAGGGTCCCCCGAGCACCACCAGGAGTGAGTCCTGAGTGCAGAGCAGGGAGTCATCCCTGAGCATTGTCAGGTGTGGCCCCCAAACAAAAAAAAAAGCAAAATTCATTTAAAAAAATTAAGATGAGGGACCGGAGTGATAGCACAGTGGGGAGGGCGTTTGCCTTGCATGCGGCCGACCCGGGTTCAATTCCCAGGATCCCATAAGGTCCCCCGAGCACCACCAGGAGTGAGTCCTGAGTGCAGAGCCAGGAGTCAGCCCTGAGCATCGCTGGGTTTGACCCAAAACCCCCCCACCCCAAAAAAAGAATGGACCAGAGTGTTCGGGTTCCAGACAAGAGGTGTTGAGCAAGGCACCCCCAGATCTTTGGTGGAATATTCTAGTGCCCCTCTCGGGGCTCCTTCATGCTCCCCAGCCTTCAGCAAAGCCGCCTTTAAACACTCCCAGCGCCTACTTGGCCCAAGCTGTTAAACAGCACGAACGTGGTCCCCAGATGGGAAGGCAGTGCGTGGGGGGATGCGGGCTTGTAATTAGGAAATTCCCCCAGGTCACGTTCTCCAAAGTGGGTTGCACGCCTGACAAGCAGGCAGGGGTGAGGGGGGGACGGGGGAGGGCACACGGAGCTCAGCTTCTAGAATTTTTGTTTTTTTTCTTAGAGACTTACTCTTTTTTTTTCTTTTTTTTTGGGGGGGTCACACCCGGCGATGCTCAGGGGTTCCTCCTGGCTCTGCACTCAGGAATCACTCGTGGCGGTGCTCGGGGGACCTTATGCGGTACTGGGAATTGAACCCGGGTCGGCCGTGTGCAAGGCAAACGCCCTACCCGCTGTGCTATTGCTCCAGCCCCAGCTTCTAGAACTTCTGAGGCCCTGGCAGAGCTCACTCACCCTGTCACAGGTGCTAAGGCGAGCATCCTCTCGGCTCTGGGGGCTGGAGGCTGAAGCTCCCCCATCCCCTGCCACTCCCCACTCCCAGCAGGAGGGAGCAGGATTGGATGAGGTCGCTCTCTGCCTTCTTCTGTGTTTAACTGACTGTGAAGTGGGGACTGAACCTTAGGGACGCTCAGCTATGGGAGTCCTGGTTCTGTTTTTGTTTTTTTGTTTTGTTTTTATTTTTTTGCTTTTTGAGTCCCACCCGGCGATGCTCAGGGGCTCCTCCTGGCTCTGTACTCAGGAATCACTCCTGGTGGTGCTCAGGGGACCCTGTGGGATGCCGGAGATCGAATCTGGGTTGGCCACATGCAAGGCAAACGCCCTCCCCACTGTCCTATCGCTCTCAGCCCTATCTTCTTTTTATAAAGATCTGTATATGGGCTGGTGGGTGAGCTGAACCCAGAGCCATCCCTTCTCCAAGATTCCAGATGGAACCCCAACTTCCACCCTGTTGGGTGATATTCTGAAGGTTTTCTTTCATAAGTCCCCATTCTCTCATTCCTTACCCCAAGTGGGGACTGCATCCGGGGTCACTCTGGGAAGGGTCAGGCTGTGGAACGTTTCTCAAAGCTTTGTGACAAAGCTCCCCACTTTGCAGAAACTTGGGGATCCACCCAAGGAAGAGGCGTCTGGGGAAAGAATCCAAGCAAATCTCTCCAGCCTGGTGTGGGGACCTGGGTTTTATTGGCGTCGGGTTGATCACGCTTCCTGGCACCGGAAGAGTGATGTAATCACGCCGATCAGATCTGGGGAATAGCATCTTTACAGGAACTGCATGCTCTGTCGTGAGACATCTCGGGGTGAGGGGGGTCTCTGAAGTGGGTGTTGCAAAGCCGGATGTGGGGTCCGGAGCGATAGCACAACGGGCAGGGTGTTTGCCTTGCACATGGCTGACCCGAGTTTGATCCCTGACATCCCATAGGGTCCCCCGAGCACTACCAGGAGTGATTCCTGAGTGCAGAGCCAGGAGTCAGCCCTGAGTGTTATGAAGTGTGGCCCTAAAAGTCCCCCACCCCTACAAAAAAAGATCTCTTTCCAGCTAGCCAGCCAGTCCTCTTTGTCTCCCCCACCCCATATCTTCCTGTACAAGGCAAACACCCTCCCCGCTGTGCTATCGCTCCAGATGTAAGTAGGTTAATTTTTCTCTGCTGAGAGCAGGAGGGACAGGTCACTCGGGACAATGGATAAGGCCCGGCCTGGAAGTTTCTCTGCGTGTAGATGCTGGGAGAGCTCAGAAGGTCAGTGGTCAGCTCCCCAGGAGACCTCTTTGCCCCTTTTGTGCTCCCAGTAAAAATCCATCCAACTCGCATTTGGAAGCTTGCTGTGGGCTGGCTGTTGGATGGCCACACTCTCTCCCCACGGTGGACAGTATCGCAAGAAAGGTGCCCTGAGTTTCCAGGTGGGTGCTGGCAGCTTTCTGAGAGCTTGAAATTCCACGCAGGCTCCCCGTCTTGCAACAAGAGAGAGAGGAGGAAGAGTGGGAGCACTGGAAAGCTTGTGACTAACTCAGGGCTTCCACAGAGCTTGGTGGGAGGTTCACTCCATGGCTTGGAGGCCAGCGGCACATGCTAGGGGAAAAGGCAGCTCAGATAGAGAAGGGAGCACCAAGTAAAGGGTGTTGGGAGGATCCTCCCAGGATGGGAGATGCATGCTGAATGTAGACTATAGACCGAACATGATGGCCACTCAATGCCTCTTTTGCAAACCACAACACCCAAAAGGAGAGAGAGAAAACAAAGGGGAATGCCCTGCCACAGAGGCAGGGTGGGATAGGGGGGATGGGGGGTAGGAGGGAAACTGGGACCCGTGGTGGTGGAAAATGGCACTGGTGGAGGGATAGGTACTTGATCATTGTATAAATGAAACCCAAGCACGAAAATTTGTAAGTCTACAACTGTACCTCATGGTGTTTCACTAATAAAAATGTAAAAAAATACAGAGCCTGGTGGTAGGAGGAAAACCAGCCGTGGACTTTGGCGGGGCTCTCCAGGACCCATAGACTAGAGATTCCCCCTGTCCCCAGCCCCATGGGTGCACCCCCATTTCATATTTTTTTTGCACACTGGCTTCCAAAACACTCTCTCACCTTTCTTGTTCTTGGCTAGATCCAAAATTCTCGGGAAGGAAATTCTTCTGCAGCTCAGGACCCCATTTCTAGGGGCAGAGCAAACACTCTGAGCGAGTCCTTCTTCTCCCGCGGGCCCCTGGACTCCAGTCCCATTCCCCAGTCCCCCTCCCCCTCTAAAAAACTTCCCTGGTGACATGGATCTACTCCCATATGGAACCCCCAACCCCTTCTTTCTTTGTGTGTGAAGTTGAGTCGATGGCGGTCCTTTGGGGACTAGGTACTTGGTTTTTTTTGTTGTTTTTGTTTTTATTTGTCTGTGGTCACATCCATTAGTGCTCAGGGATCACTTCCGGTGGGGCTCAGGGACCCTGTGGGATGCTGGGGATTGAATCTGGGTTGGCCGCGTGCAAGGCAAGAGCCCTCCCTGCTGTGCTATTGCTCCAGCCCCTGGATTGGGTCTCACATCCTGACTTCAAACCAAATTGCACAACTGGTGTGATCTTATCAACAGCAGAGTCCTAGGAGACACAAGTCACCCCTGAGTTAGCCGGGCTTCCTGGATGACTCTTAGCAGAACACAGTATTGTTCTACCAGCGTTGTTCTGACCGACACGGGGTCAGCAGTCACGAATAATCAAAGGACCAAATAAGTAATGAATGACCCACAGAGGCTGATGGGAACTTTGGCTGAGTCCAGCACCCCAGGGGTACAGCAAGAGACCGAGGGAATCAGTGACCGTTGACTCAAAGGTGGCCAGGAGCAGATGAGATAGTTTCTGTTCCCCATGGGGACTTAGAGGGAGGGATCCCCTGAACACCGCCAGGAGTGATTCCTGAGCACAGAGCCAGGAGTCAGCCCTGAGCATTGATGAGTGCCTTCCCCCAACACCCCCCGCCCAAAATAAAAGCCAGGAAGCTGCATGCTCACTTTTTTTTTCTTTTTAGGTTACACCCGGCGATGCACAGGGATTACTCCTGACTGCACTCAGGAATCACTCCTGGCGGTGCTCGGGGGACCCTATGGGATGCTGGGAATCGAACCCAGGTCGGCCGCGTGCCAGGCAAACGCCCTCCCCGCTGTGCTATCGCTCCAGCCCCTGAGTGTTTACTTTCAAATGTCACCTAGTCCCTACTCTGAGCACTGTCGCCCTTGGACAGTGTACTCAACATGGGGAGAACACCTCCCCTGACTCAAGCTATGCCCCCCGTCAACATTAGGGTCTGAGGATGTGTCCCCTAAAATAATAGAACCTAGGGGCCTGGCTGGTCCCACCTTGTATGACAGATAAAGGTCTGAACCTCCTGTGAGGTGGAAGAAAGTCTCAGAAAAGGGTTTTTCTGGCCACTTGTGGGGAATAAGGTCTTTGGGATGCAGATATGGACAGAGGGGGTGGAAACTTGGGGGTAACCACAGAGGGAGGAGGCAGAGGCAAATAAATGAAAGGTGGGGGAGCGGGTCAGAGAGAAGGCGTGATGGGTAAGGTACTTGCCTTGCACACAGTTGACCCAAGTTTGATCCCTGGCACTGCATTCAGATCTCCTGAGAACAGAGGCAGGAGTAAGCCCTGAGCACCACCGGATATGACCCATTAAAAGAAAATATTTAATGAGGGGTGAAAGTTGGGGTGTGAGGCTTGGGGAGCTGAACCTGACAGTCTTGCACGTTGGGGTCTGCCCCCCGATCCTAAGCCAGACCGGAAGTGGCAGACCAGCCCATACTCCAGACAGAACCTTCTGGTCATTCTCTGGCCACTGCGCCCTCCAGCCCATGTTGTAAGCCCCACATGTGCCCATGGCGAGTTCGAGCAGCTTCCTAGTGGTGGAAGAGGAACTTGGGTCATTTATTTGCCTTGACAGAGCCAAAAATACTCATTATAACGTGCAATCAATATCCAGCCATATAAATGAGATGGTTTATCATCCTTCTCATCATATCCTCCTCTTGGAGGGTGATAAGAAGACTTGGGGGGTGGGGGAGGGTCTTCGTTCAGTCCAGCCACATTTTAGTGGCTCTCTGAGAGAGCAGAGTGTCCAGGTGCTGGAAACCCCACAGTTGGGGGGCCAAGGACCGGCTCCTTACCCAGAGCATTGATTAGCCCAGAAAGCGACCTCATCTCTCCCCATTCCCCACCACATGCTTTGCTGGTGAAATGAGGGGTGCACCCAGACCTTCCCAGATGGCACCCACACACGTCTGAGATCCCGTGTGGATAGAGCCAGAGTAGGCTGGTGGTGAGAAATGCAGAGCTGACCTGTCCCCAAGCTCCCCAGGAAACAGCCAGAATCAGGATAAGGCCCCAAGATGCTGTTGCATCCCTAAGTGCAGTATCCCAAAGTCTCCTCCCCCCAGAAAGTCCTACAGAGAGGCTGGTTGCATCTTCCTGGGTGTCCCCGAATGGGGAGATCAAAAGCACACATCGGAGTGGGGCAGAAATCCCAGAGCTACTGCCTCTGGCTACTCGGCCAGCAGCTAGATCTGCCCTGAGCCTTGTTTTTTTCTTTTCTTTTCTTTTCTTTTTTTTTTTTGCTTTTTGGGTCACACCTAGCAATGCTTACGGGTTACTCCTGGCGGTGCTCGGGGGATGCTATGGGATGCCGGGGATCGCACCTGGGCCAGCTGCATGCTAGGCAAATGTCCTACCCGCTGTCCTGTTGCTGGGGTCACAAACCCAGTAATTCTTGGGTTTTTTTTTTTTTTGCTTTTTGGGTCACACCTGGCAATGCTCAGGGCTGATTCCTGGCTCTGCATTCAGGGATCACTCCTGGTGGTGCTCGGGGGACCCTATGGGATGCTGGAAATTAAACCTGGGTTGGTCACATGCAAGGCAAAAGCCCTGCCCGCTGTGCTATCGCTCCAGCCCCTGCCCTGAGCCTCTTTGGGCCCTGGGGGGTGCCTATTTGGGCTGGGGTGATACAAAGCAGTTTGGGCACTGCTTCATACCCTTTGCCAGCTCACATCAAGGCCATAAGCATAGAAAGCCAACCCCGCAGGACCAGATTCTAGCAAAGTGGGCTTGGCCCTTGACCCAGAAGTCCTTAGCACATTAGAGGCAGTTGGGTGTGGGGAGAAGACAGCCCTCAGTAGAAGGATCTCAGGAAAGGCCTCTGGGGGTCTTGACCAGTCCCTGCCTGCGGAGACATTCCTGAGTGATGCTGGGGTACCCCTCACCCCATAGTTTGGGTGGGGTTCTTTTACTGTCGCTGGTCTCCTAACTGCTTTATAGGGGACTGGTATCATGTCAGAGGGAAGCTATACAATGACAAGATCCGAGCTCTACAAGAATTATAGTTTCATATTTTACAAACGGTCCAAAACTGAAGTCAGGAACTCCTTTTATAAGAGCCTTTCCCAAGGAAATCACTCGAGGGGTGGGGGCATGTAGCCAATGAAGTGTGAAGCATTATTATTTTATTTATTTATTTATTTGCTTTTTGGGTCACACCCGGCAATGCACAGGGGTTCCTCCTGGCTCTGCACTCAGGAATCACTCCTGGCGGTGCTTGGGGGACCCTATGGGATGCTGGGAATCGAACCCAGGTTGGCTGTGTGCAAGGCAAATGCCCTCCTCGCTATACTATATCGCTCCAGCCTCAGTGTGAGGCTTTTAATACCAAATATTGTGGGAAGCTGGCCATCTAACTAACCCAGAGGCCTACGTAACTCTGAAAAGCAGGTCCTGACTTGTGCAAATCTGGTACTGTGTCTGCTCTGACCGCAGCCTATGCATATCCTGAGTTATGTATGGTTATCTAAAAGAAAACATTTGTCACAGCCAGCCCAAGAATAAGAAGTAACTGACACTGATTAACCAAGCATATGAAACGTGTAGACTTTGTAACTGTCCTAACCATATATGGATATGACCTAGTGATGTAATTGCCTTCTGTGGTGTATGCAGTTTCCTGCATCGCAAGGTATGTAATACCCCTGCTGCCCTGAATAAAGTCTGCCCTGTCCTGTCTGCCTTATCCTGTCTGCTCTGTCCTGTCCTATCCTCTCTCTTAGCTTCTTGTCTCTTCTTGCATCTGCGTGTTCATTCGGCTGATCCCTCCTTGCACATACGGAACCCGGAATCCTCCCTGCAGGACAGGGAGGCGACTCCGTGGGTCCCCCCGCAAAATGTGATAAACTGTCATGGGAGGAAATTAAAACTTAAATGGGAAACAGTTGTGCAGGTATGGGGCAGAAAGTTCTGTATTGGTGAGCTGATGGAACCTTCAAGTGGATTGACATGGCCCGGAGTGATAGCACAGCAGGGAGGGCATTTGTCTTGCACGCGGCGGACCTGGGTTCAATCCCCGGCATCCCATAAGGTCCCCCAAGCACCGTCAGGAGTGATTCCTGAGTGCAGAGCCAGGAGGAACTCCTGTGCATCGCAGGGTGTGACCCCCAAAATGCAAAAACAAAAAGTTGTATCAAACGGATCAACAGATTGGACACAAGCCCTGTCAAATCCCCATAGGCTTGGGGGGTTTTATTTCGGGGGGAGGAGGGAAGACACGCTAAATCTCCAATTCACAAGGCAGGAGAGAGCCCTGGCGCCTTGACAAAAAGAACCTTCCCGGTTTCCCGATTTCAAAGCGCTCCCCAAAGCTATGGTAATAAATACAGCACGGTAAGGACATGGTGACAAATGTACAAATCAATCTCAGAGATCAAGAGGCTGAAGTCGCGCCCAGGATTTATGGCTCTTCCGGGTCTGACACGCGTGCCAATGTGAGCTCTGGGAAGGGGACTGGGATTCTCAGCCACATGTCAGAGAAGGAAGCTGACCTTCATCTCAAATATTAACCAAATGCCATGGAGGCCAGTGGCCCTCAAGTCGGTGGACACCATCCACGCCAGGGGATGCTGGAATAATCCGTGGGTGGGCGGGAGGGTTCACTTTGTTCTCTTAAAGGAGGCAGATTTTCAGGGTAAAGGGGCTGTTTTGAGTGATTTTTTTTTCTGAAAGGGCTTTAGGCCGGATAAGCTTGAGAATTCCTAGCAGACCCCCAAGGAACTGGATTTGTCCTGAGCAAGGAGAGAGTTGGCCTAGGGCTTGTGGGGGGCAGTATCCCAGACCCGCACCCCGTCATTCTCACACACTCTCTCCTGGGCTAACCCAGGCACTGGGCACCCAGTAAGGATCTCCAGCACCCCAGAGGGTCCCCCCCATAAACCAACTAGGTGTAGCCTCCCCCCAAACCAACCCCAACAAAAACTCCAGGCAACCTTGAGCACAAGATTCTTTTCTTCTCTCTTTTTTTTTTTCTCCACGACCCCCCTTCCTGTTTTCAAAAGGCTTCGTAAAAAAATATATGAAACCAGGTCAATTTTTACTCGTGTTTGTGGGGCAGGAACAGATTGGACAAGGAAAACAATCACAAAATAAATAGTTGGGGTTTTCTTTTTTCTTTTTAAAAAAGAGCATCTCCCTGTATTGTCACTTGCTTGATAGAGCAACTTTTGTGGACAGGCCGAGGTGGGGGGTGCCGGAGAAAAGGGGGGTGGTGGTGTGGGGGTGGAGGGGTACCTGGCCAGCATAGGAGAAAGCCAGGACCCCTGATAATAGCAAGGCCCTGGAAATAGGGGTGAGGCTGGCGGGGTGTGTGGGGGCAGAGAAGGGGTGAAACCCGTCCACGTGCTCTGCTGAATGGGGGGGGATGTCTCTTGGTAGGGGGTGGTTGGCGCAGGGGGGCACCCAGTAAGGACCAAAGCGGCCCTTTTAAGAAATCTGGTTAAAAAGAATACAAAAGTGACTCCGCTGGGGGCCTTGTGGATGGGCGGTGGGGGGTGGGTGTGGGAAGGGGCACGGAACCCTCCCCTTCCCCTGCATTCTGGAATGACGGGAATGTGTTCCGTGGCGGTTTGGCTGGTTCTTCGTATTTTTTCTTTTTTGCAGAATCGCTAATACACCCGCATCGGGCACCCCCTGCACCCCCACCGGCTCTGCAGCCACCTGTCCCCGTCCCCTGGGGGAGAGAGCTGGGCATGGGCCTGGCGGGGGTGCCAGGGGTCAACCGGCCGGTCTGGCCTGCCTTTAGCTGCAGAGCTTGCCCGTCTCGTACTCCACGGGGTTGGGGAGCCGGGAGTTGAAGGCGCGCAGGGACGCCTGGATGCGGCCCACCTCGTTGGTGGCCAGCTTGAGGCGGTGACGCAGCAGGCACGAGAAGAGGTCCAGCCGCACCTTGCCGGGCGGTGACAGCTGGTTGACGCGGTCCCGCAGCTCCACGAGCTGCAGCAGGGCCGAGTCCTGCGAGCCCTGCGTGTAGGGGTAGTCCAGCTGCAGGATGAGGTCGCGGATGGCCTCGGGGTCGAAGGGCAGGCTGTAGCCGAAGACCTGCATCGCGTCGATGCGCATGTAGCCCAGGTTCTGCGCGGGGTCGCCCAGCTCCAGCGGCTCGTAGAACGCCGTGTCGTTGGCGCCGCGCACGCGGCTGCGCAGGTACACGTGCACCGTCTCGAAGAAGGTCTTCCAGCGGTTGCCCAGCGTCAGCGTCCAGTTCTGGCACTGGGCGGCGGCCGCGCTGGCCACGTCCACGCCCGTGCGCTCCCAGGCCGGGTAGTCGCCCTCGCCCACGGGCACGAACCAGCTCTCCGAGTGGCTGCCCCCGAAGGGGTTGACGTAGATGGCCATCGCGGGCTCCAGCGTGCTGTTGCGGGTCAGGCAGATCTGCAGGGACAGGGCCAGCATCACGTGCACCAGCCCGGGCTTGTACTTGTTGCTCTTGAGCGTCAGCAGCATGCGCTTGCGCCACGACGGGTCGAACCAGCTGCCCAGGCGCAGGTCGTTGCTGATGAAGATCGAGTGCACCTCCAGGCGCCCGTCGCGCCGCTGCAGCAGGTAGCGCAGCTCCAGGTCCTGCAGGTCCGTCTCCAGGCCCAGGAAGTGCTCGGGCGGCTCGGCCACGTCCGGCCGGCACACGCCGCCCGGCGCCAGCGCGTAGCCCGCGTTGCAGGCGCCGCAGCGCGAGCTGTTGTCGGCCGCGCAGCGCGCGCAGGCCGCGCCCTCGCCCCAGGCGCACGGCACGGGGCCCTGGCAGGCCGGCGCCTCGGCGGGGCAGCTGCAGCTGCGGCTCGGCTCCAGGAACGTGCCCACGGCCGCCGCCGCCGCCGCCGCCGCCGCCGCGCCCTCGCCGCAGTACAGCAGCGACTGGATGCGGTTCCACCAGGAGGGCAGCGACCTGCGCGGGAGCAGGGCGAGGGTCAGGCAGGCGGGAGGCCCCGCCCCGGAAGCGGCCCGGGGAAGGCCCGCGCTGGCCCCGCCCCCGCCGGAAGTCCCCGGGCCTCGGCGCTCCATCGGGAGGGCCGGACCTCGCCCCCCACCGGAAGTCCCCACCCTTTAGTTCTCTATGAAGGCCCCAGACCTCACCCTTCACAGGAAGTGCCCGTCCTCAGCGCTCCATCGGGAGGGCCGGACCTCGCCCCCCCACCGGAAGTGCCCGCCCTCAGCGCTCCATTGGAAGGGACAGACCTCCCCCTCCACCGGAGGTCCCCGGGCCTCAGCGCTCCATCGGGAGGGCCGGACCTCGCCCCCCCCACCGGAAGTGCCCGCCCTCAGCGCTCCATTGGAAGTGACAGACCTCCCCCTCCACCGGAAGTCCCCGGGCCTCAGCACTCCATTGGAAGGGCCAGACCTCACCCTTCCACCGGAAGTCCCCAGGTCTCAGCTCTCCATTGGGAGGGCCGGACCTCGCCCCCCCACCGGAAGTCCCCACCCTTTAGTTCTCTATGAAGGCCCCAGACCGTACCCTTCACCGGAAGTGCCCGCCCTCAGCGCGCCATTGGAAGGGACAGACCTCGCCCCTCCACCGGAAGTCCCCACCCTTTACTTCTCTATGGAGGCCCCAGGCCTCACCTCTCCACCGGAAGTCCCAGGGCCTCAGCACTCCATTGGAAGGGCCAGACCTCACCCTTCCACCGGAAGTCCCCAGGTCTCAGCTCTCCATTGGGAGGGCCGGACCTCACTCCTCCACCGGAAGTCCCCACCCTTTAGTTCTCTACAGAAGGCCCCAGGCCTCGGCTCTCCACCGGAAGGACCCAGGCCTCACCCCCTTCACCGGAAGTCCCAGGGCCTCACCCCCCCCACCGAAGTTCCAGGGCCTCAGCTTCTCCATTGGAAGGGCCAGACCTCACCTTTCCACCGGAAGTCCCCAGGTCTCAGCTCTCCATTGGGAGTCCCGGACCTCATTCCTCCACCGGAAGTGCCCGCCCTCAGCGCTCCATTGGAAGGGCCAGGCCTCACCCTTCCACCGGAAGTCTCCACCCTTTAGTTCTCTACGGAAGGCCCCAGGCCTCAGCTCCCCACCGGAAGTCCTCAGGCCTCCCCCCTCCACCGGAAGTCCCCAGACTTTAGTTCTTCACAGAAGTCCCTAGCCTCAGCCCTCCACTGAATTCCCCAGGTTTCGGCTCCCACCGGAAGTCCCCGGGCCTCAGCGCTCCATCGGGAGGACCAACCCTCACCCCTCCACCGGAAGTCCCAGAATTTGGTTCTCTACAGAAGTCCCCACGCCTCAATTCTCCACCGGAAGTCCCCAGGCCCCATCCCTACACCGGAAGTTCCCAGGCCTCATCCCTACACCGGAAGTCCCCAGGGGCCTCATCCCTACACCGGAAGTCCCCAGGCCTCATCCCTACACCGGAAGTTCCCAGGCCTCATCCCTACACCGGAAGCCCCCCAGGCCTCATCCCTACACCGGAATTCCCCAGGCCCCATCCCTACACCGGAAGTCCCCCAGGCCCCATCCCTACACCGGAAGTCCCCAGGCCCCATCCCTACACCGGAAGCCCCCCAGGCCTCATCCCTACACCGGAATTCCCCAGGCCCCATCCCTACACCGGAAGTCCCCCAGGCCACATCCCTACACCGGAAGTCCCCAGGACTCATCCCTACACCGGAAGTTCCCAGGCCTCATCCCTACACCGGAAGCCCCCCAGGCCTCATCCCTACACCGGAAGCCCCCCAGGCCACATGCCTACACCGGAAGTCCCCAGGCCTCATCCCTCCACTGGAAGCCCCCCAGGCCTCATCCGTACACCGGAAGCCCCCCAGGCCTCATCCCTACACCGGAAGCCCCCCAGGCCTCATCCCTACACCGGAAGCCCCCCAGGCCACATCCCTACACCGGAAGTCCCCAGGCCCCATCCCTACACCGGAAGTCCCCAGGCCCCATCCCTACACCGGAAGCCCCCCAGGCCTCATCCCTACACCGGAATTCCCCAGGCCCCATCCCTACACCGGAAGTCCCCCAGGCCTCATCCCTACACCGGAAGTCCCCAGGCCACATCCCTACACCGGAAGCCCCCCAGGCCTCATCCCTACACCGGAAGTCCCCAGGCCTCATCCCTCCACCGGAAGCCCCCAGGCCTCATCCCTCCACCGGAAGCCCCCAGGCCTCATCCCTCCACCGGAAGCCCCCCAGGCCTCATCCCTCCACCGGAAGCCCCCAGGCCTCATCCCTACACCGGAAGCCCCCCAGGCCTCATCCCTCCACCGGAAGCCCCCCAGGCTTCATCCCTACACCGGAAGCCCCCCAGGCTTCATCCCTACACCGGAAGCCCCCAGGCCTCATCCCTACACCGGAAGTCCCCAGGCCTCATCCCTACACCGGAAGTCCCCCAGGCCTCATCCCTACACCGGAAGTCCCCAGGCCACATCCCTACACCGGAAGCCCCCCAGGCCTCATCCCTACACCGGAAGTCCCCAGGCCTCATCCCTCCACCGGAAGCCCCCAGGCCTCATCCCTCCACCGGAAGCCCCCAGGCCTCATCCCTCCACCGGAAGCCCCCCAGGCCTCATCCCTCCACCGGAAGCCCCCAGGCCTCATCCCTACACCGGAAGCCCCCCAGGCCTCATCCCTCCACCGGAAGCCCCCCAGGCTTCATCCCTACACCGGAAGCCCCCCAGGCTTCATCCCTACACCGGAAGCCCCCAGGCCTCATCCCTACACCGGAAGTCCCCAGGCCTCATCCCTACACCGGAAGTCCCCAGGCCTCATCCCTACACCGGAAGCCCCCCAGGCCTCATCCCTCCACCGGAAGCCCCCAAGCCTCATCCCTCCACTGGAAGCCCCCCAGGCCTCATCCGTACACCGGAAGCCCCCCTGGCCTCATCCCTACACCGGAAGCCCCCCAGGCCTCATCCCTACACTGGAAAGCCCCCCAGGCCTCATCCCTACACCGGAAGCCCCCAGGCCTCATCCCTACACCAGAAGTCCCCAGGACTCATCCCTACACCGGAAGTCCCCAGGCCTCATCCCTACACCGGAAGTCCCCAGGCCTCATCCCTACACCGGAAGCCCCCCAGGCCTCATCCCTACACCGGAAGTCCCCCAGGCCTCATCCCTACACTGGAAGCCCCAGGCCTCATCCCTACACCGGAAGTCCCCAGGCCTCATCCCTCCACCGGAAGCCCCCCAGGCCTCATCCCTACACCGGAAGCCCCCAGGCCTCATCCCTACACCAGAAGTCCCCAGGACTCATCCCTACACCGGAAGTCCCCAGGCCTCATCCCTACACCGGAAGCCCCCCAGGCCTCATCCCTACACCGGAAGTCCCCCAGGCCTCATCCCTACACTGGAAGCCCCAGGCCTCATCCCTACACCGGAAGTCCCCAGGCCTCATCCCTACACCGGAAGTCCCCAGGCCTCATCCCTACACCGGAAGCCCCCCAGGCCTCATCCCTACACCGGAAGTCCCCCAGGCCTCATCCCTACACTGGAAGCCCCAGGCCTCATCCCTACACCGGAAGTCCCCAGGCCTCATCCCTCCACCGGAAGCCCCCCAGGCCTCATCCCTACACCGGAAGCCCCCCAGGCCACATCCCTACACCGGAAGTCCCCAGGCCCCATCCCTACACCGGAAGCCCCCCAGGCCTCATCCCTACACCGGAAGTCCCCAGGCCTCATCCCTACTCCGGAAGCCCCCCAGGCCTCATCCCTACACCGGAAGTCCCCAGGCCTCAATTCTCTGCAGAAGTCCCCAGGCCTCAGCTCTCCATCAGAAGGGCCAGGCCTCACCCCTCCACCAGAAGTCCCCAGACTTTAGTTCTCCAGGGATGTCCCCAGGCCTCATCCCTCCACCGGAAGTCCCCAGGCCTCAGCATGCTTCCGTCTCCCCACGAGCCAGACCCCGCTGCTGAAGGTGATGGGAGACATGGAATCAGTGAGCAGATCGCAGCGGTTGTTGCTAGAAACACCTGCCGGTTTCTTTCTCATCCGCCAGGCCTCGGGGCTGAGCCAGGAGTCGCCCCAGGGGTGGGTGCTCAGGGCTCACTCCTGGCTCCGGGGACCATCCGCAGTGCTAGGGTCCGAACCTGGATTTGCAGCGTGCAACGTGCTGAACCCCTGTACTCTCTGTCTGACCCTCCAAAAAGACGGTTGGGGATAGACTCTGGTGGGTGAGCGTCAGTCTTGGGTCTCAGCCCTTGCCTAGCCTTGTTTCCTTCCCATGCAGCCCCCTCCCCCATACCCGCCAAATGGTGCAACGTTCACCTCCGTCCCTAGCTGAGAAATGCTGAATTGATATGTCCTGGTCACACCCGGCGATGCTCAGGGCTGACTCCTGGCTCTGCACTCAGGAATCACTCCTCGCCATGCTCGCAAAATATATATTTTGGGGGTGTGCGCACATCTAGCGATGCTTAGGACTGTCCTCAGGGATCCCTCTTGGTGGGGGCTCAGGGGACCACATGGGTGCTGGGACCAGACCTGGGTCAGCTGCATGCAATGCAAATGCCCTGCCCACTATATCCCTGGAATAATAAAATATCCCCAAATACAGCTCCTTGATCCCGGTGCTCACGCCACAATTTCCCCCAGGAAAGACGTGAGTGGTTTGGGGATCGGGGGGAGGGGGTCCAGGACGGGGCTCACCTCTCCTTGGGCAGGCGGAAGCGAGGCTGCCGGTGACACCGTTTGCAGAGGTTGAAGAGGCGGCGGACGATCCGGTGGGTCTTGGCCAGCAGCGCCTTCAGGCTGGCGCCCAGCTGCTCAAAGCGGTCCTGGAGGTCGCTGTCGCCGGCCCAGAACTGGGAGATGGCCGAGGAGTTGAGGAACCTGTCATCAGGGAGCCTCTTCAGCAGGGCCTGGAACTCCTCTAGGGGAGAGGGCGTGGCGCTGAGCGCACAGGCAGGTGGGGGACCCCCTCCCCAACAGCACCCCGAGCCCCAGCCTCTGCCTAGGGAGGGGGTCCTGGGTGCATTTCTCAGTGCCTTTGCTCAGAAACCGTCAGAAGACCCCAGGAAGCCTGGCTTCCCCTTCACCCCAGCCATCCTCGCCCTGATGTGCTTCTGAAGTTCAGAACCCAGGGCCAGAGAAGCCATAGCCCAGGCCAGCGGCGAGGGCATTTGCCTGGCATGCGGCCAACCTGGGTTCAATCTCCGGCATCCCATAGGGTCCCCTGAGCACCACCATGAGTAATTCCTGAGTGAGGAGCCAGGAGGGACCCCTGAGCATCACCGGGTGGGACCCAAAAAAGAAAAAAAAAGCAGTAGTAATATTATGAGTGTGTTATTAATACATTGTAGTAATAAAATACTGTGTTCAAAGACTTCAGTATATTATCAGTATCATAAGAGGATTACATTCTGTCCCTTGAAAGTATTAGTTTTGGGGATGGAGTGATAGCACAGCAGGGGTCGGGCGTTTGCCTGGCATGCAGCCAACCCAGGTTCGATTCCCAGCATCCCATATGGTCCCCCAGGCACCGCCAGGGGTAATTCCTGAGTGCATGAGCCAGGAGGAACCCCTGTGCATTGCCGGGTGTGACCCAAAAGGCAAAAAAAAAAAAAGAAAGAAAAGAAAATATTAGGTTTTTTTTTTTAAATGACTTTGGGGGCCAGAGAGAAAGCACAGTGGGTAGGGTGCTTGCCTTCTATGTGGCCGACCCGGGTTCGATCCCCAGCATCCCCTAGGATCCCCCGAGCACTGCCAGGAGTGATTCCTGAGCGCAGAGCCAGGAGTCAGCCCTGAGCATCATTGGGTGTGACCCCCAAAATAAATAAATAAATAAAAATGTGTTCGCTCACTCACCCCAACTCCCCAGAGGTCTGACACTGCACCCCAGTATCTGTGCACAGAGTCCCCCAGGAGAAGTGACAGGCGGGTGCTGGGTCCGGGTGGGGCCCCGAGATCCAAAGCACAGGCAGCTCCCCAGCACCCAACACACACACACACACACACACACGATCCAAAGCACAGGCAGCTCCCCAGCACCCAACACACACACACACACACACACACACACACACACACACACACACACACACACACACACCACGGCCCGGCTCACCCGACTCCTCGAACTGGCGGCTGTGCGTGGCCCAGGCAGCCTGCACCTGCCCCAGGCTGGCCTCCATGGCGCGCACGTCGGCGTCGGGGCAGTTGCAGTCGGGGAAGCCGGCGGCACAGCGGCACCAGCAGTCGTGGTCACGGCACACCAGCTCGCCCTCGGAACTGCACGTGATGTAGCTCAGCGCCGCCGCCACGAAGCGCTCCCGCAGGTACTCGGGCAGCAACGCCTGCAGGCCTGGGCAGGGGGCAGCGCGTGAGTGGGTGTCCCCCTCCACCCATCCCACCTCCCCTCAGGGGGGCCTGGGTGCAAACCAAGGCGGTTCGCACCCAGGAGTGATGGGGCCGCGAGGAGGGCCGCTCGCCTTGCACGGGTGAACCCGGGTTCGATCCCCAGCTCCCCACAAGGAGTGATCCCTGAGCGCAGAGCAGGGAATAAGGCCTGAGCACCCCAGGGTGTGTCCCCCAAACCGACAACACAGAACAACGGATTCCTGGGGAGCTGTGGGAAGGAGGACGGGATCTGGAGATCATTTCTGGTCCCCCCTGAAGGACTCAGCAGATGTCCTAGGCCACCCATGGAAGAAGACCAGACCATCCCTGTGACCCCAGGAAGTCGCCCCGCTGGAGGAAGCAGACACCCCACACCAGGACCCGCCACCCCTCTTCCTTCGGGGCGTCATCCAACAGGATGGAGAAGCAGGAAGGGGCACAGGGCTCTTTCCCCCTGGACTGGAACCTTCCACCGGCAGAAGGTTCCCCTGCATCACAACAGGAAGTGGAGTAAGGACAGACAAACAAGCCTTTGGGCACAGACGTGGAGGGGTTCGAGGCTCCCCCCTACACATGGGCTCAAACACCGTGGGACTTAGCAGCAACTTATCTGCACCCCCATCAGAAGGCACACAGAAATGCAGGGGGGGCTCCCAACTGCTCTGAAATCTTTCTCTCTCTCTCTCTCTCTCTCTCTCTCTCTCTCTCTCGCTGTCTCCCACACCCCGCTTCTCTCTCAAGGCTTTTTCCTCTCTCCTCCCTTCGCCCTAACATTTCCCGCGGACATAAAATCAGTGCCCCGAGAAGCGCCGGCCGCGCGATGGCCCATAAAACCAAATGGCATAAACTATTCCAAATGGAGCGCCAGACAGCCAGCCGGGCCCCAGTCCGCTGAGCGCCAGGAAAAGTCTCCCCACTCGATTCCTAAAGCCTGTGGGGGCTTGGGGCGTGCGTGGGGTGCGTCTGGCTGCAGGAGGGGGCCTGGAATCTGGACCAACGCTGGTTTTCTGATACTGGGACAAATAAAAGCTTTTAAGGGAATCCAATGCAGTTCCACCTCTTGAGTGACGTCACGAGCGTGCCCCTTCCCCGCCAGATGCAGTCTCTTAGCCCAGCTCTGCCTCCTGGATTCTTGCGGGGCAGAAAACAGGAGTGGGGTCTGCCCTCTCCAGCTGTACCCTGGCCTGGAATCCCCCAATGCCAGACAAGACGATAACCCCGAACAGCGACCTCCCCCCCCCCACCCCCCCACCCCCCCCCCCCCCCCCCCCCCGTCAGAGCAGCCGGTGGCTCACTTAGGGGAATGTGAGAGAGGGCGCCCCTCCCCTCTAACGGTAGGGGGAGCTTCGTGAGGGACGGAGGGCCTGAGCGAGGGGAAGACTGAGCACAGCTATGCCTTTGTCTGGCCACAGATCAATCTCCATCACATGGGGTGAGCCCAGAGGGGCCGGGTAGTGCAGTGGGTAGGGCCTTTGCCTCACATGTGGCCAACCTCACTACCTACCCATCCCAGCCCTCTTGGGGTACGCGGCCCTGCCCCCCAACAACCCCCCACTTACCAAGCAGCTGCACCTTGTTCTCGGGGCTCTGCACCAGAACGGAGCTGACCGAGTCCAGGTTGTCATAATTGCTGCAGCCCAGAGGCCCCGTCCTGGTCTCGGTGACCTAGATGGGCAGATTCCGCGTGCCCTCCTCAGGATCTCCGGTCATCCCGGAAGATTCCTAATTTTCAAATCTCTGGGGTTTCCCCTCCTTCCGCCGCCCCAACTCCTCCCCACTCAGTCGCACCCACTCTGCTTTCTCGGGACTTATCTCCCCCTAAGTTAGGATTTATACCTAGCTCTCCCCCCGCCCCTCTGGGGGCAGTCACATGAGCTCTTTCTAGAATATTCTAGCTCCCTCTTCACACTGTCTTCCCTAAAGGACCTCGCCCCCCCCCCCCCACACACACACACTTCCCGTCCCCACTTCCCTGGTTTTCTCTTCTACCACTTGACGTTCTAGATGGTTCTCTTTACATCGCCACCGCCTCACCCAGCCCAGATAAGGACCCACAGCTTCCCCGGGGGTTGGGAGTTGTAGAGTGGACACGTCCAGCGTTCTCAGGGGCCAGCGCATGCAGAGGGCGGTCAGGCGCTAGCGAGCAGATCAGAGCAAGAAGCAGAATTTCCTGTGATCCGGGCATTTGGTCCAGCCCGGGGTTGAGACCCGCCTGAAATCACTGAAATCATTTATATCGAGAACCAAAGCATCTGGCACCTTCCAGCCTTGTCAGCCCTCATCCTCCTCCCTAATCTTGGCGAATCCTAGAGAGAATCTATATCCTACATCGAGAAGATGGAGCTGGAATGACCAGGAAGGTTCCAGAAACCTTGGACTCGCACACACTCTGCTTATAAACCTTTCTGAGATCTTTCACAGCTTATGCCGAGGTCCCTTGTGCCAACACTGACTCCAACCTCCCTCCACCCCCAAACCTCACCCCCTTTGTTTGCACAGACAGGTTTTTCTCTGGCCTGCCCCAGGGCCTTTGCACCTGCTGTATGTCCCCTGGCCCCAAAGACACCTGACTTGTCTGTCCATTCTCTCAGTCTCTGAAACATCCCGGTTGATGCTGCGATTCTCTGCAGAGCCCCCCAGTCCCTCACAGGCCCCTTGTGGGACCTGGCCCTACCCACCTGCCCCGCACACGGGTTGTGGGGGGTCCTACCTTGATGGCGCCCGTGGCTATCTGGATGTGATGGAGCCGCCGCAGGGTGCTCTCCCTGTCGATGAAGTAGGAGGCCGCCAGCTGTGCAGCGTCTCCAGGGACACAGCGGAGCTGTTCGCGCTGCCCCCAACGGGCAGCACCCAGGCCACTGCCTGGGGTCTCGGATTTCCGGCTCAATTTCCGCTTGTCCACGAAAATCGTCAGAGACTCCTCCCCTGGGTGGGGGACAGGCGTGCGTGGGCGAGGTCCCCCAGACCTCCCAGGCCATCAGGAGCGGGGTGCGTTGGCCAGGAAGACAGGGAGCCCCCCTCCCTCTCTCCTGATGCTCCCCCAGTTTGGACATTCACCAGGCTGACCACTGGACAGCGGCCACCAGGAAGCCCTCCTCCCTGCTCTCCCACCCCTGCGACCTCCCAGAGCTTGCCCCCTTAACCTTCTCTCTCGGGCAGAGCCCCCTGCATGGTGGGGGGGGGGACCAGACCCCCTCTAAGACTCCTGTACCACCAACTGGGTTTTGATCAAAAGAGAACTAGCAGCGCCCCCTACTGGCCAGTATGAGCAGGCCCGTCCGAGCACCCAACCTCCTCACCCTCCACCCCCACTCACGGGACCCCCCCCCCCACC